>NC_056756.1:40400819-40751819 GCF_018687715.1 Carya illinoinensis
TCAGAAGATGATGATATACATGTTTGTAATTGTTTAAATAAAAATAATTATATTTGTAAAACAATTAATGTATTGTCAACACATGAAAATATTATATTAGAACTAATATACAAAATTAGCAATTCACAAAAAAAAAATATTTAGAAAAATTAAAATATACTTTTACTAATCAAACTACTTTAGCACCTACCCTAACACTTTTATCATATAATTTATCAGAAATAGTAAATAGATTTAAAACAGAAACACAAAAAATTACTTTAAAAGATCTACAATAAGAAATTAATGGAATAAAGAAAGATATTGGAAATCTTAAAGCCTCTAATAATAAATTAGAAATTTGAATGAACAATTGATACAAGAAATTATTCTACTAAAATTGAAAATAATAATAATTCTCATAAAAATGAACAAGGAGAAAACTTAGCAATAGTTATTATAGAAGAACCAAATAATTTCATTAATCTTATTAATAAAATAAATTTCCAAAAATAGTATACTAAAGTAACTATCTCTATTAACATATAATTTTCTGTTACAGCAACTGCTTTATTAGATTCAGGAGCATATTTAAACTGTATACAAAAAAGAATAATACATTTTAAATATTTTAAAAAAATAAAAGAGATATTATCTCAAGCTAATAGAGCAAAATTAACATAAATTATAAATTATCAAATACACATAATTGCAATAATGGAATTTGCTTTAAAATAACATTTATTTTAATAAGAAACATAAGCACTAGAGCAATATTAGGAAATCCATTCCTAATCTTACTCTATCATTTCTCTGTAACAGATGAATGAACTTCTACAAAAATATTGTGTAAAGAAATTCAATTTAAATTTCTATTTTTCTCAGTTTCAAAAGAAATTAATGCTTTAAAAGAAGTTTCATTGGTTAGAATAATTAATCTTTTAAGTAAGAATAAGATTAAAAGAAAAGAAAAACAAAGAAATTTTCTAAAATAAGAATTAAAATACAAAAGAATTGAAGAACAATTAAAAGATCCATTATTAATTCAAAAAATTATAATTGAAAAAGAAATATGCTCTAATTTACCTAATACTTTTTAGAATAGAAAACAATAAATAGTTGAATTAACATATGAAAAAGATTTCTCTGAAAAAAATATTCCTACTAAAACTAGACCAATTCAAATTAGTAATGAATTATTAGAGTTCTGTAAAAAAGAAATTAATGATTTATTATAAAAAAATTAATTAGAAAAAGTAAATCACCATGGAATTATGTTGCTTTCTATGTTCAGAAACAAGTAGAATTAAAAAGATGTGTTTCTCATTTAGTCATAAAAAGATTTAAATAAAGTATTACAATGGATAAGGTACCATATTCTTAATAAAAAGATTTATTATTTCGATTTTATGATGATACTATATTTTTAAAATTTGATATGAAAAGTAAATTTTGGCAAATCTAAATTGCTGAAAAAGATAGATACAAAACAACATTTACAGTCCCATTTGGACATTATGAATGACCTGTTATGCCATTTGAATTAAAAAATGCCCATAGTGAATTTCAAAATATTATAAATGAAATATTTACTTAGTTTTCAATAGTTGACATAGATGATGTATTAATCTTTTTTTCATCTATTGAACAATATTGGAAACATTTAAACACTTTTGTTCAAATTATTAAACAAAAAGGATTAGTTATCTTAGCACCTAAAATAAAACTATTTCAGAATAAAATTAGATTTTTTGGACATGATATACACCAAGAAACTATTATACCAATTAGTAGAGCAATAGAATTTGCTAATAAAGTTCTTGATGAAATAAAAGATAAGCAACAATTACAAAAAATTTTAGAAATTTTGAATAATGTGGCAGATTTTTATTAATCTCTTAGACCATTATTTAAAAGATTAAAAAAAAATCCACCACCATGGACTGAAAACATACAAATATTATAAAATAGATAAAGTCACATGTTAAGAAATTATCATGTTTAGGATTACAATCTTCTCATACTTATAAAATTATTGAAACAGATGTCTCTGATCTTGGTTACGGAGGAATTATGAAACAAAAATTATCAAATGATTCTAAACATATTATTAGATTTCATTCAGGCTATTGGAATCCTACTCAAAAGAAATATAATACTATTACAAAAGAGATTTTAGCTACTGCATTATGTATTTTCAAATTTTAAGATAATTTGTTGAATCAAAAGTTTTTACTTAAAATAGATTGTAAATTATTCAATAAAATTTTGATTAAAAATGTGAAAAATCTGGCTGCTAAACAAATATTTGTTAGATGAGAAACTATTTTAAATATTTTTTATTTTGATATTGAACATATTAAAGAAAAATCTAATTTTCTTCCTGATTTTTTATTTCGAGAATTCTTACAAGAAAAATCATGTCATTCTCAAAGTTCTGAGTAAAATCTAAATCTTCCTATGTGAGGCCATCATCTTTTTCTTATCCTTCACATTGTCCTTCTTCCACCCCAAAACCTTACACAGTATAGAAAATATTACTACAAAATACCAGGCTATCTTATAATCCATTCTTACAATTATTTTCTTCAAAAATATCAACATATTCAAAAGCTGTTTCTACTTCTTCTTATACTCTTTCTCAGATTATCAATCATCCACTATTATCTCACTCTTTTACAACTCCTATTATCTTCAAAACTCATTGGCACCCAGTTTTTTCCATTTAATATGAATTATAGTACTTTACCAATCCTCAAAAATTACTTGATGCATTTTATTACCAGATTGGCATTATGTTCCACAAAATATTACAAAAATTCAAAATTTTTATGAATTTATTTTAGTAGATATATATTCTGTTATTATTTCTAAAATCTCTCGTTCTCTTCAATCTCAACCTTCTCAACCGATATCTCTGATTATTACTATTTATAAAGTTACTATTAAACAAGTCCTTAACTCAGAGCAGTGAGGAAAAAGTTCTTATCTGATAAGAAGATTTTCTCAACCATATAATCCACTCTATTTTGATTATTATGACTACCAGTAGATATAGACGAAAACATTTTTAAGAGATAATAAGAATTTGCGCCATTCCTGATTTCTTCACTTTGATAAATTGTAAAAAATTAAATCTCTCCCAAGATGGTTCCTGCTATGGTGGGATCAGTTTGAACCAAAATCTCTCATTCTTCTCATTCCTCTCTAAGAAAGTCTTCAATTTTTTACATTACAAAATGATTATTCACATTCTCTATCACATTGTTCACTACTTCTTCTTTTCTTCCTCAAAACAAAATTAAATTGGATCATGAAGTGGGAATATATTATTGAACCTCATCTCTCTCCAAAAAACATTATATTCTTGGCCTGTCAAGTTTCTATCAAATGGTGGGAAAAATATAATTATGATCATGTATTCATGTTATAAAAATGTTTTCAAAGATTAACAAATTTCCTGAGGTGTTAGTCCAATGGAGTAGATTTCAAGTTCAATTAGCATCAATTATCAATAAAAAAGATCTGAAAAAATTGACTAAAGCTATATCACAAGTTTTAGATAGTGACGAGGAAGAAAATCCTCAATAACAAGCCAGATTATCTTCATTGCATTAAGCAACATCGACAGCAACAGTGTCATCACCAATTAATCAGGTATCTCTTTTTCAATAGGCATCTCATTCTCAAAATTATCAACATGCCTCTCATTCTCAAAACTATCCACCATATTGGATGGATTTTCAAGATCCATTTAATTTGGAACTTTCAAATTATTATTCTTAAAATATGTGATTCCAAAATATTATTACTTCCTCAATTATCCAACATGATAAGATTGTCAGAACCATTATCTTTTTGATCTTCTGAAATATTATCTCTTTGAAGAACAAGATAAACAACTGCGTCTATTATTATCTACTATTTGATTATTATTCAAGATTAGACAAATGATTGTCAACCATTGCAAGTCAATAATGGCAACTAACTAAAAGATAAAAGACTTTGTCTATGCTACAAATTATGGTCAATTATTGTAGAAAAGGGACAATAAGGTATATGAATGTAAATGAGACAATAGACTTTGTATATTATAGGCGTCTATTATGCTAGTGTTAGTCAGCACATATTATTGACCTCCATTGTATATATGTCTAGAATAAAAAGAGTCTATATGTAAATTAATGCATTCATAATTCCTCATCTGAAGCCATTCAATCTCTCGCTCTTCCTACTCTTAAAATATATTCTCTTGTAAACTAAGCCTCATTTCATGTCATCTACTCTCAACTCATTTAATAATTAATCTCCTTATAAGTATTATATTTTTAATGAAATCTATTTTATCAGATTCTGTCTTTTATTTATGCAAAGGGCAGGTTCTACCGCATTTTATTATTTGTTTTTCTTCTCTTATTTTATCAGGTTGGTTATACCGCCTCTTATTATAATAATATAATTAATTATATATTACCTGGTATACGTATATAGTATCAAAAGCATTGACTATTATATATTGGTATTCTATTTTCTTATTTGCAATCTTATTGCTCTATTGCTACTTTCTATTTGAATTTCATAATAGAATATTATGCTCATAATATTGGTTTTACTAATCTTTATGAAGTAAGTTGCGAAGAATATAATTTAAGACTTGAATTGAGTAACTTAATGGAAATAATTAAGCATCTCAAAGAAAAATAATCATTAATGAGATTAGATTATTATTCAATGATCAAAGGATATCATACTTATCAAAGTAGACAAGCTACTATAGAAGATTAGAAGATTATTGAGACTTCTTAAGAAAAGAAATTAAGAGTATAAGATGTCGCCTAAGGATTCCAGTTTTATAAAATAAAATTCACTGATACGGAATTTTTAACACCGATAACTCCTATAAAAGAAAATGAAGTATATTGGGAACCTTGTGTTGGCAAGTCATGAAAAGCCGTTGGACAGTCCATTCGTGCCAAGAAAGCTTTATGGGTGGTTCTGGTAGTATTCTCTTGAGATTTTGATCTACTCATTTATCTTTGAATATATGAAATCTTTGTTTTAAAAACCTATCTCAATGAATTCTTTATTTAAGTTAGAAGAATCTACTGCTAATATACCTATAGAATCTGAACCTGATAATATTAACTAAGAAGACTATAGTACAATAGACATAAAAAGAAATTGATAAGACTAGACTATTTCTAATGTTCTTAAGAATCAAATATACAAACAGCCTATTTTCTCTTCCAAATTATCATTTTTTACTATTCATACCATTAAAATTATAGAAAAAACTATTAGTTTAAATAATAATTATGAATCATTACAATTATTAACAAAAGAAATTATTGAGCACCATAAAGAACAAAAATATTTTTTTATACATATTGAATTAGTACAAGTGGCTATAAAATCACTAACTAGCTAGAAGTGGATTAAATGTCTCAGTATTACTCTATCTGAGAGACGGAAGACATTATAATTTTCATGATTTATTACTTAGAATGGTAGAGTCTAACCTTTTTCAAGGTCCAATTTATTTCAATTGTTATCCTAATTATTCACTTTCATTATTTGATACTAATATTTTACATGCTTTAATGTTAAATATTAAAACAAATGATTATCATATGATGAAATGATCACATCCTTTAACTGTAGTATATAGAATTCATTAATAACTGATGAAAACAATATTAGAGCCACAAACTCTTATTACTAATCTAAAATGCTACACATTATTATTAGAATCTAGCATATCAAATTCTAATATACAAATTCCTAAATAAATAAATTGGAATTAAATTACTCTCTCTAATGAATGACAGTTAGAAAATATTATTCCATTATTCAAAATATAAAATAATTCTAAAAATGATTTAGATTATATAGATAAAAAAAGGACAGAACAATCCAAATTGCCTTTCAACATTTTAGAAGTTCATTATCACAACATTATTCTTCACCAACACCTTCTAGTTATTATACACTCAGATGTGTTTTTACTTTAATTTCTAGAAATAGATATCAAAATTTTGACACCAGATCTCAAAATTTAGATTCGAGGAATTATTTTTGAAAATATTATTGATACACGAATATATATTGTTAATCATCCTGATGTAACATCCACATCTCACAATCCCCAACAAGGAAAATAACCTTATTCTCCAATATATTTACAAATAGTTGGAGATGATGTTCAAATATTCATCCTGAATAAAGAAGAATTTAAAATTAATAAAGATTATATAAAACAATATTATATGAAAGAAGAAAATAAACAGAAATGATTAATATTTTTTTCTACTTTCACAAAAATAGAAAGAGATTATATCTAAATAAAATATTATAAGTATTTAAAAAGTGTATAAATTGATATACCTTTCTTCACATGGTTTGAGATATATAAATCAAATTAATTATCAATTATAAATATAACTACTAATCAATAGAATAAAGAATATAATAATCAAATTATTTATGAAGAATATCCATTTTGAAGCTATTAAATACAATTAAAGAAATACTCAAATATGAACCTTTCCAATAAAGTAATATAATTCTATATCATAAAGTAAAAATATTATAATATAATCTAATAAAATAATTATATTAATTTGTATTTAAAAATTATGAGTAAATAAATTTTATAAAAATAAATTTATAAATTATTAAAATAATTATATTGACGTAACGTACTCGTGTTTTGTAACTTGTTAACTTTCTTTCTTTGAATTTTTTAATGCATTCACTGACTTATCCATTCTTTTAAACTCTACGGTTTCTTGTCTCAAAACAGGCAACTATTTAACAAATCAGAAAAGCTTTCGCGAGAAACACAGATTCAAATCTAGAAAGGGAACCCGAGAGCCGAGACTGAGAGATAGAGAGGGATTTTGTTTTTGAGAGATGGGGTGGTGGGGATGGGCGATCTACGAGAGTGTGGTTGTTTTAGGGTCGCTGTGCCTACTTGGCTGGGCGGGGCTCTGGTTCCTGAATCGCAGGCTTTACAAGGAGTACGAAGAGAAGCGTGTTTTGGTCCAGATCATCTTTAGCGTCGTTTTCGCCTTCTCCTGCAACCTCTTCCAGCTCGTCCTCTTCGAGATAATTCCTATACTCTCCAAAGAGTACGTATCTCTCCCCATCTCTCTCTTTCCTCTCTGTTTGGTTCCTGAGAAACTACCGAGTTGTTGATTTATCTCTTTTTCACTTATCTTTCCGTGGAAGAATTTTTTTTATTAATTCATTATTTTTCTCGTATTGGCTGTAGGGCACGATGGATGAACTGGAAGCTGGATTTATTTTGTTTGATACTGTTGCTGGTTTTCATGCTGCCTTATTATCATTGTTACTTGATGCTTTGCAACAGCGGTACGTTGCCTTTTACTAAATTTTTACTAATTTCGTTAAATTATTCCCTCCATTTGCTATAATTGTTGTGTAGGAAAGTCACCCATAAACAAAAAAAAATGTTGTGTAGAAAAGTTTCTTCGTGTTGATTATTAGGAGCTCACTGGTGCATTACATTGTGTTGTAATTGATTCTCTGGAGTCTTTCTTTAGTCGGGATTTGGTTTAGCTTGAGTTCCCATACAAGCTAAATCTCAGTTACTGCATCTCTTAGCCTCGTTACATGTTCAATCTTTTAGTATTAATATCTTTTGTACGCAGGAATAGCTGTTCTGTTGAATCACCGATGTAATGTTTGTGTAGAGCCTTTGTAACAACTATTTGATTGAATATATGAGAAATTAGTACATAGTGTAAAAATTGGTGTTTATAGTTGGCTAATAGCCATCTTGCATGTTTCAAATTTGCTACTGTATATGTTCTGTAACAGATTCATACAGAAAGTTTAAATGCATTTAATTAGTATGGTCATGATCTCAGTCCATGTTCATTTCATTAAGAGTTGATGTGGCAATGTGCAGGCTTGGTTTTTAACTGTTCTATTCATAGAGCTCAATTGGGCAACAAGGTTTTGGGCCTTTCACTCTTCTTGAATTTGATTTAATATATCAAGCTCAACATCGTCTCAATCGCTAATTTTGTGTTTTTATTCAACATGCAAAATTCTCCACAAATATAAATTGCTTATTATTATTATTATTATTATTATTATTATTATTATTATTTTACAGCTCAAAAAAAAAAAAATTATGCATACTTGTCAAGGTGCAATCTAGTGTTCAAAGGATGGGCTTTAGATTTGAACATCCTGGTTTATTTTATTTTATTTTATTTTTATTATTATTATTTTTTTATCTATCTCTACCTACTTGTTTGAAATCATTTACATTAAGCATAGGACTATGATTGTCATTAAAATATTTGTAATACTCATCATCTACTAATTGATAGTCTAGAAAATTAATGAATTAATAGTTATTTTATGTATTTTTTTCAAAAAGCTTCAAAAGCGTGCTTATAAATGATTATAGGGAAGCTCCAAGTTCACTAGCCTTTTTGTTGTTATAGCACTTTCACTAGGTCATTTTGTATGATATCAGACCACCTAGTAAGCCCAACCATG
This sequence comes from Carya illinoinensis, assembly GCF_018687715.1. Classification (NCBI taxonomy): domain Eukaryota; kingdom Viridiplantae; phylum Streptophyta; class Magnoliopsida; order Fagales; family Juglandaceae; genus Carya; species Carya illinoinensis. The sequence goes on from NC_056756.1 coordinate 40,409,334, forward strand.
TGATACTGGAGCATTACATGACATGGATGTGACGAGGATGTCATGAATTTATGAGGCGCGGTATGCTGTTTAACTAGTGGATACCGGTATGCTGATGAAGATGAGAAAAACATATAGGCCTAACGTAAATCAATGATTACTAGAACACGATCACCTTTTACAAGCAAAATTTATAAGGGCATCACTGCGGTAATTTTCTCTCTATCCTTATCCTTGTTAATTTGAATATGTCTCAGGTGTGAGGAAGGAAAGGGCTGCACTTGGAGCTATCTTGTTCTTGCTTGCATTTCTTTATGCTTTTTGGCGAATGGGCATTCACTTTCCCATGCCTTCACCTGACAAAGGTTTTGAGTTGATCCTTGTTAACTCTTAGATAAATCTTCTCTTTCTTTGATTACCCTATTTATTTAATGTGTAACAAATCAAATTTAGTATGAGAGGTTGATGAATGGGGATATTATTGATAAGGAGAAGTTTTTCCGGTTTCTAATAATTTCAAGGGACTCCGACTTGGCTAGTCATTTGGTTTATATGTCTATATGTGGCATGAACATTCTTTTCATTGTTAAAATGATATCAAAGCCAATCTCTTGTTAAAGCTACGAGACTTTAGCTAGGCCACATACAACAGAATGGCTTGATGAGGATGTTAGGGATTTAAAGGGGAGGATTCTAATACCGTGGATTTAGTTTGAGAGGGTGTTTAATGAGATCCTGCATTAATTAAGAGGGAAAAGTTCTTGTGTTATATTGGTTCCAAACGATTCTACTTGTAAGCATGACTAGTCCTTTTAGAGTATAAGTCAAATACGTGACTTGGTCTTTTGTTGAATCTTTTCAAATAGACGATGCACTAATGAATTATGTTTGTATGCCCCAATGCTCTGCTGTCATGAGTAGTTCCCTTGCATTTTAGCCTAATAAGTACCCCTTCCCCCCCTTCCCCAATGTTATGACTATTATTCTTATCTTTTAAATTGCTACCACCATCTTTCAGTAAATTTGCATATATTTCATTGTTTTTTCTTAAGTTTTGACTTCATGCCACACATGCCGATGCTCAAAACTGGAGCTTTAATTTATAGACAAAACTTAAACAATGGCTGAGAAAATAAAACGTGGAGTTCTAGGACTTGAAAGTTAATGATATAAATTTAAAGGCAAGAATGTCATGAAAAGACATCTTTTTGCGAGTAGGATCGGTTATATTGTAAAAAACGCAGGAACCCAAACCGAGTTTACAAAAAAGTATACAAGAGAAAACATTAAATAGAAATCAAAGATATTGGAAAAAGAGTACAAAAATCTACAAAATTAGAAACACCAATGAGGGCATTAATAGAATAACACTCAAAATGTGATTCAAGACAAGAAAGTTGTAAAGTTGAGCTTGTCTTCTCACAACTCTCGTAACTTCAGGCATTTCATTCTCTCGGAATGCACCATACTAAGCAGGAAGGGTTCACATTCCTAATAACATGAATATCATTTTGACCAGACTTTCTTTTCCAACATGCCAAAAGCTCCAACATCCCTCTAGGCATGACCTGGTCAACTCCAAACATCACAACTTTTACTTAATGTCACAATTAAAATTGATTCCTTCATTTATGGTGAAAGTTCTGTTAAGGATTGAAAATTCATAGATTGTTGAGGTTAAATATGTCAATATGAAATTTGTATCGTTAGATTATGTTTGAAGGCATTAGATACACAGTGTCTAAATTGACAACACAACATGATAAAAAAAGTATTGAGGATGTCAATGGTCTTTTTACTTTGAGAAAAACACATTTTACCCCCTCAAATTACCACCAAACTACTAAAGCTGTCACTTTAACCTTCAGAATAACACCTTTTCTTGCAATTTATTTCCCTTTAAAATCCAACCATGAAGACCGTGATGTGTCACCTATTTTTCATCCATCTAATGGATGGGCTTGAATATATTGTATCACTTCTTTATAGATCCACAGCCTCTAAACATTGTGGATCCATTTTTATTCCTTTGCATGCTTTTTTTTTTGAAATTTCCTTTTCTTCCCTTTGATTTTCTTTTCCTTCATGCTTGTTAATAAATTACACTTCTTTTTGTTTAGAAATATCTACTATTATTTAGCTGTTGGCTTCTTCATGGTTTTGTTTCTCAGGTTTCTTCACAATGCCTCAATTGGTCAGTAGAATTGGGGTCATTGGGGTTACTGTCATGGCCGTCCTATCTGGTTTTGGGGCTGTAAATTTGCCATACAGTTACTTGTCCCTCTTCATTAGGTAATAAAGTAATATTGTTATGTTGCCTTTTGGTCTGAGACAGTGAAGCGTAACTTTTCCAAGTAGCTATTGTTCCTGTATATAATCTTCTGAACACCCACACACTCTCTCTCTCCCCTGTGCTATCTTCTGATCATTCTTACCTCTTCTGCAATTGCTTGGACTTTGCTTGATCATGCTTTCAAGAATACATTTTGACCAATTTTTCAAAATTATTGATTCGACTTTGTAATCATCTTTGGATGGACGTGATGATGGAAGGATGAGTTTCTTTGATATAAATATCCAATTAATGCATCACTGTGAAGCTAGGACTAGGGTTGGGGTTTGGAGGGGGTGGATAGAACTATAGAATACAAATTCAGCAAGAATAGAACAATAAGCGGTGAAGAAGTTAAGGTTGAGTGTTTTAGGACTTGATTGTCTTTGGTAGGTTGCCCCAATTGCCTTGGTGGGTAGTAAAAGGGCCAACACTGCATACCTGGATGATCCAAATGCAATCCCTCCACATTGGGTGCAGGTATGTGGATGGAATGGCAGTTTTGGGACATGTACATGAAGATGTTGACATAAGTAGAATGAAATCCTAGTTGTAAATTGTGCTGAAGGAATCAAGAAGGGGAAAAGAGAAAAAGGAAGGATGAGGAGAAAGAAAATGGCGATGGGTGAAGTCTTATTTAATTTATGAGTTCTTACCATCATTATAATCTAGTAGATGAAATCGTAAGATGTCCTTGCTTTGAATGCATACAGCTCTCCTTGTATGTCCTTGTGATGTAGGTGGGAGGGGTGACTCATAAATCTGTGTAAAATGGAATAAAAAGATTTGTAAGATAGCTGCTAGACTAACCATGCTTAATGGGATAAGTTTGTTAGTTAGGTACACGTAATATGTTCTTCTAGTGTACTAAGGTAGTGCCTTTGCACTGTTTGATAAAATTTCGTCACGTTACTTATACAAAATATAAGCAATGTTCTGATAAAAAAAATTATAAACGATGTTAAGACACAGCATGCAGCTTGGGCATCACCAGCACTTAAGCTGAAATCCAAGGGTGTGAAAGTCACATCTAGCCCCTAGTAGGGACAAGATGAAGAAAAGTCCATTTGGATGGTTTATTTAGCCAGCCCCAAGTAGGATATTAGAGGCTTGTTGAGCTGCTCAGCATGCAGCTTTTCCAATGAAATCAGTTTGCAGAACTTCACAACTCCATGCATCAGTCTTTTTCAATCAAACAGGAACTTCACTGCAAAAGCACGCAATAAATCAATTTCAAGACTCTTTTTTGAGAAGAAGTTGCAAGAGATAACTAAATTAAAAACAACTGAATAAGGGGGCCTAAACTAAACAACAAATCTGTTTAGATGTTAAAGCTTCATTACCAGGAAAGCATAGTTACTCATATTATGTTTTTCAGTTTGTTTTCTTCTGGATTTCCAGTGATACCTGATTTCCTATGTTTCTGTTTGTTTTTGTTTTAAATGTGATAGAGAGATTGAGGAGTATGAGGTGAAGGCCTTGGAAAGACAACTAATGCAATCAATTGAGACTTGTATTGCAAAGAAAAAGAAAATTATTCTTTGTCAAATGGAGATGAAGCGTATTCAAGGATCGGAGGAGGTTTATTTATCTGCCTATATCTTTGATCAAACTCCTTTCTTCTCGTTTTAAACTTCTGATGTCTGGTTCCGTGGATGCTGGCCTAATGGTTAAAATTCTTTTGCTTAACATTTTTATGTTACTTCATGAGATGTCTAATTTTTGCAAATTTCTCTCATAAACACTCATTTTATGATTACTTTGAACCCCCAGGGGTTGGCTCTGGTAAGTGCCTTGGTCTTGGTGGATTGCTCTCTCCAGGTCTAAGGTTCGAACCCTTGAGTGCAAAAAATTTCCAGGTGCCATGTCCCATTGGTGAAAGCCAATGATTTACTTGATTTGTGTGATGGGGACGTGTTACATGGGTCCTAAGTTTAACTGGGTAAAAGACATTGCAGTTGTGAGGTCTCTAGGATACCTCATCATAAAAAAATGATTACTTTGTTAGAATGGATGACAATTGTTAAGATGCATGTCATTCCAAGTCCATACATTTGTGTATCTTTGAATATGTATCATATTTGCAAATAACTTTTGTACACGGAAATTTACAAGTGACTACCAAATATAATAGAAAAACTAACTTCGAGAATATTAAAAAGTGAGAAGTTTAAAGATATGAAAACGTGTAGCAACTGTATATTGATCTCTCTCAACAATCATGGTAAGAAATACAATCCCGTCTCACTGAAAAAGTCTTTAGGGTTAGATGCACACTGGTTACACCATATACGGTATCAGTGAGAAATTTTAGTATCGAACATTTTTTAGTGAACTAGAGAAGTGTATGTGTGAAATTCTTTTACACTTAAAGCTGGGGTTTCTGAAATATAACAATCAAGCAAAGCTGTTGCATAATCAAAGAGGATAAAATTATACACAAAACAAATCTTCGTAAAACTCATGGGATTATGCAAGTTAACTATAAATGTCTTTTATGTTAGTGGTTTACATTATGCATGATGACTTTGTACATCTAGATTATGATGTTTTTCACAAGTCCCATACTTGCACAATTTGCCTCTGATTGCAAACTCTGTGCACCTGTAATATGTTAAAAGATGGAATGATGGGTCTTAGAATGGATGGTGTTAGATTATAGGCACTGTGGGGCAGATTGTTTCCGCAGGCATGAGTTGTTTTTGTGCCCAATTTCAATCTGGATCTCATGGACCTTGTTGATTTGATTTCAATCTCATTTACCTTTCAAAAAACATTAGAGCTTCTTAGGGAAGACAATTAATAACATGACTCATGATGAAAAATTAACAAGATGATCAAAGTGTGAACTTTTGTATGTTTCATGTCCTTGCCTCAGTTCTGTGATGGCCTACTTGTGTCTGAGTAAAAGTTGTTTGGCGCAGGTAAAGGCTAGATCCTTCTTTAAACAAATTATAGGCACGGTTGTGCGATCTGTGCAAGAGGACCAGACGGAGCAAGGTCATTCTTGTTTTACATTTAAAATAATATTCTACTTCTTTTCTTGCAGAATATATGTTTGTTGGAAGGTATGCATTTTAATATAATTGTTTTTATTAGTAAAATAAAATTTTATTGAAACAAGTAAATAGGCGTTGCCCACACAGAGTATACGCAAGAGAACACCTAGTTACAAGTTAGGAGCTATAGAATGAGAAAAGAAAGTTTTGAAAACTAGATCCATTGAGTACAATGATAGAAGCCCAAAGAACTAAGGTATGAAAACAGAAACTTCTAAGTGTATAACTAGGTGAAAAGGTTGGAGATGGGTTGTGCCATGCAGTAGACCTTTTTGACTCTTTGAGAGGGTTAGGTCGTAATATGATATGGAAAATGGTTTCTACTTGTATCATATGGTGTATTTGAATGGAAAAGAACAATAGAAGTTTTGAGGATTGTGAACGTTCTTTTTCAATACCTTCCCCCTTTGACTGCTTCTATTGACTTTAATGGGTTCCATCCACATGATTTTCTTATATTGTTTTTGCTTTCTAGATGTGTTTTTCTTATATACATCTTGTTTACTTGGATTGTGCCTTTTGTGCTTCTTAATGAAATTCTTATAGCTTAAAAAAAGTTAATTACCTTATACTTGATTGAAGAAGTTGAAGTTCCGCATCTAATATCCTGCTCTTCTCAATTGTGGGACTGTTGGAGGACTTTGGTTTAAACTACTTTGTATTGCGAATAAACAATAGCTTCATGGCAGGGTATTTCGGTATCACTTGTAAGATCATGTTGGAAAAGGCTTATGATCATGCCAAGTAGATGTACTGACTCATCTTTCTTTGAAATAAGTTTTTTAGGAGAAAATCATTGGATAACCATGTAATCTTTCTCCTACTTTCTTGTACTCAAGTAATGAATAGGGTAATTACACATATATGCTCACTCTTAATTACCATGAACTGTTATAAACAATGCATTTAGATGCAGCATGTTTATTTGGGCGTGCAGAATATAATGTGACTGTAGTGGTTCTGCTATGTTACTTGACACGCTTTGAATTATTAAAAGAGTCAGGTTTAATATTATTTTTCGTGGTATCAACAGTTGTTCTTTTGCCTTGCAGAGGCCTCATCTTATTATAGTTTATCATTCCACTGTTCAATAATGTATCTTGTGTAATGATATAATTTATTTATTATGATTTTTCTGTAGACATAAAAAACATGGAAGCGGAGGTACAAGCTTTAGAAGAGCTCTCAAAGCAGCTATTTTTGGAAATCTATGAGCTCCGACAAGCTAAGGTTTTTATTTTTATAAGCAATTTACACTGCCAACGATAACTTTCTGAATTTACTTTTTGTTATTTGAAAATAGCCTTTCTGCCATTCTTCTGCAGTACCTTTTACATATTTGCTAATGCTGTGGTTTTGCTGAAGGCTATGATACTTTTTCAAAGCGCTGTATAATGAGAAATTCATTTGCAAGGAAATTGAGTTTTTGGGTTTCTCAAGTGTGCATCAAATGTACTAGGGTTGTACCCCTTTTTGTGTGTTGTAATGAATTATTACCTTATATGAAGAACAATATTTCAAAACGGTAATAGTGTAACTGTATGGTAAAAATAGATACAATTGTAAGCAGATTATATGGATTTTGGTGCATGACATGAGTTCTTAGGTTAATATGTAAAAGGTTTTGTAGTCCTGCTGTATAGCAAGAAAGCTATGCGAGTCCTGCTATGGTACAGAAATTACTATGTAGTGCAACCATGATCTTATAACAGGGAATACCCAACCATCTTCTCAATAAGAAAAAAAAGAATGAATTTGTGCTTTCCTTGTATCTCTTGAAGATGGGTGCTATCTTTGGTATATTGCCTGTGTACACAGGTGTTCCGTTGCTCTCTTAATAAATTCTCTATTACTTTTTAAAAAAAAAAAAGATGAAATCTATGAGAGATTGACTTCAAAAACTTTTAGGATGCTCTTATTTGTGCTTTGCATTTAGCACAAAAGGCGCCTGATTTTATGCTTATGTATGATTGTGGTCTTTGGGCCATACGCTACAATTTTAGTTTGTGCTAGTGCTTTTCCCTTGATGTATGCTTTTAAAAACACCACACCAGAATCTTCTGAGCACATACCATTGCATGCACAAGCTATGTGCTGCTTGCTCCCCTGACACGGTGGAGAAAAGAAACGTATTTTATTTCCCTTTGTTGATGTATTTTGCTCCATTAGAGTTAGGAGTAATTGTATTAATTAAGGAGAAATATTTATATTGTACCATATGAATTGGTACCTATTAAGTTTGCCCCTTCAAAATATATGGTAGTAAGTGGATGCCAATCTAGGTAGTTGTAACAATGCAAGGTTCAGTACAAAATATATATATATATGTATATAATGCCCAAAAGAAGCTCTGCTATGCTCGTAAACTAATGAAGTTTGCTTTTAGACTTTTTCTTGGACCATCTCTCTCTCTTGTTGGCATGACAAGTTAAAAATATATGCTGACTAGTGCTGATTATAATTCATAATTCATATATGTTTTTTTGAGAATTAAGAAGAGATTTTATTAGAAATGAATGCATAGGGGAAGCCCATTTACGCAGGAAATATACAAAAGAAAACACCTAAAATTAAATACATTCTAAGAAATGGAAAGCGGCATCAGAAAATCATGAACGGAAGATCCATTCACATATGTTTATATATCATATATATTATATGACAAGCAGAGTATGAGCTGCTTGTTTTATATTTGTTAATATTTTAAGTATCATACTTAAGAGATAATATACATATTCTAATAGGTGGTTTCTCTTCACAATTATATTTCTATATAAATATAAAGTTTATATTTTGACTTCTAAATATATATATATGTACATATTGTTCACATTTTGATATGTATATGCAGCATTCTGATAATAATTTTAGCTGAAATTTTTCTAAAAGATGTTTATTGTCAACAGGATGTAAGCCATGGAGCCCTAGTCTTTCTGAAAAATTGTGCAAAATGAATTGATTCCGGTAGTACCCCATAATACAGAAAATTCTCAAAAAATTATGAATCAATGAATATCAGAGAGTATAGCATTATAACCTATAGATTGAAGTTGGTTTCTGATAAAAATTTTTTGGAGTTATTAACGTTTTTGAAAAGGAAATAGTGTGGCCTACCAGAGTATATTTCTATTTGGAGAACAATTTCTTTCATTGGTGGGGAGCTTTTCAACATAATTAAGCATTATTGCATTGTTTTCTGTTGCCGCTATCTATAACTTTCTGTTTATGGAGTAATTTCGTTAATAGCATGTTCTCTTTGCCATGAAGAATAATTTTTATATGTCCCGTATATTCGGGCCTTTGTTTTATTCTCAATAAAACTTTCTTTACCGATAAAAAACAAAGAATAATGTTTTAAATAGACAATAACAATATTTTATCTTAATTAGAAAATAAAGAAAAATATTTTAGTTTTATTTTCTGTGATTATATGATGCTGTAAATTGCTACTAACAGTTACATTATTGAATTTTGTCATGCAATCTTTTTATTTTTTTAATGAAAATGCTCAAACGCGTAAATCTCAGTTTTTTCCCTTAATATGCAGGAGGCTGCTGCTTATTCTCGAACCTGGAGGGGTCACATGCAGAATCTTCTTGGCTATGCATGTTCTGTCTATTGTGTGTACAAAATGATTAAGGTATTTTCTGTGTAGATTCTGGACAATTCATGTTGTTTTTTGCTGACATTTGCATGTTCAAGACCTTATTTGATTGGTAGCAAATATTGGGATTAGGGTTTGGGGTCGAAAGTCAAATTGTACTACCCCCTTCAAATCCACAAAATTCTACACAACCTGAAGATATTAAAACGGCAAGTCAAATTTTGCATTATAATTTGAAATGTGGGTTTAAATTCTGTAAAATTTACTTGTAAAAAAATTCTGTAAAATCCAAGAGTTTGAGTTAGTTTTGATTCAAATGAAACTTCTTATCTCCATGGGGACACATAGAGGGTGAGGTTATGGGTTTAAGATTTCCTGTATTGTGTATAGCTGACCAGTAGGTAAAAAAAGGGAAAAAATGAGTAGGTTTTGGAACTTTTAAAGACCCAAATGTCATAGATAGAGATACTCTGATAAAATTGGAATTGTGATGTTGGGAGCCTGGATAAACACTTTTCCAATGGGGACCTGATGACTTGATTTAAGTCCACACCCAAATTTTGTCCCAGAATTTTAGTTTAGTCTCTGGATTATTTACTGAAAATTGTCTGATTTTTAAGGAAATATGTAGTTCAGCCAAATATCTGTGTTCATTATACAAACTTTTTGGGCCTGAATACAGCTGAACACGCATATTGGAATAATGCATCACAACTATTTATGAACTGTTGACGATGGCTATTAGGAATATTATTTTCCTGATTTATAGATTCCCTCACATTTGGAGAAAAGAGTTACTAAGCAACACCATGCACAAATAGTGGCTGCATCATTTTCAAATGGGTGATATCATTTCCCTAATTCACATAGAAGAGGTTTAGTCCGTGTTAGCCTCTCTTTGGTATGATTAAATCAAGATGAGCATCAATGACTTTTACTGGGCAAGCCCAGCAACTTTTCGTGCTTTACTTAACCAAGTTCCTTCATTTTAGTCTCCATTTGAACGGTAGAAATTAAAACCTATGGGTTTTATGGTTTAAGAACTCCATATTCAGGTATCTAAATGTACTTACATAGTCGTTGCTTAAGGAAACAGTCCAATTGGAATAGAGCACATTTAATTTTCCAAGATTTTCTCATTCAAAGTGGATCCTTTCCATTCACTGGGGATAACATCTCAGTTTCATCATCATGAAAACTTTTGGATGAGTCCCTACTTTGAAATCTGAAAGAAAAATTCCAATGTGCACAGTTTGCGTTTTCTATAAGATCTATAAACGGCGACTTTAAGGTAATTCTTATACTTTGTATTTATTCCCATTTGTGCTCCTAACCCTCTAAGTTTAGAATTACAAACTTTCTGACGAGATCTTCTTTTAGTCTCTTGTTTGTTATGCCCTTTGAATACTCTTCCTTATTCTGAATCTGATTTTTACTGCATAGAAAGTGAGGTGCCTGATTGATCTAATTGATCTGTGCAGTCTTTGCAAAGTGTTGTTTTCAAGGAGGTACTTTATCATCTCTTAATGATCCCTTTTGTTGATATGTTCATGTTGAATTTATAATTTTGACATTATAGAATTCTTTAATACGTGTTTAATTAACCTTGTGATTTGCTTATGTATCGCATGGTTATCTCTTCTTGACAGGCTGGTTCAGTTGATCCTGTTACCAGGACTATAACCATATTTTTGCAATTCTTTGATATAGGAATTGATGCTGCATTACTGTCGCAGGTTAGTTGTTAACGCTGCTTACCATATGCTAAGTAAATTCTAATTGACTTTTTGACCAGACTTCAGAAATCTTCAGCATCTGTTATTTTAACTTAACTCCATTTTACCAAATCTAGTTTGCAACACTTTTTAAAACTTGAGACTACTACATGGTTGGACTCCGACTAGGCACAAACTCGCAGACGATTCACAAAATACAGCCATTAGACCATTTAAGCCTTGATCATTTTTGCTTCCTGTGTATATATTTTATTTATTTGACATGTCACATGCTGCTGACATGTATGAATGATTGCTTCAAACCAAACCAATGGGCAGTTTTTCTGATCTCTATATGATATGATTGTTATATTCAGCCTGTTTTGTAAGAAATATGGACATCTATCTGCAAGAAACATCTTGTGAAGGATGGTCTCAAAATCCATGAGATTGGGATTCACTTTTGTGATACCCCATATTGATGACGAGTGTAGGTGGTGTATGGGAGATCCCACATTGTTTGGGAGGGAGAAGTTCTTACTATTTATAATGATTCCAATAGAGCTCCAATTTTCCCATCAATTAGTCTTTTTGGAGTATAGGCCTAGATGATGTGGCTTGGACCTTCTCTTAAGGCATTACAAATCGCATCAGAGCCAATCCCATCCAGAAGTATGGGAATTGAGCCTTGCTACCTACGATAGAATGGCCTATTGAGGGTGTTGAGAATTTAAGGGTGGATATTGTGATACCCTATACTAAGTGATGAGTGTAGGTGGTGTATGTAATTCCACATTGCTTGGGAGGGAGATGTTTTTACTCTTTATAATGGTTGGTTTGATATTTCATTGGGCCTCTAATTGTACCATTGACTAGTCTTTTTGAACTATAGCTCATATATGACTTAGGCCTTCCATTTGGCATTACAAACGGTATCAAAGCCTATCCCAGCTAAAAGTGTGACTTTAGCTATGTCGCCAATGATGGAATGACCCAATGAGGACGTTAGAAATTTAATGGGGTGAGATTTTGATACCCCATACTGATGATGAGTGTAGGTGGCGTATGAGATTTTACATTGCTTGGGAGGTAGAAGTTCATGCTCTTAATAATGATTCCTATGGGTATGCTGGGTTTGTATGCTGGTGGTAAGGGTAATAGCAGGGCAGTGGAAGTTGAGGTGGGTGAGGCGGTTTTTGGTACTAAGGAAGCTTCCTCTTCTTCTGTTATAGCAGGGTCTTCGTGTGGTGTTCCGGTGTTGGTGGGGAGCTCTGATGAGGTAGTGGCAACTAGAGGTGAGGCTGTTTTGCAATTGGCTGGGGTTGGGGAAGATTGTGCCGGTGATGAGGGGTCTTTCCTCACTCCCTTGTGCACACTTCCGCCCAGAGTTGAAGAGAGGAATTATTCCTCATCGTGGGTTTTTAAAAAAGTGAAGGAAATTCAAGCAGTTATAGGGATCTCTTGTGTTGGCAAGGAGGAACAATTTAAAGCCCTTCTTGTAGCTTTGGAGGAAAGCCACTCAAAGTCAGCTGTTAAGAGGGATAGGGAACTTAAAAGGTTAACCTGTTCCATTAATTATGATGTGAAGGAAGGGAGTGGCGGAAGGGAGAGATCGAAAGGGAGGGGCAATCCAGGTGTTAATGCAGCCTAAGATTATATCCTGGAATGTGCGGGGGCTAAATGATCGCAATAAACGCCTTCGTATTAAATCTTTATTGCGATTATGGAAGGGTGATGTGGTGTGTTTTCAAGAAACTAAGTTGTGGTGCATTAATAGAAGCATTATACGTAGCTTATGGGGGTGTTCGTATGTGGGTTGGGCTTACTTGGCTTCAGAAGGAGCCTCAGGTGGGGTTTTACTTATGTGGGACAAAAGAGTGGTGGAGGCGGTAGAAGAGTGTATTGGAGAGTTCTCAATAGCAACTAAGTTTAAAAATGTGGAGGATGGTTGGGAATGGGCCTTTGTAGGTATATACAGTCTGAATGTGGATAGGGAGAGGAGAAGGTTATGGGAGGAGTTGGCGGGTATTTATTCTTTATGGGGAAGTGCCGTGGTGTATGGGGGGGGGATTATAACATTACTCGCTTTCAGAGTGAGCGATCGGGACAGCATCGAAACTATGTGGCCATGGAGGAGTTTTCAGAGTTTATGTTTGACTTGAATCTCATGGATCTTCCATTGGTAGGGGGTGAGTATACTTGGTCAAATGGTAGGGTGTGGTCAAGATTGGACAGATTTCTGGTCTCTCCTGAGTGGGAGGCTCATTTTCCGGGGGTTTGTCAGAAACGGCTTCCTCGAGTCAGCTCTGATCATTTCCCTATTCTCTTAGATTGTGGGGGCATACTCAATGGTCGTCGGCATTTCAAATTTGAAAATATGTGGCTTAAGACGGACGGTTTTGGAGAATTGGTGAGGGCTTGGTGGTCATCGTATCAGATCGCTGGCACGCCAAGTTTTATCCTTGCAGGTAAATTAAAGGCCTTGAAGATAGATCTGAAAAAGTGGAACTTGGAAGTTTTTGGCCACACTGACAATCAGAAACTAGTCCTTATGGAGGAATTGCAGGAAATAGAAGGACAAGAATTACAGGGAGACATCTCAGAGGAGGGGTTAATGAGGAAGGGCATGGTTATGGCAAATTTGGAGAGAGTCTTGTTGGCGGAGGAGACCTCGTGGCGTCAAAAATCTAGAGCACTCTCTGGTTGAAAGAAGGGGATAGGTGCACAAAATTTTTTCATAAAGTGGCAAACTCTCATCGACGGAGTAATGCCATTGAGGTTCTTCATTCAGGTACCGAGGTAATATCTTCGAAGACTGATATAGAGAATCATATTGTGCATTTTTATGAGTCCCTACTTACCAAATCGGTTGTGTGGAGGCCGAAGCTGGATGGACTGCGGTTTGAGTCTATTGACACCCAGAGTGTGTATGTGATGGAGAGACCTTTTGATGAAGAGGAGGTGTACAAGGTCATTTCTGGGATGGCGAAGGATAAAGCACCTGGTCCAGATGGCTTCTCTATGGGTTTCTTTCAATCTTACTGGGACATAGTGAAAGGTGATGTTATGCAGGTCTTCAGTGAATTTCATTCTTTTCAAAAGTTTGAAAGATCTCTTAATGCAACTTTTATTGCTCTCATTCCCAAGAAGCAAGGGGCTTCGATCATTGAGGATTTTCGTCCTATAAGTCTGGTTAGTGGAATATACAAAATAATTTCGAAAGTGCTGGCCAACAGGTTAAGTCCTGTGATGGAACAGATTATCTCCAAGCCACAAAATGCTTGTATTCATGGGAGACAAATTCTGGACTCAGTGCTCATTGCTAATGAGTGCTTAGATCACAGGTTGAGGGAGGGAGTTCCAGGTATTCTTTGTAAATTAGACATGGAAAAAGCGTATGATCATGTGAACTGGGATTTCTTATTATATTTGCTACGGAGGTGTGGATTTGGTGAGAGGTGGATTTCATGGATGAGTCATTGTATTTCTTCTGCAAGGTTCTCAGTGCTTGTTAATGGATCACCTGTTGGGTTCTTCAATAGTTCTCGGGGTTTGTGACAAGGAGATACATTATCTCCGCTGCTGTTTGCTATAGTCATGGAGGCCCTTAGTCAGATGGTAAAGGCGGCTGTGGAGGGTAGTCTCTTATCGGGTTATCAGGTGGGCAATAGCACGGGTAACTTTATTGTCATTTCACATCTTTTATTCGTAGACGATACTCTTCTTTTCTGTGATGCGGATATTGATCAGATCCAAACCATACGAGCATTGCTACGTTGTTTTGAAGCAGTATCGGGTCTCAAGGTGAATCTTGGGAAGTCTGAGATGGTTCCAGTGGGTGCGGTCTCTAATACCCCCAGCTTAGCAAGCTTTTTTGGATTGTAAGGTGTCTGCTTTGCCGATGACATATCTAGGCCTTCCATTGGGCGCAACTTTCAAGGCTAGAGCCATTTGGGATGGGGTAGTGGAGAAGATCGAGAAAAGGTTGGCTGGGTGGAAACGGATGTATTTATCGAAAGGTGGTCGTCTCCTATCTTAGTATCTTTTCTAATCTGCCCACTTAGTATCTTTCCCTGTTTCCTATGCCTGTAGGGGTGGTGAATAGGATCGAGAAACTTTTTAAGGCGTTCCTTTGGGGGGTATAGGGGAGGAGAAGAAATTCCATTTGGTTAAATGGAAGACAGTATGTGCCCCAGTCGAGCAGGGGGGGTTGGGAGTGTGTGACTTGAGAACTTTTAATAAAGCTTTATTGGGGAAATGGTTGTGGAGATATCAATCGGAAGGGGGAGCTTTGTGGAAGACAATTATCGATGTTAAATATGGAGCGGCTTGGGGTGGATGGTGTTCGAGTGAAGTGGGAGGGGGGTATGGTGTGGGTTTATGGAAGTATATAAGGAAAGGGTGGCCATGTTTTGAACAAAATATTTGTTTTGTAGCAGGTGAGGGCAACCGTATCAGTTTTTGGCGTGATGTATGGTGCGGAGACCAGGCTTTGAAAAGGGCATTTCCGGCTCTTTATAGTTTTGCAGCTAATAGGGAGGCTTCAGTGGCGGATATGCGTTTCTTTTCGCATGGCTCACATCAATGGAATATTCTTTTTAATAGGAATTTTCATGATTGGGAACTATCTTATGTATAAGATCTTTTCAGCCTGCTATATTCCAAGGGTTTGCCAACGACACAGGGGGATAGAGTGAAGTGGAGGGTTAATAATAAGAAATGCACGGTTAAGGCGTATTACAATATCTTGACAACACAGGACCATATTCCGTTTCCCTGGAAAAATATATGGAGGTCCCGGGTGCCTTCCAAAGTTGCCTTTTTCATATGGAGTGCTGCTCTTGGGAAGATCTTGACTACGGATAATTTGAGGAAGAGGGGTTGTGTCATGGTAGATTGGTGCTATATGTGCAAAGAGAATGGTGAATTTGTGGATCACCTGCTATTGCATTGTGAGGTAGCTAGGGGGTTGTGGGATGAGATCTTTCGAAGGATTGATGTTCCTTGGGTGATGCCCCTGAGGGTTGTGGACCTGTTGGGTTGCTGGAGGAAGTTGCAAGGTTGTCATCAGGTGGCTGCGGCGTGGAAGATGATTCCGTTATGTATCATGTGGTGTCTTTGGTTAGAGAGGAATGCCCGGTGTTTTGAGGATAAGGAACGAACAAGAGTGGAGCTGAAGAATTTTTTTCTGCATACTCTACTGTCTTGGTTTTCGGCTATTGTACTAAATGGGGATAATGCTCATGATTTTTTGTCTTTGATTCAGCATAGCTAGAATGTATTTAGGTGTTTTTCTGTACACTTCCGGTGTACATGGCTCATGCCTTTTTCATTCATATCAATAATATTTCTCTTACCTATCAAAAAAAATAATGATTCCTATGGAGATCCAATTTTATCATTGACTAGTTCTTTTGGCGTGTAGACCTAAATGTAACTTGGGCCTTCCCTTGGGGCCGTACAAGTTTCCCTTGGGTCATCATGTTTTCACTTAGTGTATCCTTAATATTACATTGGATAAGCAAGCAAGTTTTTGTGCCAACCCCTTCAAAATTAGTCACGCTGAAATTTTTTAATTAACCCTCTCTCACATTTAGGTGCTGTTTGGATAATAAGTTGAGATGATAGTTGAAAGTTGAATAAAATATTGCTAAATTATTATTTTTTAATATTATTATTGTTTTGGAATTTGAAAAAGTTGAATTGTTTATTATATTTTGTGTGAAAATTTGGAAAAGTTGTAATGATGAGATGAGATGAAACACTTCATGTATCCAAACGGGGTGTGTTGATCTTATTCATCCTGAATGCATTGTTTCATAACAAAAATCCAAAAGAAAAAGCTGTGTAATTCTTTTTTAATTAAAACTTGTGTCAGGCATGTCATACTTGATACAGTATAGTCCTGTTTCTAGATAAGGGAATAATTGATCATGCACTATTTTCCATTGTCCTGTTACTTTCATTCAGTGTGGATTTTTTTCTTCTTTGCTCATTCTTCAGGCCCTGTTACTGACTAGAAGTAGTTTATGACTGAAAGAAGGGGCATAACATCCTAAACTTGTGTCATTAACCAGCATTAGTGTCACATTTTTGTGTTCTGAATATTTTCCAGCAGTACTTGAGTTTCAGCCAAAGTCACTGTTATTTCATCTGGGAAGATGTTATTTAAATGAGCATTTTGTTCATTTGAAAAGGATAATTTGGTGCTTGAACACACACAATTATGTGTAAATGTATATGTGTATATGTTTACTTTATCAAAACAAATGTATGTGTATGTGTGAGTTTTATTTTTGATTAGTCAAGTTACAGGTTTGTGAATTTCTCATCTCCTAGAAATCCGTAGCCTGGTTTCCACTATAGTTTTTTTTATAGGTAAAAAAAGAATTTATTCATAAGAATAGGCATAATTCAAATACACAGGGGGTATATAAGAGTTTACACCTAGTTAAGAGGGAGAGATAGAAACAAGAAAATCATGAAAATCTAGTCCATTACAATCTACAACACCCGCCCAAAGGAACAAAGTTTTAATAAAGAACAATCTAATTTCCTGCAATTTTCGCTCCCCATCTTCAAAATTCTGATTGTTTTGTTCCTTCCATTGGAACCAAAGAATACACATATAGGAACCATCTTCCACACGGCTGTGTTTTGCGGAATTCCACCCAAATTCTTCCAACTGGCGAGGAGTTCAACCACTGTAGCAGGCATAACCTAGGCTAACTCCAATCTTCTAAAGACATTATCCCATAGTGATCTAGCGACCTCAATGCAGTAGAAGGTGATCCACAGCATCACCGTTCTTTCTGCACATATAGCACCAGTCCATGACAATCATTTGGCTTTGCCGTAGGTTATCCATAGTCAAAATTTTGCGCAAAGAAGCTGTCCAAGCAAAAAAGTTTGTCTTAAGAGGCGTCTTGTTTCTCCAAATACATTTGGTCTTTTAACTACACAATTAGGTGTTTGTGTGCAAAGAATGAAAAGGCAAAATGCCGATTCTTGGGTGTTGTATAATTTATGAATACTTATAAAATATATAGTTTGATGGCAATAATCAAAAGAACCTCCTGGTGCTTGTGCTGCTGGTATTTTTATGCGCAACTTTTAAGTGATCTAATTATTCTATCTAGGTTGACACTGCATTTCTCTTACTGTTCTTTCGTTATTCTTGTACAGTATATCTCATTGTTGTTCATCGGAATATTGGTGGTCATATCTGTTCGGGGATTTTTAACAAATCTAATGAAGGTAATCCAACTTTCTGATAACTTTGAATTTCAATCTACAGCTTATGTAATTTAGATGATTATGATTTACTTGTGCTCTTTTGATCTGAAAAAGTGCAAGCTTCTTATTGTGAATTGGAGCACATGTTCATTAGTAACAAACAAAAATGTTATTCATTTGAATGATTGTTGCTGAGACGGTGAAAGGTTCATAGCTGAGGTGATGCAGGCAGCTAAATGCTCCTACCAAAGCAAACCTAATTATCAAAATTGCTTAAAGTTTCTGTCGAAAAACCCTTGTGCCATGAAGCTTTTAGACAAAGGATCCCGACTGGCTCCATGTATTCCCATAATTTTGCATGACTGGAAGATGATTAACAGATGTATAGCTATTAAGTGATAAAAGTGAGATCATTAATTTACTTGAATCACTTTCTGGAACACATTGGTTCACTTCTCTTTCTAATTAGACAAGAAATCGAATAAATTCTGAAATGATTGGCATGTAACCATGCCAGGACCAGCAGGATGATTTCCTCCAATATTTCTTTTTAATATGGTACAAACAGTGTTTCAGTGGATTCTATTATTCTGGATCTTAATTTGCACTTTTTGGCTGTGTGCAGTTCTTTTTTGCAGTTTCCAGAGTTGGGAGTGGATCTTCTAGCAATGTTGTACTTTTTCTGTCTGAAATTATGGGAATGTATTTTGTTTCTTCTATTCTTTTGATAAGGAAAAGCTTAGCGACAGAATATAGGTATGCTCATTATTTATGCTATTTATCATTGTTCCTTTTTTTTTTTTTTTTCAAGTATGGTAAGCTATATTCAACAACCTACTTGTGGGTGGTAATGATTTTGCACGGAATTGAGAGTTAATAATTCCCATTATTGCTGTGGGGCTTCTAGAAACTTGCATTAAAAATATTGCATACCTGTGACCCATTTTGGCACTTGTTTTGGCAGAAGTCTGCAGTGAACCTGGACCCTATTCTCTCTTACCTGTGTGATTGGAATTCTATTCAATATTAACTCACCCACAGATTCTAGTATGGAAGATGGTCCCTATTTGTCTGGTGTAGTGTATTTGGAGGGAATGGAATGATAGAACTTAATACTTTGTTCCTTTAAAAAACCACAAGAGTTGTTAATGGGCTAAGTTTTCATTATTTTCTTGTATATTTTTCTATATCTGAATAGGTGTTTGTCTTGTATGCATCCTGCATACTTGGACTATGTCTTTTGTGTTCTTTGCTTATAGAATTTTCTAACACTTACTAAAAAAAAAAACTCGCCCATAGATTTTGGGAGAAGACAAATCTGAAAAAGATAAATGGTGCCACGTCAATTCCCACAGCTAGACATAAAGTATCCTTTTTCAAACCCAAAGATTAGATTGTGTTTGGGTATTGAGGTGATATCAGATATTCCGTGAATGATAAAGAAAAAGTAATGATAAAATATTGAATAGTAGTGAATACTAGTACAAAATAGTAAAATGTATGTGAAAAGTAATAATAAAATAATGAATAGTAGTGGAGTATGCTGAGAATACTCCACCATCCAAACTGGCACCAAAAGCTCAGTCCGGTGGCATGGTTTGGAAACTATTGGCCCATGGTGATTGTTAGAATTAGTATTTTATTCATCTTGTCTAGGATTGTTTTGGTAACTTCATTATTATTTTTTTTATAAGTAAACGAATGTATTAATAAGAATAGGCATAGCCCAAGTACACAAGGGGGAATTCAAGAGGTAACACCTATTTAGGAAGAAGAAAAGGAAACAAGAAAATCATGAAAATCTAGGCCATTGAAATCTGCAGCTTTAGGCCATAGGAATAAAGTTTTAACAAAGAGTAAAGTAATCTCCTCCACTGATCGCTCCTTGTCTTCATTATTGTTGGACATCAGCTGTGGTTGATCCATATCGCTTTCTTTTATTAGTATGTGCTATTGTTTTATCCCGATAAAAAGAAAGTATGTTATTTTTTTATCACTGGGCATAAACATGTACATGTATATATATATTATTGGATATGTAAATGTGGATTTTATTGATAAGAGGCATGAATGAGCATGCCTTTGTGGCCTTTATGTCAGTATAATTTGTAAAAGTTTGTCATTTTCTAATTAGGGTCCTAGTTGTAGTTTAAAAAGGAAGAGTCCATGGCATACAAGTTCCTATCTATTCTATGTATTCTTTTTCTGTAAGTTAGGTTTTATTAATAAGTAAAAAGGCATTAGCCAAGTACACAGAGTGGTATGCATGAGATAAAACTTAATGTTGAATTGAGTTGGTTAATGGATGAATGAGTGCCTGGTGTGATACTCTCTGCCTCTTCCCTATTGTTGTACGTACTTTTTAGCCCTATGATTCCCTCAAACCCCACACATTTTCCCTAGTCAGCAGATAAATATTGAAACAAGCCTGAAAGCTCCGTTCTTGTTGCTGCCCTAGAAATTTTACAACTGGCCCCATTAAAGAATTGATTTCTTGGCCTAAACTGCCTTTGCTAAAGCATTATTCAATCGAGAGACCGTAACCCCTTCAGGTTTCCTAATCTGACCTACATCAGTAAGAATTGGGTATTTCTGCAGAAAATCTATGACCTATATAATTTGAAGCAGAAGCTTTGTTCCTGCCAAGTCACATCATCCACTATGTTAAAATTTGTAACATTGCTGGAGGAGATCTCTTGGTGACAAAAATCAAGGGCGTTATGGCTTAAGGAGAGAGATAAGTGCACAGAGTTCTTCCATAGGGTGGCTAATTCTCATACGAGAAAAAACACTATTGACATGTTGATGGTAGGTAGTGCAGTTTCCTTGGATCAATCAGTCATCAAGAATCACATTGAGTAGTATTACCAACACCTCTTATCCGAACAACACACTTGGCGACCGAAAGTCGATGGTTTTGACTTTTTCAACACTTGATCAGGGTGGTTAGAGTGGCCTTTTGAGAAGGAAGAAGTGAGTAAAGTAATCTGTGTTGTGGCTAGTGACAAGGCTTCAGGCCCTAATGGTTTTACCATGGGTTTTTTCCAAGCTTGTTGGGAAGTGATCAAGGGAGACTTGATGCCATTCTTTCAAGATTTTCATACTAATGCCAGTTTTGAAAAAAGGCCTTAATGCTATTTTCATAGCACTTATCCCCAAAAAGATGGGTCTATAGATGTTAGAGACTATCGCCTCATTAGCCTTGTTAACTGGGTTTACAAGATCCTCTCAAAAGTATTAGCGAATCGGTTGAATACGGTGATGGAAATGGTAATTTCGAAGCCTTAGAATGCCTGTCAAAGGTAGACAAATCCATGATTTAGTCTTACTTGCAAATGAAGTTTTGGATGGACGACTTAAATCTAAAAAACCCGGGGTACTTTGCAAATTAGACATGGAGAAAGCCTATGATCGCATTAACTAGAAGTTCTTACTTTATTTACTTGTAAGATGTGGTTGATTTAGGGTGCTGGTGTAGAGAGAGAGAGAGAGAGAGAGAGAGAGAGAGAGAGAGAGAGAGAGAGAGAGAGAGCCTCTCCCCTCCACGCTAGTCACCACCATTGCAGACTAGACCAACGGGCCCCGGCGACTTCGTTGAGGGCTGTCCAGCGACGGTCCTCCCTCCGGCAGCCTGGAAGTATGAAAGAGCCTCTCTCGGTCGACTGTCAGAGTGTGCCATTGGCCGTGCAATTCACAAAAAGAGTTGTCGGCCTTTGGCGAGTCTGTTGGGCTCATCCAGCTGCAAGATCTGCTTTACTCTTCTTTTCTAGTCCACAGAGGAAGTCACAGTCCAACGTTGACCACTATAAGAGAGGTTGAAACACCTATCGATAGCCACAGAAAGCTCCAACGGTCATCCCAGATCCACCGAAAATCATAGTTGGTCGTCCTTGGTTCCACTTTGCTGTACTTTTGTGGTTTGGAACAAGCAATTACGTTTGACGTAAGGGACTTCCTCTCCCGTGGATCTGCTAGTTATTCATAGGTCTTGGGGCTGAATCTGATTGATCTATGGGGTCCTTGGATAATGGCGCTACCTCTACGGAAGGAGTTGGAGTAGAATCTGTATTAAGTTCAGTAGGGATTTGAGTTTTGGGATTTGGGATTTGATGATGACGATGCGCGATGGGGATTCGGTTTAGGTGGAAGGTGAGAGGTGGTTGAAGGTGGAATCAAAAACTTTTATTTTTACAAAAGAGGGAGGAAATAGATTTCATATCTCTGAATGTAGCAAAAGGTTGGCTAAGTTCATGTGTCTAGGTGGGACGGCAGTGTCGTGGGTGGCGAAGGGGATAGAGTATTGTTTAGAGCTTAAATGTCATGAAGGATTCTTTAGAGAACTAAGAATGGGTAATGGAGTTCTCATTATTCAACATCAGTTTAATGCAAAGGGTAGCTTTCTGCAACTCTCAGATTTCCAAAATGGTAGGAGGAAAGGGTTATTGGTGATTCCAGAAGGCGCTAATGGCATTGGATGGAAAGACTTTCTTCAGTCCATTCAAAGTGTTACTGAAGCATGCAAACAACAATGGGGAGTTTGTTGATGGAAAGATAGTGGGAAGGTGTTCCTCAATCAAAGGTGCTTCATACACTGCGACGTTGAGGTCACAGGTGGGTAGTCCAGTCAAGATTAGCTCCACAGTAGAAGGAAAGGGTAAGGCATTTATTGAAGACAAAGGCTGTCAGGTGACATTGGGAGAAGTTGAGGAGGGGGTCTTGTGGGACGTCAAAGCTCAATTGACCGGAGTTATGGAGTATGTGAGGGATTTGATGTTTAAAGTGGATAAGGGACTGGACCTAGTAGTGGGTTTCGATAGTGGGTCGAAAAAGGACGAGGGAGGGAGGGGGGTAGATCCTACAGGTCGAAGGCCTCAATCGAGTCGGTAAAGGGCATTTCAACATCGGCATAGATAGGGGGTCATTGGATGCTGGCATCTTTGTCCATGCTAGTGTCACTCAGGATATCAGCAACGTATCCTCCATGCCTCTTGAGAGAGTAGTAAGCCCACAGTCAATAGTTGCAAATGGGGTTGGTACTTTGGAAGAAACAGTCGAGCCTCTTTTAGAAGATACAAATGGGGTAATAGAAGGTAGTGCTTCCCCTACCTGTTTTATTTCTGAGGTAGTAGGGTTGGACAAAGTGGAACTACAAGGATTGTCGGGGGGTGAAGTAAATTTCAGCAATGCCATCATTGATGGAGGGGAGGAACCTTTTATGGTGACAGAGACAATGGACAGTAACCATTTAGCTGTCGAGGAGACTCAGGATTTGTTGTTGGTGCCTAGTGTGGAGGAAGGCTTAGAGTTGGGAGTGCAATTGGGTATTGTGTTTGGGATAATGTCCCTCCCCTGGTTTCTCTTCCTCCGTTAAATAATATAGTGGGTTCCCATTGGATTGAGTTCTTAATAAAGTTAATGGGTTTAAGCAAATCGTGGGGATTTCAAATGATGCATATGAAGACCAAATTAAAGCTCTATTCACTATGATTGAGGTGAGCCATGCGCTTGAAACCAAATCAAGTTTCAAGAAAAGCACGGAGTTAAAGTGTCTTTCATGGGCAATTAACTACAACTTTAAGGGAGGTAGTTTAAGTTGAGGGAAGATTAAAGGGAGGGAATTGTGAAGAGACGGTCTTGTAGAGGGATTTGAATTAGTTGTACGGGAAACAAGGGGCTGGGGTTGGGGAGGTGTGTTCCATTCCAATTCAGGTTTGGTGTATTTAGGGTAGTTTTCACGGGCTTTTGGGTGATTCGGGGCACTCTAGTATGGGCAATGTGTTTTCTTGTATACGTCTAGTGTATTTGGTTACTCCTATTGATATATATATATATAATATTTTTACTTATTAAAAAAAAAGGGATGTGGTTTTGGGGGAAAATGGCAAAAATGGATGGAGTTTTACATCTCGACAGTTCGATTCTCTATCTTGGTGAATGGCTATCCGGTGGGTTTCTTTGACTCCTCTCGTGGTTTGAGAGAGGAAGACCTGCTCTCTCCTTTAGTATTCTTATTCGTCGTGGAAGCTTTTAGTAAAATGATTGTGGGTCTTGTGGAAGGTGATTTTCTCTGGAATGGTGATTATGGTTTTATGGATATTTCTCACCTGCTTTTTGCTGACGACACTCTTATCTTCTGTGGAGCAAATATCGGGCATATCCAATCTTTGGGGGCTTTATTTCCTAGCTTTGAAGCTGTCTCGGACTTGTGAATTAATCTAACAAAGTATGTATTGGTGCCGGGTGGGGGATGTTCCTAATGCGGAGGCTTTAGCCTCTATCTTGAGATGCCAGGTCTCATCTTTACCCTTGAAATATCTTGGCTTACCATTGAGTGCTCCCTTTAAATCAGAGAGGATTTGGAATGGCGTGGTTGAAAAGGTGGAGCATAGATTGGCTTCTTGGAAGAAGCTTTATTTGTCTAAAGGTGGCAGACTTACTTTGATTAAAAGCACTCTTTCTAATTTACCCACCTATTTTTTGTCCTTGCTCCCACTCCCCATAAAAGGTGGCCAACCGTATATAGAAGTTGCAACGGGACTTCTTGTGGAGTGGATTGGGGGAAGAGTTCAAATTTCATTTGGTTAATTCGTCACTTATATGGAACCCAATTTCTGGGGGTGGCTTGAGAATTCGTAACTTGAAAAAATTCAACCTAACCTTATTGGGTAAATGGTTGTGGAGGTACCAAAACGAAAGGGGGCCCTAAGGAAGTTCGTTATGGATTCACAGTTTGGGGAGGCTTGGGGAGGATGTTGCTCAAATGAGGTACATGGCACATATGGAGTGGGTTTGTGGTAATACATTAGGAGACACTGGGAGGTCTTTCGAAGACATGTACATATTGTGGTGGGTGATGGCTCTTGTATTAGATTTTGTTATGACAAATGGAGTGAATGTAGCCTACAAGACACATTCCCTGCTATTTTTGAGATCGCATGAGAAAAGAATGCCGCGATAGTTGATCTCTTGGTCTTTTTTAGTGGCTCCCCTCAATGGAATGTAGAATTCATTAGGGCTGCCAATGACTGGGAGATGGAGACTATCATAGAGTTCTATGAGGCATTGTATTTTGTAAGTATGACAAAGGGTACCACAGATAAGATGAGTTGGAGCCCTTCTAAGAAAGGTAAATTCACAGTCAGATCGTTTTACTAAGTTCTAACGAGCCTTGGAAGGACTATGTTCCCATGGAAGAGTATATGGCAGACGAAAGCTCATTCAAAAGAAGCTTTTATCGTTTGGACAACATCTCTAGACAAGATCCTCACCATAGATAACTTAACAAAACGTCGAGTAATGGTGTTGGACTGGTGTTGCATGTGTAAGACGCATGGTGAATCAGTAGATCACTTGTTTTTAAGTGATGATTTTTTTTTGCGAGAACTGGATTGTTACGTATCATGCTTCTTAGAGTGGTGGATTTCCTTGCAAGTTGGAGAGGCCTATGAGGCAGTTCATAAGTGGTAGTGATCTGGAAAATGGTTCCTATATGCATGTATTGGTGCATTTAGCGGGAGAGAAATGATAGAAGCTTCGAAGATCGTGAGAGAACAATAAATAAGCTCAAAGCTTTCTTTTTTAAAACTTTGTTCTTATGGGCGGGGGTCATTGTTTGTACTAAATGTACATGATCTTCTTTTGTTGATTGTAAACTCTAATTAGGTTATTCTCATGTGTACTCCCTGTGTACTTGGGTTTTGACTACTTCTATAAATAAAACTTCTTGATTACCTATTTAAAAAAAAAAAAAAAAAAAAAAAAAAAAAAAAAAAAAAACCTTAGGTCATTTAAGTTAGGATTGAAATGTCATATCAATAAATATTAGATAATTTTAGAGTTTTAAGGATTTTGAAGACTTTTTTTTTATTAGTAAAAATATTATATGTATATTAATATCAATAGACTTATAAAAAAACATTAATATCAATAGGATTAAACAAGTACACTGGGCATATACAAGAAACGCTTAGCCCATACTAAAGAGCCCCTAATGACCAATAAGCCCGTGAAAATTAGAAATCTATCTAAAATACACCAAGCCCGAATGGGAACAAAACACACCTCCCTAACCCCAACCCGAAACTCCGTCTATGAGGACAACTTCATAATTCCCTCCGTTTAGTCTTCCGTCTGCTTAAACTGAGTCCCTTAGCGTTGTAGTTGATTGCTCAAGAAAGACGCTTTAACTATGATTTTCTTAAATCTTGATTTGGTTTCAAACGAGTGGCCTGCCCCAATCGCAATGAGTAGTGCTGCAAATTGGTCATCTCATCCCTCATAAGAAAGCCCCATACATTGGTGAATCTCGTTAACCTTATGCAGAACTCAATCTGATGATGAACCCGCTATATTGTTTATAGGAGGAAGAGATACCAGGGGAACAATATTTTCCTCAGACACAGCTCCCTATTGCACTCCCGACCCTAAACATTCCTCCGCACAAGGCACCAACAACAAACCCATAATGTCCTCCCCAGCGTCTCCTACATTCAAATCCTGAATCTCCTCAGCAGGTGTCGTCATTCCATTGACGAGAATATTGCTTGTATGTGCGCTAGCCCCTGACGACCATATATGTGCCACTTCATTAGACTCTACTGGTCCCTCGAGAGGCATAGAACAGATAGGGCTAGGCTCTTCCCCGCCTCCCAAAACAAGCGGTGAAGCATTACCTTTTGTTACATGATTTTGAGACTCGTCTGCTGCTTCTAAACTACTCAAAACCTTGAAGACCCCCCCCCCCCCCCCCCAAAAAAAAAAATCTTCAACTGAAAGTGAACCCAGGAAAAAAGTATGACCTCATTTGCATCTAGTGTTTGAGGGTAGTCAGACGGAAACATGCCGATGAGCTAAGTGACATCGGCATAAACAGTGATGCCGGTGTCCGACAACCCTATTTGTGATGGTGTCGAGGTGTCCTAAGCCAGCGAACTTGGGGCCTTCAAAACCCCCTAGTCTGTTTTCAGCCCATCACCCAAACCCATGACCAGCTCTAACCCCTTATTAATCGTTAGATCTCTCACATACTCCATAACTCCCATCAATTGAGCTCTGGTAGCCCACAAGACCTCCTCCACTTCTCCCACCTTCAAACATCCATTAGAGGCATCCATTTCACCATGCAACACATGAGGAGCGTGCTTGCCCTTCACTTCTCGCAATGTCACTTGACAGCCTTCGTCTCCTACAAGTGCCTTACCCTTTCCTTCCGTAGCAGGGCTACTCTCGGTTAGAATACATGCCAGTGACCTCAACACTGAGGCGTACGAGACACCTTTGACCGAAAAAGGCCTTCTCATTGTCTTTCCATCAACGAACACCCCTCTATTTGCATCAGGGACTTTGGACTAATTGACACTTCAAATGGAATGCGCAAAACCTTTCCATCTGATGCCATTTGCGCCTTCAGGGATCACCAAAAAACCTTTCCTTCTTCCATTCTAGAATTGTAAGAGTTGTAGAAACCTACCTCTTGCGTTAATATGGTGTTGAATCATAAGAACTTCATTGCCTTTCCTTTACTCCCTAAAGAATCCATCATGACAGAGGAGTTCTAAGCAATCCTCTATCCCCTTAGCAACCCATGAAGCCAACGACCCATATATATACATGAACTTAGCCATCCTTTTGCTACGTTTAGAGATGCAAAAGCTATTTCTTCTCCCTTTCGTAAAAACGAAAGTTTTTTATTCCACATTCAACCACCTTTCACCTTCCATCTGAGATGATTCCGCGTGAATCATTCTTTTTATATTCTCTCTTATATTTGGAAGACTTATGATGTGTTTGGGAACTGAAAGTACCTCAACACATTCAACATACTCCACTATTATTCATTACTTTTCACCTACTTTTTAATACTATTAATTACTTTTTACTATTATTCAATATTTTATTATTATTTTTCACCTACTTTTTCACTACTATTCACAACATACATCAACACTTCTCAAAACCCAAACCCAACTATGTTCTTTCTTATGCTTTATCCTCTTTCCTCAATATCTCATTTCTTACTGTAAGTAATTGAATAATGTCACATTTACAAAACTCCAAATCAAGTTATAAATATAATATCTAATTATTAATTAATTAATAATAATGGTTGTGGTGTTACAACATAAGAGAGAGGCCTTGTGGAGGATTGTAAATGACTCCAAATACGGTAGTGCTGGGGGGGGTGCTTTATGGAGGTTCTAGATGCTTATGGAGTGGGCCTATGGAAAAACAAACGAGGATGGGGGGATGTTCTCTTGACACATCAGATTTGAGGTGGGGGACAGGTCCAAAATTAGATTCTGGCATGATGACACACAGACTTGAGGTGTGGAGATAGGGCCTTCAAGGACATGTGTCCAATTGTTAATAAGATGACACACAGATAGGAGACTTCGGTGGCAAAGCTTACAGAGATCTCAGGTGGCTCCCTCCATTGGAAGTTGAACTTTGTTAGGGCTGTCCAGGATTGGGAAGTAGGCATATGCTCATAATTCTTTGGCCTATATTACTCCATGGAAATTTAAAATAAAAATGAAAAAAAAAAGAAAAAAACTAGAGGTAGACAAGTTGTTGTGCCTTCCTCTAGGGGAGTTTTTTACTCACTCCTATAGGTCATAGATAATTGGGAGAACAATTCCTTTCACAAGAAGAGCATATGGAGTAGTAATGCCCCTTTCAAGGTGGCTTCTTTGTATGGACAGCCTCTTCTGGGAAGATCCTGGCCACTGACAACCTACGAAAATGATGGATTATAGTGAACGACTGGTGTCGTATGTGCAGGAAGGGCAGTAAAACAGTGGATCACTTGCTTCCTCATTGTGAGGTTGCTAGGGCCCTCGGGATGAGATTTTCAACAGAGTGGGACTTACATGGGTCTTGTCTGGGAGAGTGGTTGATCTGCTCACCAGCTGGAGGAGTCCATTTGGTTCCACAAAGTGCAGATATTTGGAAGATGGTTCCCATATGCCTTTTGTCGTGTTTGGCAGGAAAGAAATGATTGGCATTTTGAAGATAAGGAATGCTATGTAGACGAGCTTAGAAGATATTTTTCTGCACTTTATTTCTTTGGTCATTGGCTATCGACTTCAATGGGCTTAATGTTCATGATTTCCTTGCATCTATTTCTTCTACGTCTTCAATGGCCTTAACTAGGCGCCTCCTCTTGTAGACGTCTTGTGTACTTGGGCATCACGTAGATTTCTATTCATAAAATTTTACTTATCAAAATAATAATAATTAATAATTTTCCCATGCACTGCACAGGTGCATGACTAATCCATAAGTTTATGAGGAGTCCTTACCTCTTCCCTTGTGGATATATCCTTCTTTCATTTTAACTTGACTTCTGAAGGAAGAGATCTCATGGAAGGGTTAAGATTGCAGAACTAAAAGGAAAATAAAATAAAAGGAAAAAAAGGAGGTGGAGATGGGTGTGGAAAATTATTAGGAGGGGGTGGGAGGATTTCTTTCATATTATTAAATATGTGGCGGGTACGAGGACTAGCCTTTGAAGACAATCTTCTCAAGTTGTTTCTTTATATAATTGTGAGGAAGCTTTGGTTGCAGAACAATTGCGGATTTCAAAAGCTATGCCCCAATGATTTGTGAATCATTCTTTTTGTAGGCTGTAGGCAGAATTATCGATCCTATGCAACTCTCCACATTAAATGCTCAGTCAAAGAGCCCTTCCCTTCCAAACCTGGTAAAATTGGGATTTGATCCATAGATCTCTATTGTGATGATCGATAGAGTTAGCCTGGAAGCTAGCTGACACATTTCTTTACATGAATGCTACATCTGAAGAAGTAGAACTAGTGAGGCTAAAGCATGCACATAACTTTTATTTTTATAAATCGGTAAACAAGATTTTATTGATCACAAGAATAGGCAAAAGCCCAAGTATATGAGGCATATACAAAAGCAACGCCTATGCGTGCTTAATTTAGAGATACAAGGAATTCATGAAATGAATTACAATTGACCAATAAAGTATTGAAAAATAGACTTCAAAACTTCTTTCATTCCTCTCCATCCAAATACACCACCATAAACATAGGGTTTTACTACTCATCATCCCTACACACCACATTTATTTTTGTTTTTTAAAATTTAGGTTTATTTATTTATTTTTTGTTTTATTCTTCCTAAACTAATTGAATTCTTCTACTCATCATCCATACACCACCCATTTGGTAAGAGAGAAAAATAAAAAATAAAAAATTATGTGTGGCGTGTGGGGATGATGAGTAGAATTTTTCATAAACATATTGGAACCATCTTCCAAATAGAGGCAATCTGAGAGTTACCTTGGATGGCTTTCCAAGAAGCTAGGGGGTCCATTACCTGTCTTGGCATCACCCAAGTAATCCCACCTGAGCAAAAACTTCATTCCACAATGTCCTAGCAATCTCACAATGAAGTAGTAGATGTTCAACCGACTCTCCACTGTTTTGACACATACAACACCAATCCAAGACTATGCTTCAACGTTTCCTTAGATCGTCTAGAGTGAGGATCTTCCCCAAGGAAGCTGTCCATACAAAAAACTTTGCCTTTAGGGGTGCCTTTGTTTCTAAATACTCTTCCATGGGAATTAATTTGCGCCATGTACTGTCATGGCTTTGTAGAAGGAGCGGACCGAGAACTTCCCTATCTTAGAAGGGCACCAAAAGATCTTATCTTCAGCTCCCACCACCAATTGGGTGGAGTAAACTAGGTTATTAAACACCGAAAAAGCCTCAATTTCCTAATCTTGTGCATCTTTAACAAATGTGACATTCCATTGTGGAGTGTCGTTAGGGAGTATGAAGAGGTCCGCAATTGAGGCTTCTTTCATGCTTGCTAAGCCATAAACTTGTGGAAAAATTTCCTTGAATGCCATATAGCCACACCATACATCGTGCCAAAATTTAATTTTGGATCCTTCACCCACTTTAAAGTGGGTATATCTGAAATATGTGTCCCAACCTCTTCTTATGTGCTTCCATAGCCCCATCCCATGAAGCCCACTCACCTCCTTGGAACACCATCCTCCCCATGGTTCCCCATGCTTCAATTCAATGACGCTTCTCCACAAATTGAAATGTGTCCCAACTAATTCATACATATTTTTATTGTCATGCTGTGACTATGTTTTTTTTTATCGAAAAATAAAATTTTACTGAGCATAAAATAGACAAAGGCATCCCGTATGCAAGAGCATCACTTATGCATTCTAGTTTAGTGATACAAGGAAGTCGTGAATAGACATGCCATTAAAATCAATTACAATTGACCAATGAAGTGAAGTATTGCAAAATAAACTTCTAAGCTCATCCATTGACCGCTCTCGATCTTCAAAGCTTCTTGATTTTCTCTCCCTCCAAATACATCACCATAGACAAATTGGGACCATCTTCCGCACTATTGCAATTTGAGGGATGGCCTGAATATCTCGCCAAGAAGCTAGGAGGTTGATTACCCTTTTCGGCATCACCCAAGCTAATCCCATCCGAGCAACGAAGTCATTCCACATGGTTGTCACAATGTAGTAATAGATGATCTACAGATTATTCCCCACACATTTTGTACATAAAACACCAATCCATGACTATGATATGGCGTTTCCGTAGGTTGTCTATTGTGAAGATCTTCCCTAATGAGGCCATCCATTCAAAAGAAATTGCCTTCAGTGCTTTTGTCTTCCAAATAATCTTCCATGGAAATGGATTTATATTATATGTGGTCATGGCATGATAGTAGGAGGGGATTGTGAACTTCCCTTTCTTAGAAGGGCACTAAAAGATATTGTCTTCAGCTCCACTCATTAAACTGGTGGAGCACACTAGATCATAGAACTCCTAGAAAGAGTCAACTCTAAATCTCATGCATCTCTAAAGTGTTCCATTGGGCAGTATCATTAGATAGGATTTAGAGGTCCGCAATTGAGGCTTCTTTCATTCTGGATAAGCTTCTTTGAGTGTCCTATCACCACACCATGCATCATGCCAAAATTTGATTTTAGATCCATCACCCACCTCTAAATGTATATTTCTTGAATATGTCCCACCTCTTCTTATGTGTTTCCATAGTCCCATCCCATATGGCTCACTTACCTCATTCAAACACTATCCTCGCCATGGTTCACCAAACTTCGATTCTATGATGGCTCCCCATATGCTTCCCTGTTCATTGCGGTATCTCCATAGTCATTTGCCAAGCTAAGCTTAGTTAAAAAATTGCAAGTTCCGAATACCCAATCCTCCTTCTAAGATAGGGGAGCACATTGTATCCCATATTACTAAATGGAATTTAAACTCATCGTTCATCCCCCCTCCCCCCCCACCCCCAAAAAAAAAAAAAGGAATTCCAATTGAAGTTTCTCCATGCGATGAACCTTGGTGGGAAGCGGATATAGTGATAGAAAGGTACATCTTCCAACTAGCC
The DNA here is from genome assembly GCF_018687715.1 of Carya illinoinensis. Taxonomy (NCBI): domain Eukaryota; kingdom Viridiplantae; phylum Streptophyta; class Magnoliopsida; order Fagales; family Juglandaceae; genus Carya; species Carya illinoinensis. Next base: position 40,441,683 of record NC_056756.1, read on the forward strand.
AGTTTCCGCACCTTTTTTTTTCTAGTACATCATCCCAGATAGATTTCGATTTGAACTAGGCACCCAAAGGAAAACCCAAATATTCCATCGGCAGTTGGGATATCTTGCTTTCCAAGACGTGAGCCATGCTCTCCACATTCGGAATATTCCCCTCAAAGACTACTTCTAATTTAGCCAAGTTCACTTTCAACCCTAAAACAGCTTCAAAGCATAAAATGAATGTCCTCAAAGCTTGAATTTGATCATGACTAGCGTAACAGAAGATTAGGGTATCATCAGCAAATAATATGTGAGATATGTGAAGTAAGCCAGTATTTGCCTCCCCCACTAAGAATCCGGATGAGAACCTGCCCTCCATGACCCCTAAAATTATCTTGCTGAAAGCTTCCATTACAAAAACAAAAAATAGCGGAGATAGAGGGTCACCTTGTCTCAAGCCTCATGTACTTTTAAAAAAGCCCTTTGGTGTGCCATTCACCAAGACAGAAAAACCAACAGTAGAGATACACTGTTTGATCCAATAACACCATTTCGGGCCAAAGCCTCATCTCTCGAGCATATAGAGCACATAGCACCAAATCAAGAATTTTCCTACCCGAGCTACCTCGGACAAAGGTGTTTTGAGGCTTTTAGATTAGCTTCTCAACCACCATGCTCAATCTATCACCAAAACTTTCTAAAGGATCTTGTAAATTCTGCTCACCAAGCTAATAGGGAGATAAGCTTTTACATCAACAGCGCCAGTTTGTTTTGGAATGAGAGCAATAAATGTTTCATCGAGACTCTTTTCGAACATGCCATTTTCATGGAATTCATTAAAGACCCCCTTATATCTTCTTTGATCACTTCCCAAAATGTTTGGAAAAAAGCCATAGAAAATCCTTCCAGACCTGGAGCTTTGTCACCTGCCATGCTTCTTAACACTTTTCTGATTTCTGTTTCTTCAAAAGGCCTCTGACAATTAGAAAACACCGTCCACCTACTGAATATGTTGAGTAAAGTCATCCAGGTATTGTGATGCTGGTTGTCAGATGAGGAGGCAAAAACTTTTTTATGTATGGGTGAATTGTTTGATGGAATTATCTACTCATAATTTCCTTTAATTTGAGTATTTGTTAATAAATATATAATGTGTGCTGCTGTATTTTTCTTGATTCTGAACTATTAAATTCTAGAAGTGCAAGCAAACAAATATCTTAACGGGCCATTGCTTAATGCATCTAACTGTAACATGCAAGTCCGTTTAGCTATTAGATTATTTTAATAAAATGGTGTTGTCTGGGTTGGCTTCTCTTGGCAGGATGATCATAACAGATGTGTTGGGAGATATTCAGTTTGACTTTTATCACCGTTGGTTTGATGCTATCTTTGTGGCCAGTGCTTTCCTTTCTCTGCTTTTGCTTTCTGCACATTATACTTCGCGACAAGCTGACAAACATCCAATTGATTGATGTAATTTTGCAGTAAGTATTTGTGATAATCAGATACCATTTCATTTCATTTAATCAAAGTTCCAGTTGTTCATAACTTAATCCAGAGCACTCATCAAAAAAAAAATTTATGATTGTTGACCAGGAGGTTTGTTCAATTGTCCAGATTCAAGACCCAAAAAGGTACAATATCCAGGTCACTGCTCATGACCCTTCTAAATAGATTACGTGATTTGCAGTTCCCTTTGTGGATGTGGCTTTTAATGAGCTCACCATATTTGTTAAATCCATAATCCTATCACTGATTCTAAAATCTTAGGAGTGCACCATATTTGTTGAATCAGTCCAACTTATTTCTGATTTTGAAATCTTGGGACGTAGACGGGAAATTTTGCTTCAATTAGATTACACCACTGTTAAAACAACAAATTACTTGTGATACCCCCATATGATAGGATAAGGGTGGGTGGTGTATGAGATCTCACATTGTTTGGGAATGAGAAGTTTTTGCTCTTTATAAGGTTTCAATGGGGCTCCAATTGTATAATTGACTAGTCCTTTTGGAGTATAGGCCATGTGGTTTGGGCCTTTTATTGGGGCATTATATTACTGCTTGTAATTTTGAAATTTTCTGAGGATTACAAAGGGAAATTTGTTTCAAACAGCACTTGAGATTTATGATTAGGAGTTAAATAGCTTGGGCGTAGGATTGCTTTTTGAACCTGGGAATTACATATTTCCACATATGATTACGAAACACACTGCAATAGATTTTGGGTCCAATTTACTATGCCATTATTGGGTTTTTGGCCATGTGGGGTGTTATGTGAGCCAAATTTATTCATGCTATGCTTTGTTTTCTGTCTTCTTGAACATGATCAGCCATGCTTTCTTTCCAGCTGCATGAAGTTGGCTGGCATATAGATCTATTTCTGCCACTTGGCCCTACCTAAGACAATATCCCCAATTACCTCTGACATATCATGTCCTTTTTCTTTTATAAAAACTATACCCACATCATTTAATTTTCTTTTGCCCATTTTGCTCCTCCCATGTTATTGTGGTAGTAATTTGTTACGATTATTATTGCAGGTCTAATTCTCAATGATAATGAGAAAAGTTAATGAACACCAAGGCAAGAATACTGTGAGAGCAGTCAAAGAATGATGGAGAGTTAAGGGAAAGAAGAGGAAGCTAAATCCAAGGACACAAGGGTCAGAATATTGGTGTGGATTATTCTTGTGTATAATATTTGGTATGGAAGACTGGAGTAACCAACTATTATATTGAATGCTACTGTATTTGTAATATCTGATTTCGTTAATTCAATAGTTTGAAAATACCCATTCTTTCAACGCAAATGGAGTACTGGTAGAAAAGATGAATCCAGTTCAGTGCATGTCGATTTATGTTGATTGCAATGGGATGGGGAAATTGCCAAAGGCATCTTTGTTGTGATCATAGGTGAGACATGAATTTGCAATTATCATGCTCTTTAAATTCTTGCCGAGTTGCTGGGTGTTATAACCCGTTTGGTGGCAATGAAGGTGATGAGAGGTGGTATATAACTTCTATATTAAAAAAAAAAAAAACAGGAGGAGTAAAAAAAAGGGGATCAATTGCAACATGCATTGTTTTATTTTGTCTCTTATTTATTTCATTAGCTTTAACTAACGTGATTTATGTGAACTTTGTGTACAGATTATTTTTAGTAACTTTTTAAAGGTGCATAGAAACATTTTGTATGCATGAGGTTATCAGGTTAGTTTTGATTTCATTTCTAAATGTGACTGCTTGTATCGATGCGTTGGCAATCAAGGCTAGGGCAGAAGGGTACATTTGAGAGGATCGAGATCGGTGAAGAGCAGGTGAGTGGTGGATGTAGGTGTTCTAGAGAACATAGATCAGGCAAAAGAAAATTTAGGGTTAGTGGGGGGCAAAGGAAAATGTCGAAGAGGGATGAAAGAGAACAAGAGGAAGAGGGCTTGGGAGGGGAGGAAAGACCCCCCCTCCTAAGAGAATTAGCAAAATTTTTATGCATAAAAATAGCATATGTAAACTTTTAAGAAAATACTCTAGCTACAAAGTGATTATACAAAAATAATCTCATAAATTAATGCAGCTTGTTAGATTATAAAATTAATTTTATTATAAAACAAATCTGATGGATCATATGAAATTATATTAATTTGTGGTATCACTTTTATGTAATCCATTTATAGTTGTAGCACTCAAACTTTTAGCCATTATATGATAAAACAAAATCTTTGATCTTCCCACCCGAAAGCTCTTTCGTATAGTGCGTGAGAGTAATGCTGATGATTAAGAGTAATGGCTAACAAGTTCTTTGATTTCCTTTAATTTTTTTTAATCCAATTTCGTTTAAAGTTTAAGGAATTTCTATGAATTCATTGGTTACAAAATTGAAAAAAAGCATGAGCTCATAACGTGATGCGTTAAGAAAACTAATGCTGCATTTAGATGTTGAACTGGGTTGAGCTGAATTAAATATTTTATGAATAGTAATGAGTTGAGATAGTTGAATGAGTTTTATAAAATTTATTTAAAATAAATTTAGATATATTTAAATGTTAAGATAATTTTAAATATATTTATAAAAAATTATAAAAAAAATTACTCCCATCGCTACATTCAAGTATTCCTCTGACATATCAAAAATATTGTCGGCGTCAAGCTGCACTTGTAGCCATCCACGTCTAGGGGCAAAATGGACAAAATATTACTTTCTATATTTCCCAGCCAATTTGTAGGCATCATGATGCCCATTGTAGAATTTCTGCCATTGGTCAGGGCGGTTACATCAAATATTGTAGACTCACTCAAGTTATTTCCAAATGCAAATTTAAGTGGCTGTTTAGAATGTAGAAGAGGTTCAAAAAGTGAATGAATGAGCCGAATGCAGTTCAGGAACCAAACAAGTACTACAAGACTACTAGCTTCAAATGCCAATAGTAAGTAATTGGTACAATCATTTTTCATTAATAACTTTAACTTAATTTGATATATTATTTCATTTTCATTTAAATATGGAATAGAGGTTGGATGATGTGAATGAACAGCAGCAAAGCTCATTCCTTCCAAAAAAATTGTTATATAATCATGAGTTATTATATTATTAAATCGGTATATAAAGTAAACTATCTACATTATTTAAAATAGTAAGATTTGATTTGTATGATTCAAATTTTAGAATTGATCTTTCAAATCAAGTTATGCAATATAATCACTTTACTAGGTGTTTTTACGTATTGACTTGAAAATAAGATTTTTCTATAATCATATTATTATTTTTTTTATAAAAAAAATCATTTATGTAAATGTATATTATAATGTACATTATAGATTCTTGTTTGATCACTTGGGTATAATGAAATTATAACAATCAAAGGTGGTTTGTCAAAAATTAGGTTTTGTTGCGTTTGGATGTCAACCTAAGTATGAATAATAGTGAGTTGATAGTAAAATGAGTTATGTGGGATCCATCTAAGATGAGTTTGAAAGTTAAAAAAGGTATGGGGCTCACCAATGATTGAAATGCATCGTACGTCTGCTACAGGTAAAAGAAATTGGGAATTGGAAAGCAGATGATTTTTATCTTTTTGACTTTTTACTTTTTGAGTAGAAAGAGAAAAGGAGAGAGAAGTTACTTTTCTTTTTGTTTTGTCAATTGTGGGTCTCACAAAGTCTAAAGTTAAAATGCACTCAGTGAAAACTCACTTTTTTGGATGTTAAATGAAGTCTAAAATTGAACTGCACTCAGATGATTATAACGTCCAAACAAGCCCTTAGAGGATGCATTGCAAATTCACCCTACATGAGTACTATACAATCGGGTAATATTAATATTTCCAACTTCGTTCTTTATTTTGTTTCCCATGAATAACGATGATGACTTTATATTAAGTAGGTAAGTTGCTATTAAAAGTAGAACATAATTCATTTTCATGCCGCGGGCTCAAAGATTATGTGTAATGGATCATTACTCATCTCCTTCTCCATTAGTGTGATTAGCAAGAAAGGGAAAAAAAATCCTAGGTTATCTGCATCCTTTAACATCCTTTTGAGAGAATATATGTATGTACACGTGTGTAAATATATATATATATATATATATATATATATATATGTATGTATGGATATTCTGGCTCCACTTCTTTTTCCACCACTACCTTTTGAGATTGAGTAGAAAATAAAACTGGTGAGTGGTAGAAGTACAAAAACGTCAAGCTGATCCAATAAATGCACTAGAACCATGTTTTATTCGAGTGTAATGAAAGCCTTCTGTTTCTGCGCTTTATCAAGTAAAGATGGGTGCATTTTACCTTGTTTTTCATTCACTTAATTTTTCTATATCGATCGGTCTGTACAACAGAGAAAGATCAAACCATTCCAGTGATATGCCGCCCAGTATCTTATTATAATTCCCACACCCTTGAAGCCAGCAACCCTTCAACCTCAACCACCAACGCCTCGATCCGCTGCAACCATCCCCCACTACCTCCACTGGCACTGCAGCCACTGCTTGCCCACTTATCATAGTTATGCTCAGCCAATACAATCCAACAACCACATTAAGTTATTAACCCTATCTATATCATATCCAAGTAACCGATGGCTTTACTTCGCACAAGCACTGTCGTGCTTGCCCCTAATCTCATTCGATGCCGTACAACTTGGATGCTTGGCTTTCAATAAAACCTAATCTCTTATGTTTTAGGGGACGTGGGCGTGCAGGGGCCATGCAGAGTCTCGTATTTAAAGCAAATGAATGTAGGTTCAAAGTGATTTATGAAGAAGTGAGACAGGACACTTGTAATTCATCACTCGAGTGAATTACATGCATGTTTTATTTTTAGGCAAGAAAATTATGATTCTAAGAAAATACCAAACATCATTATGCTTGTTTTTGAAGCTGCAGAATGAATCAGCGCCATTGACAGAAGAAAACTGCACAAGTTATCAACATAAAACTTTCAAATTAACGATACCAGAGAAAACATGCTTTACCGTCCCAATTGATAAAATTATTTGGTTTTTCCACAAGTCAATGATCGATTTGCACTAAAAAAACAGAACAGACACAAAAGAAAAAGAAAAAAAAGAGGAAGCAATTAACAGCCCATTACCGCGCAGTTGTAGACAAAAGCACCTGCTCGCTCCCTGACAGAAAGGATGCGCCAATCTTGGTTTCCTTCCTTTGGATCCCAAGAGTGCAGCACAATAACTTCCCCTTCAGGTCCCCTGTGTCCTCCGATCACTAACAAGCTGTTTCCACATGCCTTAAATGCTAGGCCCCAACCATTGGATGAGTCAGCCCTAACTGGCAACCTCTTCACAACTGCCCATGAGTTATTGATTTTGTCATATTTCTTGACTTCATTTGTTGCTTGATCAGCAGAATAAAGCTGATTATTTACAACAGCTACCAGAGGAGGGGAACACATAGCTGGCTCTCTCCCCACACCAGAAACTGGATACATGTTCTGTATCCTCCTCCATGTTCCCATTTCCATGTCATATTCTTCACCACAAGTTAAACGATTCGTATGGCTTGACATTCCACCAATCACATAAAACTTCCCATCCATAAAGAAGCCAGAACACAGTTTGCGAGGGACATTCATATCTGCCAAAGCTTGCCAGGTACCCAGTTCAGAATTGTAAAGCTCAGCAGATTTTAGAATATGACCATTCTTGTCACTTCCACCAGCTACAATAGCAACTTCCCCAAGGCTGCTTGAGCCAAACAGACAGCGGGGCCAGTTCATTAGATCGCATCTTGACCAATCCCGAGTAACCAAGCTATACATCCAAATTGCAAATCCTGATAACTCGCGGCCAAAGACAAGTAGCTTGGTCCCTACAGCAAGAGACTCCTTGTCTGCACAAGTAAAACACTCATCACAAGGCATCCTGGGCAATCTCATCCATCTCTCTCTAACAGGATCAAATGCTTCCCATGGCATCATTATACAGGCAAGATAAACCCAGTGCTCAACCACACCAAGTCGTCGCCTCAATTTGTATAAATCTCCACTCTCAATCAAGGACTTGAATTTTTTGTTCAAACAGGCCAGATTTGGGTAGTATGATCTATTGCTCCAGGCCAACACATCTAATGCTGCATCATCAGGGAGACCTGGTAGGAAGCTATCATCTGATGCCTGACCATCACACTTCTCCCCAGACCTTGCCATGATCATTGGCTTGATTTTCTTCGGCATCATGCTCTCAATGTTAGGAATATGCACCTTCTTGTCCAGCAAGCATTTCTCAACATCTTTCGAGCCATTATGTCTAGCCAATAGAGAATTTGCCAACAGATCCAAATCCTTCTGTAAATACCCACACTCTTGATCATAGGATTTTGGAAGCTGTTTTACTCCACAACCCTGCACACCAGCTGTGGCTGGTGCTTCACAACCTGCTCCTTCCATTTTCCCAGTTGGTTCCTCGAGAGAATATCTGAACACCATTTAAACAACTTGTGGTCCAGAACACTATTCAATGAGAAATTGGAAGATGTAAAGCAAAGTGTCAGAAGGGATGATATAATAAAATCACACCCAAATTTGCTGACTATAAAAATCTCAACTATTAGACAGCTGAAGATGATTCTACCACAAAGTATATGATTCCATGTTTATCCCCTCCCTCAAAAGAAATCGAGCAGTTAATGACATTCAACAAAACAGAGAAAACAAAGCATAAAATAGCTAGCACCTTACAAAAAAAAAAAAAATTCTGCTCAAGACACAAAGTTGGGCATTTTGTAAAAAGACAGACACAGAGAGAGAGAGAGAGAGAGAGAGAGAGAGAGTAAACAAAACCATCTCAGAACACTAGACAAAAGAAAAATCACTCAGGTTTTGTTACTGGTGCCACAGTTTTGTGCACATAAATTTTTAAAAGGCCACATACTAGTCAAAAACATAATCAATATCACGGTGTTTTTTCTTTTTTATTCAAACAACATCTTCCTTGATTGATGCATTGCATCCACAGATTTGAATACCATAACAGCTAGCCTCAAAAAGGCATTAACGAAAGATATTGACTATAGGTTAAAAAAAAAACTTTACTCTTTAAAGATTCCTGGTCTCTAAACGGCACTGGTGCTCTTGGATGACATTCAATAGGCACTTGGACCATTTGGACTCCACCTATGGTTGGTTTAAAGCACATGGAAGATAAGATCTGCTTGAAACCCAGGAAACCTGCCAGTTTTGATGTGGCATCGCATTTGGGTGGTTGGACAGGGTCAGTCAGGCAGGTCCAAACTCCAAAGTGCAGAATTTGAAGAGTGGTGAACCTCAAAACTCAAAAGCCAGGCATCTATAATTGCAAGAAACACTCGAGTCAGCAGACTCTTTGCTTGGCATTGTTCAAATAGGGATGGTCCTGGGGCAGGTTAGTGATTGAGATTGCATCTCTCCCAACCCACACACCCAGTTCATGCATGGGGAGACTCCTAGCCACGACTGTTCAAGACGCAAGGTCCCCACCCCTGTGGCCCTCCTTGCATGGCAAAAGTTCCATGCATATATAGTAACCAAGACTGAAAAATCAAAAGATTAAAAAAAAAAAAAAAAAACTTACACACCATAGAAGCACATTAAATTTAAAAAATCCCATGATGTCCAGGTTTTCTACCTTTGACGAGCACATTATGCCAAAGAAACAGAAAAGATGAATACATTATGATCAACACGTTCAACATAACTAATTTGTTTATTTCAAAAGCAAAGCAGTAAAATATCATTATAGAAACTACCAAGGGCTTGTCAACCACAATTATTCACTATCATGCATTTTGGGAATCAACCTTATAGATCAACAAATAACATGCATGCATTAAATAAAAATCAACATTCCTATAAGATATCCTCTCCTATTAAGAGAACATGTATACCCTAATTGTTGTTTCCTTCTCTTTTCACAAAATACTTTCACCAGTTGCATTCAATGTGTGTGGGATGCCAATAACATCCATCCTTAAATGGCCATTAATGAGATTTAAAATTAGTAAATTTTATCAAAGACAAAACATAAACAATTATAACTGAAAAAATAAAATGTTTTCCCTAGGTGATACATATAAAAATGCATGTTTTCCCAAGATCCATATTTATTTAAACCATAAAAGTCCAGCCACCGGCCCACCAGGTAACCAATGACCTAATCAATCAGCCAGCTTGGTTCACGCAGCAAACCCTATCATGTTGATCTAGGCAAAATTATCTTACCAGACAGTTTTAGCACCTTGGGCTTGGAATGACCCAGCAATTAGATAAGTTAATAGCACTAATTATATGCAAAGCAATAAGCACAGGTACGTAGCCAAAAAAATTGGTGATCTTTTGCAGTCAAACCTAGCCATCATTTGTAGCAAGAGATACTCATGGCTACAGCACTACTCACCATCTATTTTAGGTTTCACACAACAGTTTTTCTATAATTATGTTTCATACAACATTTAATCCTGCTCAGACCTCCCATATGGCATGTTTGTACTCTCGTAACATACAATCATCCTCACACCATCATGATGATCTAAATTTCCAGTCAATCTTGACATGTTTCTGAGCTCCTCCATCACTATAATCTTGCTGTTACCCAATAGTTCCTCTCTCTCTCTCTCTCTCTCTCTCTCTCTCTCTCTCTCTCTCTCTCTCTCTCATAGGACTATTTTCTTCTTTTGTAGTTACCTAGAGAGTTAGTTTTCTAGAGAACAAAAGGAAGGTTCCCCATGGGGATGGAGGGACAATGATGGTTATGGTGATGATCCCTTGAATACTTCATATTTGTCTAAGCTTCACAAGGTCATAATTGGCTTTGTTAGGGTGTAATATCCTTAAATGAGGAGTGCCATTTCATCTTTTCTGTGTGCGTGCCTAGGGGGGCAGGGTGTTTAAAGCAGCAATATGCAAAGAGGTCAGTGATTATTGTGCCTTAATAATTATTTTTTCTTACAACTCACTACTCACATCATAGGCTGAGATGTAGATACTAATGTTGTCAATTTCTACTGGCAAAACAAAAGCTTCTGTAATAAATTTGCAATAATAATATTATCTGTTCAGATAGAATAAACCCCCCCCCCCCCCCCCCCCCCCCCCCCCCCCCCCCCCCCCCCCCCCCCCCCCCCCCACCCCCAACACCCAGGTTTTTTTTTTTAAACTATTTTCATAGACGCCACATTCCTAGTAAAGTACACACACATGAAACGGCACAATCTAAGTAACTAAGCCCCTTATAAAGTATGTATCTCCAGCAATGGTTTTTTTTTTTTTTTTTTTTTTTTTTTGCTGTAAACCAACAAAGTGCATTTAAGGCTTTCCCCATAAACCCGTGAATTCTATTTAACGCTCCACACGTCTCAAAATGTATTATACTTTGCCATGCAGCGAGAGGAGCAGAGACGAAGCCACTACTGTGATCTTGGGAAGGGAGCGGGCATAATTGGGGGTTAAATAAGCTGTTAGGGTGGAAATTATTTGGGGAATGTTAACAAAGTACGAAAAATAAAATTAAAAAAAAAAATAGAGATTTTAGAAGGGTCACAAGTACATGAAATTCAAGTATTATTCTTTGATAAGTAGAAATTCACGTAATTTTTCGATTAAAAAATTTACATAATTCAAGCACACAAAAAAATTAATAATGTAACAATTTAAAAATAGAAAAATTTCTTACATATTTCATGTATTTTATTCATAAAAAAAAAATATTTTTTCATGTTTTAAACGTATTGAGATATCTAAATATTAAAATAAGAGATTGTAAGTTTTATTTGTAAAAAAAATTGTTTCTAAAAGAAATTATCAAACCAAACAACAAAATAATATATTAAAACTGGATTTCACTGTGAATGATAAATAAATTAAAAATAAAAGAGTTGATAGCAATATGTGTGTGTACGGTAAAATATGCAATCAGACCACCAAATCAATTTGGTGACCAAAACAAATGGCTTATTTACTAAAAGGAAAATATGGATTTCGGCATAAACTAGAATGTATATATAGATTTTCTTTTAAAGTATGACCAAGTTTTATAACCATACAGTTTTTTCCCTTTTTAGCTCTTGTTTTCCCTCTTTGTTCCACAGGAATACTCTATATTTTTTCCCCACAACTTTAGGGGGCCAAGTGCTCAAGGCCGTGGATTTGCCTACTTAGAGGAGGATATATCATGCAAAGTCAGTTTTCTGATTGAACTGTGTAGAAAAAGAAAATGTGTTCAAAACTAAAGATTTAGTTTCCCCTCCAGACAAACTTTTGCTCAGGAAGCATTCCTTAGGGAAATGATATATTTTTTTTATAAGTCGCATAAGTGTTGTTAAGGCAAAAGAGAACATTAGCCAAGTACACACAAAGCTCAAGAGATCTATCTAACTAGCAAAAGGAAAAGGTGCCAAAAATTCTTGAAAAGTAGAGATATAAAAGTGGCACAATTTTGAAGCACAATCCAACGAGAGAGGGTATTAAGAAAGAAAAACTTGAGCTCCGGCACCAATCTCTCGTGTTCCTTAGAATGATGTGAAAGAAGAATGGGGGTTTAGGAAACAATAAAAATCATATCCCAAATTTACCTCATCCCATTCATTATAGATGTAGAGATTCATACACGAAGGCTTTTTTTTTTTTTTAAATTTTGACAGGCGTAAAAAAAAAAAAAAAATCACGAGTTTTAAATATCCTCCATCCTGACAACAATTATTCACAAAAACTAGATCTGCAAAGAAATGTGTGTCTTGAAAAGTGAATAAAAGCAGAATCTAATGTTAAAACCGTAAGAAACCCATATCATTTCTGGGACAGCTGGAACCATTTCACTCCATAACCTGTGAAACTGTATCTAAGGCTCTCCGTAGATATCAGCAGGTGTCAAACCATGCACACAGAATGAGGAGATTACCATACAACTGCAGTTATCTATTCAAAACAAGAAAATATATTTTCCTCCTGTTTCTTCACTTGAAGTTTAGGCTCCAAAATTTATTAGGGAAACAAACATACCCCAAAAAGTTTCCTTTCCATCTGAATGTGGTAAGGATGAAAATCAAATCCCAAATCCATCCCCATTAAGTAATGTCATCTCACATGAATCTTATTCAACATCCGATTTTTTCTATCAAAAACATTAACATTCTCCACTCCGACAATATCTTCTAATAAATTATGTATCTATTAGAAATGGCAGAATGAAAATATTCCCTACAATCATTTTCCGAGAAGCCAGGAACTGATTTTTTCCATAAACCGACAAATCTCAAAATGCATGATCCTGTTCCATGCAGCATTGGGAAGATCCCATATGCCACTTCAGTAATACATTTAGAACTAAAAGAGAAGAAATTTTCCTGGAAAAAAACCCTTTTTTCCCTAAACAGTCATAGCCCAGAATAGACAATAATATCTCCAATTGTTCTGGGGTAATCAATGAAAACTAAAAGTCTTCCACAATTATTTTTTATCACATATTGCAAAAATCATTTTTGCGGGATTGTGGGAACAGATTCGCTCTATAAACCGACAAATCTCAAAATGCATGATCCTGTTCCATGCTGCGTCGGGCAGATCCCATATGCCACGTCAGTAATACGTTTAGAACTAAAAGAGAAGATATTTTCCTTTAAAAAAAAAAAAAAAAAGACCCTTTTTCCCTGAACAATCATAGCCCAGAATCGACAATAATATCTCCAATTGTTATGGGGTAATCAATGAAAACAAAAACTTCCACAATTAATTTTTTATCGCATATTGCTAAAATCATTTTTGAGGGATTGTGGGAACGGACTCGCTCTATAAACCAACAAGCTCTGCCTAAAGGCTCCGTGCAACTCAAGAAAGGCAATCCATGCATGCAGCCAGGGAAACATCCACCATGCAACCTAAGGAATGTGTTTAGAACTGAAACTTTTCTACTTCCCTCCGGAATAAATTTCCCTAGATACATTTTCTGGAGAACAAGCATAGACCACAGCAACATTATTTTATTTATTTACTCTATTTCCTTTTGCCGTAAGTAAAGAAAACAGAAGACCTCACATGATCATTTTAAGATATAAAGATAATATCTCGAAATTGATTTTTGTGGGACACAGGCATTATATCTGTGCCATGCAGCCAATGGAAAATCCACATATAACCTCGGTAAAATGTCCAATATTGAAATAATAAGTTTCCCAGTTCGTGGAAACAATTTCCAGGGAGAACAAACACGACCCCACGGAGAACATTCATCTTTTAAGGAAATTCTCTTATGGGGATAAGCAATGATATTCTGATATATGCACAGAAAACCAGAAACTGACATGAAATTGAATTGAAACTCCAGAAACCAAAACTAGTGACATCCAAATTAACATGCAGATACAAATTCCACCAAATCCAACTAAGTTAAGCCAAAACCACAAAACGCAAAAAACAAATCCCAGAAGTGACCAGAAATTACGCAAATTTAGCATCACAGAAAAATCTAAGCCAACCAGAGAAAACAAATATCACCTTGCACGGATCAAGCCGCCTGCGAAATCCGAGATCTCCCCGCCGATCCAGCAGCCGAAGAACCTAAAGATTCCCAAACAAGCCCTACTACCCAGACACTCCCTCTCTCTCGCTCTCTCTGAGCTTACCTCGCCATTTATGTCTCTAAAACGCTGAGTCTCTCACTCTTGTGTGAGAATCTTATTCACACCACACGCGCGTATATATAGGCGGAGTGTTGGTGTTGTGGGGCGAGGAGAGGGAGGTGGATTTCATTGAGTTTGTTGGGCGGTTTTTGTTTTCATCCCATTGAATTGTATTGTTTTGTATCGTATAGAATTGAATTGGAAGCGAATCGGGAGGGAATTGGGAAATCGGGTTTTGGTTCCTTCCTGCGCTTTCTCTCTCTCTTCTCTCTGCTTCTCCCACCACTCCCTCTCCTCTTTCTTTCTAACGTTTCCTTCTTTGCTTCCTTTCCTCATTTTCTAAATTCTCTCTCTTTCCATTTCACCGCTTCCTTTCTTATTTTACTTCCTACTTCTCTCCATCTCTTTCTTTTTTATTCTCTCTCATTTTGATTATCACTCTTTTTTTCTTTTTAATCTATTCCTTCCATTCTTCTAAATTTTATAATTTTCTCTTCAATTTATATTAAACTTATGTTCTTTTGTATTCTATATGTACGGATTAGCATTTCCATTTTTTATCCTCTTCCTCTTCCTCTTCCTCTTGTTCTTCCTCTCCCCATCCTCCTCCTCCTATTCTAATTATATCGATCAGCGGTGAATCCAATATTTTGCTTTGATGACTATAAAATTTTATTAAAATAATTAGGCAATTGATTTGACACTTTCTATTAAAAACATTTTATATATTTTTTGTGAATTTTATTTATGTAATTGATTACGTCATTTTTTTAATATAAAATAATTATTTTAATTAATTATATTAATAAAATATGTAAAAATAACTCATTTACTAATCCTATGGACGAAGCATGTACAACAACATTATAGTTCAAAATTGATTGAAACAAGAAGACTCAAAAAGTTTTATAGAGAAGCTGAAGGCCATTTGGTTCACAGTTTCCTATTTTGGCTTTGATGGTTGCGCTCTTGTTTTGGGTAGGAATAGGTTAGAGTGTGTTGACTTTCTTTTTTTTGTGGGTAAAAAACGTTTTTACAAATGTCTTGTCAAATTCTTTTAAAGAAGTTTTAAAGATCAGAGCAGTCAGTGAATTACTTAGATGATTGTCCCTCCTCTATTTGTCGATTGTCATGACTTCCTTTATATTGTTAAACTAGAATGCATATGCGAGACACTTGTACAGTACACCCCATCATCATAATCCTTTCCTCACAATCTACCAAAATCAGATTGGCACATGAGGCTCATGAACTTCCTTCGACACATATGAGCTCCACGCAGCATCACTTGCTAAAGCATTTTGCGCCGTTTCCACCAATCACGAGCAATTATCTTCTCGGCCAATACTTCTCCAACATACTTTCTTTTTCATCTCCTTCAGATCCTTTTTTTTTTTTTTTCTAAAGTTTTTTATGTCATTTTATAAATACGCCCAATATCCACTTTGTCTGTAGGCAACGTAAGATTTATTTCTCAACACTCTTTTTCACATACAGGCTAATATTTTTTTTTTAATTTTTGTCACGAGATAAGTAATGTGAGTCCCTATTGATTTTGTGGCAAGTTCTGATACTATAAAGAAATTCATAGACGTAACTAATCTAATAAAACCGTTTTAACTTGTCCTTTATCTTCTTTCCTCAAGCTACCTTCTAATTAACCTACGCAAAAGTACATAAAAAATAAAAATAAAAACACGCATAATATTCTAAGATATCAGCTGTATCCTCATTTTCTGAGAATACATTGATGGTACTCTTTATATTCAAAAAATCAAAATTCATAAAGATTAAAAATCTTCAACAACTTATATCTTAGAACAATTATATGTTATTGCCGGCATAACAATATAAATTTCGGCAAAACTTCTTATTTATTGATAAAAAATAATAATGTATATTCACTATCTCGTATAAAAATGCCGATAAACCAACCTTTTTAAGTGTGAACACCTTCTTATTGTGAAATTTCACCCGCATGCGCTCATGCAATATATACGTCAAAGAAATGCGACAAGTGAATTAACGGAACAACCATCTAGACAACAACTAACTATGAGACTTGACCATTTAATTGGTATCATTTTCTTTTTTTAATTTTCTCTCTCGCATTGCGCATGCCTCTGCTGTTTTAATTTGGTGTGTTTATTAGCAGCTCCACTCTCTTCAATTTAATTAACACTTCATTATTAATAATACTATATAATCCATTAATAAAAAATAAAAATAAAAAAAATAAAAAAAAAAACATGACAAGATACATATATATATATATATATATATATATAACTACTGCATGTCGTTGTTGTTTTTTTTTTTTCTTTTATAACTAGAAACAGAACAAGAAGCTGTCGTAAAACGTAATACATGTTGTTCGCATGCAGTTTGTGAAAAAGATAAATAAAAGGATAAATAAGATGCGAAAGAAACGTGTTGTTCTTTTTTTCTTCTTCTTTTTTACCCTAATATCAAACGGGAGAGATCATCATCAGAGAGATCTAGAGAGAGAGACTTCATATTCTTTATGACGTGGAAAAAAAAAAAACACTTTCCAAAAAGCTGTTTAGAAAATGCATTAAGGAATATATATTTAAGTGGCCTTTTTTTATCGGTTGAAAGGATCGAATTATATATGGAAGCCAAATGCATGCGTTCTTCTTTCTTATTAGAAGAAAAAAAGGCGTATTAGGCGGGCATGCATGTATGTTTAGGACATGATGATGATGCATGCATGGGACTATGTCGACAATATTTATGTCTATGTGTTTGTACGTGTTTTTCATTGCTTTGTAAACATCATGTGCTGGGTTTTCTCTTAAAAGGGAGTTTAATTAATTATTGCGTCACTTTATTTAATTCCTTTTTGTTTTAAGAAATTGAAGTTAATTTGCTACGGCCTACATTCGTTTTCTAGCCCTTAAATGATCATGATCTTTACAAGTCTGTATGTTAATGATATACAGATCATACGCATATATATTAAAGAAATTTAATGACATTTATTGTTATTCACGTGGGTTTCTACTCTTATAATATTATTAAATACTTAATATTAAATATTATTATAAGATATCCATATTTTATAGGTTTATGATCTTCCTCTCGTGATAGATAATTTTAAAATAAAATTCGAACTGAAATTTTAAAGAATCATAATCCTGATCATTATACACTCGAAAAAGTTAAAGGTACATAAGATTTTATGATCAAGGCTTGATCAGTAATTTAATCCAGACCCTTAAGTGACTAGCTAGTTTAATGGTTAATTTCGAAGCTGAATTTTTTCTCTATCATAAAAGCATGTTCTATCATGTAAAGTGTTGGGTGGTCTTGAATCTCTCTCAATCTCAAAAGCTAGCTCAAGAGGTAGAATTTTTCTCACACTTATAAACTAATCACTAGCACATTCCACAACCGATGTAGAACAATCCTAACAGTCTCTCTTTTACACATCGAGCCCTAAGTTGAAGTAGCGACAATCCATTTCTTCCACAGACAATTGGGCTTGAAACTATTAATAAATTTGGGCTCTAATACCAATGTGAGCCAATGTGAGCTGCTCTTAAGCCTCTATCAATCTCAAAAGTTAGCTCAAGATATAAGATTTTCTCTCACACTTATAAACTAATTACCAACCCTTTACACAACCTATGTGAGATAACCCCAACATAAACTATACTCAATTTCCAAAGTTTAGAGCATGGTCTTCCGCTCTTAGGAGCTCACATCAATGTATTATATATTTAGAGGTTTAATATATTTTCTTTTGTGTTTTTTTATAATAAATTATGCGGCATTATGTTGTGGTGCCACGTCAATAAAGTTATAAAAGAGGTAGGTTTCAGATAGCTCAATAACAAGCTTATTAGCTAAACTCAATTGGGTTTTGGTAGTAAGAAGTGCTGTGAATAATAATGAATAAGTAATAATAAAATATTGAATAATAATAAAAAATAATGAATAGTAATAAAAATAAATGAAAAGTAATAATAAAATATGAATAGTAGTAAATATGCTGAGAATATCTAAAATAGTGCTTTCAGTACCCAGACCCAAATTGGATCTGTTGAACTTCTTAGTCATGACAACCCAATAGATGTTGGGATTTTATTTATTTATACTTAATAAATGAGAAATATTATTCATCATTTTTTTAATTAGTATAGTTTATCATTTTAATGCAACATTAAATTATTAAAAAATTATTTTTTTATTTTTTATTTTTACTAAATTGTCAATTGTTGAATGACACGTCAGAATGTGATAAAAGGATGTTGATGATTAAAAATATCACCATCAAAACTATTCTTCTGACTAAATATATGAGACGATTTATATATAACGTGATTGCGATGAATCTACAAGGGAACATTGAGGCAGGAAATGCATGGCTAGATTCTTGCTTGAATTCCACACCATCCTGCAAATTGCTTGATTTCACTATTTATTTTTTATTTTTTTAATTTATCTGCCCTTTTTGGTTCGTGGGCTGCGATTGTATCCATTGAAAGTACAACTCAAGCCCAATTGATATTGATGAAGCCAATCCAAATTGGTAATTAGACCCCGAAAATTAACTTCGTTTGGGGGCCCATTATGTTGACACCATTTGAAATCACAATTGCAAACACAAGGAATTCCATGTGGTTCCAAATTCCAATTTCTGGTCAAAACATTCTTACATCAGATGAGTGAACTAAACAACCATCCAACCCCAATTTTCAACATTATAAATTTCATAATTTAAAGGATTTGGAGTACGAGATACGGACATGTTGAGACTAAAATAAGCACTGCACATGGCATTCCCATCACTTTTGGTACTAATGGAGACCCTACTTTGCATATTCAACTAAACTTTTTCTGATTGAGAAAACCGAAAATGAAAGGCATTAGAACACTACTCATCATGTGTTTGCTTTTTCTATATATTATATATAAAGGAAATGTAGTTTATGTATAGAAAATTAATAAAAAATTACTTTAAGACGCGTTACGATGTAGTTTTCTTCGAAACAATCTTTTTCTATAGAACGAATTTTCCTCTTAGGTACAATAAAATCTTAGAATGAATCTAGTGTCTAATTGTGTCTTCAAAATGAGATAAGTCTCGAACATCTCATATATATTCAGGGAACGTTTGGAGAATGAGATGAGATGATAATTAACTATGAGAATAGTAGCGAAATAGTTTGTGAATAGTAATGAAATTGTTTGAATTAAGATATTTTATTGAATTTTGAAAAATGAGAGGAAAAAAATATTATAAGATTAAAAATATTATTGTTAGAATATAAATTTTTAATATTATTTTTATTTTAATATTTAAAAAGATTGTATTGTGATTTATGTTTTGTTTGTACCTAAATTTGGAAAAGTTATAATTATTAGAGGAAAATTTTAAAATTGAAATTGAAATATTTTTATATTTAAATAATGTTTGATAATAAAATTATGAAAATTTTTGAAATTAAATGAGATGATTTAAGTATAGTTTAGATAGTGAGATGAGATGAGATAGTTTTATATGAAAGTTGAATAAAATATTATTAGAATATTATTTTTAATATTATTATTATTTTAAAATTTTAAAAATTAAATTATTTATTATATTTTATGTAAAAATTTTAAAAATTTATAAGATGGAATTAAAACGTTTCTAATATATCCAAACAATCCGTAGCGTCAACTCAAACCTCCGCTACAAATTCTTTTGGCAACACGTACATGTTATCATAATGATTACATCAATGACATTCACGATTTCTCTTTCCTTTTTATTTCTACATAGAAAAGATGTATCCATAGAAAAAATCGTTGTTATCACTTGATTACTGAACTACTTTTATTCAACACAAGTTTAAATCTTCCACGTGGAATTCTTCATTTTAAAAGCAAATGATTTAATAAATAAATAAATAAATATTTTGAAAATATTATATCTTTAGTCACATTCATGGGAATCGTATCGATTACATCAACAGAGACAGCAAAAAATCAAGCTTTCGTGCATGTGTGAAACTGCATGCATGCATGCAAATGATAGTTTTCGTGCAAATGTGAAATTGCATTTACATCAACAGATCTAGACAATTACGAAGACATAATTCCATATACTTATTATATATAGTGACTCTTTACATTATAAGCTTAAAAAAATGCAACATTGGAACAACTTTCATGTGAACCGTAACAATTACAAACTCATAAAGTAGTCTCTGTAAGCCAGTGGTGGGGAGAGAGGGAGGGACCACTAGGTTGGCTCATTGATGATAAAGAGTCTTTAGCAAGACTTTGACCAACTGATCAATTTGTTTTCAAATTGCAACATGCTTCCTCCGCATGCATATTTCGAGAAGGATTATAATTATAAAAACATTACATAAAAATAATATTATAAATTAACGTAAATTTATTATATATTAGATTTATTTTATAATAAAAATAACTGTACAATATAACGAACCACATCAAGTGATATCAATTTGTGAGATTACTTGTCGCATGAGTCATTCTATTCAGCTGTTTACACCGCACATTACTCTTGTTTTAAATTTTTTTTATTTTTGTTAAATTAATTGAATTTTTATATTTATCGTTCCATATTTGTTAAGGAAAAAAAATAAAAAAATACAATATAAAAATAAATATGATATAGACATATTGAGTAGAATTATTCTTTTTGCGTTGGTCACGAAAAGATATCAAAAGCGTATTTTGACCAACATGAACAGTAACTCTAGTTTGCGGGCCTCTTCCATATGCTGTGTCCAATAAATAAGGCAATTTTAAATTGATTGCAAAAAACAATGGGGGATGAATTTGGGCATGGGTGAGTCGTGACACACTATAGCATTCATTTGGTACGAAACATTAACTACTTTACGTATTCATACCATGCGTTTCGAAGTAAATTGATGGGAATCCATGACCTTTATACCTGCCTACGACAATAAAACCAAGTTGACAACAAAATACTTAATATTAGATACAATTTTAAAGTGTGTAAATTAATATATTGAATTTTGTATCGGCAGTATTACTCGTACCAGAATAGTGATCTGTACAAAAAATATATATGTTTCATACCGAGTCAAATATCAACTGTATTAGTGTGTTTTGATCAATATCGGCCGAAAATCAGTACAGTCGAAATTAGTGAATTTTTGTAATTAATGTAAAAATGATCATTTTCACTTTAATTCTCACATTTGAAGACTATTTTCTTAACTTAGAAGTATTATTGAGTTTTATAAATATGTGTTTTAATTTTTTAAAACTCGCATTAATATTATCTTGAAATATAATTTATATATAATTAATTTATTATATATAAACTATCTCGAAATGGTACAGTATCGAAATATTTCGTTTCAGTACCTTAATCAAAATGGTATTCAAAACTTTATTATAAATTCTGCATATTTTTTTAAAAGAAAATGGGATTCATAATAAAAAAATAATAGTTTTTTTCTTGTAAGTCAAAATTTATCCAAAATTTGAAAAAAAAATATACGAAATTTATGTATACTAAAATTGTAAATATCATTTATCTAAATTTTTATCCTAAATTTATAAGATAAGATCAAATCATTTAATTTCTAGAAAACTTTGATAGGACACCCATGCACTATCGGTTTGAATTTTAGGACCCCTAGCTATGCGATTTTCTTATCAATAGCTCCCTTGTTCTTTTAGAGTTTTTAGCAATAATCAATTTCTGTTATAATTTTTGTCCATCAAAGATTCAACATTAATAGGGAACACAGAACCCAATTAAAGGGTGCCACGCGTCAATATCTTTTTCCTTCGAGATATTAACGGCTCGATCGATTTACATATAACAATACTTCAAATATAATTTTGATAAATTTTTAAATAAAATATAATGAATAATATAATTTTTTTAATTTTAAAATAATAATAATATTAAAAAATAATATTTTAACATAATTTAATTTAATTTAATTTTTAACTTTCATTTAAATACATCTCAACTACTTAAATTTCACTTAAACGTAACTTTTAAAAATAAGAATTTTTTCCTAATAGAAGGCGTTTTTAATATTTTAGAGAGAGAGAAAAAAAAACAAAAAAAAGAAGCCACCTGTCGTGGCACGTGCACAGCCGAGCTAGCTGTTGATGGCCCGATCTAGAGGCTAGAGATATGGTGGTCCGATCTACTTTTATTTTATTTCTCCCACCAGGCGTGTGGTATAGAATTATTGAATAAAATTTTTCTTTTTTAGTAGCTACAAATAGCATATTTGTATTGATATTTTCAATTACCTTAATTCCGTAAGAGGAAGCCAAGAAAGGTGAAGAAATACAAGAAAGGATCGTATCAATTGAGACTCATTTTGGTTATCTAAAATATCTCATTTTATTTTATTATTATAATTTTTATAAAATATAATAAATAATTTAATATTTTTAAATCTTAAAACAAAATAAATATTAAGAAAATATATTATAATAATATTTTATTCAATTTTTAAAAAATATCTCATCTCATTTTCTCGCATCTTTATAACTAAACGGAAGATTATTCAATTTAAGGCAACGGTCAAGTTTGGATAACACTACATCAAACCATGATGGCTCTCGAGAGTTTTTTCCAATTAGTGCATTTCTTGTGTTTTTATATATATTTTTTAGAAAAGTATTATGTCATTAAAAAAAATTTCTTTAATCACTAAGGAAAATTTTTTATCGAAACCTATCATCGGGATGTTTTATCGCGAGCTAAAACATTTTCTTTATAGAAATAATAATTACAGTCGTGAGTGTTCAAGTACCACTTAATTATTTTTAAAAAATGAATAAATACGGAAACCCACATAAAAGAAATTAGTATTTTAATAATATACACTATTATTTTTAAAACGACTATCTAACGCTTGTGCATTTCACGATTATATATAGTGTTATTATTTTCCTTATAGAGATATCAATTACCAGTTGATGAAGACCTACATATATCATACTTTTTATGGAAAATACTCAACCTTGTCTAAGGTCTAGATGCTTCAAACTTTACTCGAAGTAGTGTTAATTTTGCCAACTTGGTATACCATACCATTCAATGGCCCATCCGTTACGCAACAGCCGCTTCTAATAATGGGTGCCGAATCAAAGTGTCCTTTTTCCCCCACACCAAAGTTGAAAAGGAAGATGAGATCTGTATAGTCTTGATGTTTCTTTTTTCCAAAAAACATTTATTTGTGAGTCCTTTAACAATTTGATAGTTGTCATTCCTTATAGTTTGATGATGTTTGTCTCATTTTCTCGTGAGCCATAAGCGGGGTTCGAGTTTTCATTCTCATCCATCTTAAAAGAAAATCATCTTATAAGCTAGAAGCCTAATTTAGAGAGAAAATAATGACTGAGGGTTGATTGACATTTAGCATATCTAATATTTATGTGAATAGTAATAAAATTATTTGTAAATAATAGTGAAATTATTTAACTTAAGACGTTTAATTAAAAAAGTTTGAAAAAGTTGTATTGAATTTGTATTTGGATAATGATTAAGTAATAATTATATAAAAATTTTCAAGATTTAGAATTAAAAAATATTTTATATTTGATAAATAAATTATGAAAACTTTTGAAAATATCTGAGAATATCTCGTTATCCAAACAAGGTTGCGTGGATGTTAGGAGTTTTCATGGATATTGTAAAGATGTTTATGAATAGTTGCAAAAACTTTTTGGAACAAAGTTTTAGCAAGTTTGGAGTATAGAATTCTTATTTTAAATTCAAAATTCTCATCTTATCATTATAACTTTTCTAAATTCTTATATAAAATATAATAAACAATTCAATTTTTTCAAATTTCAAAACAATTATAATACTAAAAAAATAATATTTTAAACTTTTATCTCAAACTCAAAATTCTCATTTTTACCCTCAAACCTGTCAGTAAATTTCACAAAAAATAAATGATAGTTGCAGTCATGAGTACACAAACAACATGCAATCAATTTGAAAAAAGTGGATAAATACATGATCCACCTAAAAATAATTTATTTAACTTTTTAATAGTAGATCTCATTCTTTTTCAAAATAATTATATGATATTTATATACTTTACAACTATACCTAATATCAATTATATATAGTATTACTCTATGAAAAAAGTTGTGCATGTTGAATTAGTTTTACAATTTCTCTTTTCGTTTTATTGGATTGATGAGATTTGGGTGTGTTTATTTGAGAAGCATTTAAAGGCGAAATGAATATCATAGGCAATAGCTTTCACCAAACTTTTAGGTGCCTCATTCCCTCTTTCATGTGACCATATATAAATGCTTACTTTATCATTATTACAAGGGAAACCCAACTTTGAAGTATGGCTTTTATGCACCAATGGCATGCATTTAGGCCACTAGGCAATTAAGGATTATCCTCTCTCCCACTCCAAAGGTTTTCAACCCTACGATCAAATCTGAGCTAACACCATCCAGCTTTCCAGATTATTTTTTTGGCTTGGTCAGCATTAAACCCTAATTGACATAAACTAGATTCAAAACAAATTTAATGAATAAGATATTACATGAAAGAGAATAAATAAATAAAATATTAGGATATAAGAAGATCCATGATTTGGTCTGAAAGTTTACCCAAAAAAAAAAAAAAAAAAAAGCCCTAAAGATTCAATACCCAGAAAATACAAAAGCCTAGAAAAATTCAATACCTAAAAAATTAAGAATAATTTTACATACAGTCGTAAAGATGTAAATATCATATAATCGCTTTGAAAAAAGATAAGATCTATTATTAAAAAATAAATTTATTATAAATCTCGTATTTATTTATTTTTTTAAAATAATTACACGATACTTACGCACTCATAACTACAATTATCATTTCTCAAAATTCAATATCTAGACAACTTTATCATTTTTTTTTTCCTGAACAAGTTTTGATTCCAAATCTTTCAACAGCCAATCTGCAGGATGTAAGAAATCCGAAGAAGATTGAGATTCTTTCCAAACTTCTTTTTCTTTTTTTCGGTTTCCTTAATGCAACTTACCAACCTTCTTTATTTAGTGAAATTTATTACCTACCTTATAGATTGAACACACAACTCCTTTGACAAAAGAATTTCTACATTTTCACACGTCATTAGCTTACTTTCTGGACCTAAAAAAAATTAAAATTTACAAAGAAAACTTACTTCCTCTTGCCTGATAAAGTATTTATCAAGTTTTTAAATGTATTAAAAGGATTATTAATATTCAAAAAAATTACTAAATTAATCATTCTTACAAATAAAATTAATTTCTTAAATTTATATATTAATTAAATTTGTAATTATTTTTTCATACAAATTTTCATAATGAGTAATACAAAATACAGTTCTAAGATATATAAATCACATGTATTTTATTTTTAAAAAAAAATAAAGTACACTGTTAAAAAAATAAATTTGTCATATAAATTTCATATTTATCGAACTTTTTAAAAAAGAAATATACAAAATTTGTACACTTAAAGACTATATAATTCATTTTCAATTACAAAAGCATGTTGGTCAACTTAAGGGCTAGTTTAATTGTTAGAATGTATTCAGAGCAACTCAGTTCAGTCTAATTTTAAACTGAATCTAATATCTAACGTACAACTTTCAAATTACAAACTCATCTCAATTCAAAACTTCCTTACACGTGAAACTTACAACCTTCTACCTTCCTATTAATAGTACTATTATTAATATCTAAATATATTTAAATTTATTTTAGATAAATCTTACAGAATTTACTCGACTATCTTAACTTATTATTATTAATAAAAAACTGAGTTCAATTTAGTTGTAATTCAACGTCCAAACGCCATAATGTTTTCACTCCTCTTAACAAAATATAAATTTTCTGTTAATCTTTTGCCACGAGCTAATTTCGAAAAGCATGCCTAATGTGGTGAGAATGCAGGACCCGTTCAGACTGTTTTAATATTAAAAATAGATTTTCTAAATCAATTTACACTAAATAATTGCCTATTGCAACATGCATGAATATAATAGAAGTTGGGCGGCCGGTGCCAACTCACTCTTAATATATATACGTGTGATAAATATATAAATAATCCTATCACCTGTTGCCAATCCATCGTATGCATGCAATGTCGGCTCAATAGATTTTAATAAAGAAAAATAATATTTATAATTATAAAATATGTAAATACTGCATACTTATCTTAAAAAATAAATAAATAAATATGAGTTTCACGTGAAAAAAATTAATTTTTTGATTGTAAATTTTACTCTTTTTCAATAGGAGTGTGTTATGTTTGCACAACACATAACTTGATCTTGATAAAATAGAAGATTCAGTGCCTAATATTTCTCCTGAAATCATGGATGCAGACTTGGTAACTTCAGCAAATATACAACTGAAGATCAAGACTACAGCTCAACCAAATCCTTGTCAATAAACTCCAGCGTGATAGCAGCCATGTTTATAGCAATTTACCTTGTAATTATCATTTTGTAAAGAGATAGAAAGTTATATAAATATACATGATCGCACCCTGTTTTGGTGTGGTGAGATTTCTCCATTTATTTCTTCAACTTTCTTTTTGGCATCATAGAAATACAATGTCTTCCGTTTCGCTAAACGTTAGCAACTTTGTTACTCTTAGACTCAAACCTGAAAATTACTCACTCTAGTGTGGAGGAATAAATCTCATATTACCTATAGACAAAGTTTTAGGTATGTTTATAAGTAACGAGCAACCATCTCTTGTTGAACTGGTTTTATGAGAGAGTTAAACCCATAAGTTTATTCATAATATCAGAGCCCGTCACAAGGACGAATGGGGTTTACACTACTTACTCCGTGACAATGACCATAGAAAATATTGACCTGCACGTGAGGGAGAGTGTTGAGGAATAAATCTCACATTACTTGTGAACAAGGTCTTGGACATGTTTATAAATAATGAGCAATCCTATTTTATTGAACTAGTTTAATGAGAGAGTTAGCCCGTAAATTTATTTAAACATTACTCTTTGACAAATAAGGCAGCATGCATTTTCTTATATTTAAATATTAATTAATAATTATTTTAGATTTTCTCAAAGTTTTCTGTTAAAAAGGTAATCCTATATGTAGTTACAACTTTACATACAATATTATATGTGTTGAATGACAACCATATTTTATCATTTTTTTTTTTAATTTTGAATTATGAATTTTAAAATTTTTACAATTTCATAATTGACATGTCAGTACCTATAGTTATTAGAGTAAAATCACAAGTCTAAAATAATATTTTCCATGGCTAGTAGCCTAGTTTCTATTTAGAGTGAAATATGAGATATTTTGGTCATTTTATCACTTATTAGCATAATGTAATTAAATGACGAGAATACTCTATACTTCACTCAAAATGAATATTATCTATATGAGTTATTATATTTTTAAATTAGTGTCTAGAACACAACATCCATATTATTTAAATGATAAGTTTTGATTTATAAGATTTAAATTTTAAAACTTCACTTTCAAATCAAATTATGCTATATAAGCATTTTACTATGTTATGCAGTGATTTATAAATGGAAAGTACTTTTGCCATAAATGTATTACACAAAAATAAACTCACAAATTAATGTGGCAGATTGTAAAATTACTTTTATAATAGAGTAGATTTAACGGATTTAATAAACCCACATCAGTTTGTAGGTTTACTTAGTGTAATCTTTTTATATTTATAACAGTTCTATTTATAAATAGAATTTTTCTTATATATTTAAAAATAATAATGGAGATGATCTTACTCTATCTCTCACCCAAAGGGAATCTTTCCATCAAATATGTCTATAACCTCATTTCCCTATACTGTAAGTTAATAATAATAATAATCAGTGATCACTCTAGCTCTTACGTACCTCGAGGTGGGCAGCGGGGGCTCGCCTCCCCCCCCCCCCGCGGGCGGCCTTGCATGGGCGGGTGGGCTACCCCGCACCGCCCATGCAGGGTAGGAATAATATCAAGTGGGGGCAAGCTGACCCCATTGGGGCCTCGCCCTGTCTCCTGTTCCGCTCCACTATAAGTAAAAATTATATATTTATATCAATAAACATATTGTATATAGATATATATAATTTGTTGAAGACTAGAAATTGTGTTTTAAGTCATTGGATTGTCTTGGCATCCTAGGCCAACTTTTATATAAGAGGCTAAGGCAATCCAAAATAAAATTTTGATAAGTTTTAATCCTTTTTATAATTATAAATTATAAATTATATTATAATTTGAATCTACAAATATTTTTTTTGACTGAAAAATAATTTTTAGACCCAATTGGTAGGCCTAGGCAATGGGTGAGATAGATGAGGTTTTCAATCTTGACCCCTCCCCCACCACCCGAGGGCGGGGAGCAGGGATGAAAACCCCTTCCCTTGCATGGTGCGAGGCAGAGTGCGGGGAAGGTTCCACCCCGCCCCGCACCATGTGGGTATCATCCCTAGCTAAACCAAAAAAACCTTATGATGTGATGGCTACATCTTCTAGATTGAAACATTTCCTATCAAACATTAATCTCAATGTAGTATTCCAAGTACTTGAGCCACTTGACTCCAGGCCCCTTGGAGCTAACTCTTCTTAATTTGCCGTCCCTCATGATCATTATTCAATATAAAAAAACTAATTATTTATAATAACTTATTTTAAATAAAAATAATTATTTATAACAAGAATAGATTTATTTTAATATGATCTAATAACAAATAAACCATTTTCTATTTTTATTTATTTTTTGTAATGATTCAACATTTTTCCTATATATCAACCCACCCCCACGTGAATACTTTTTTTTTTAAAGAAGAACACGGTACCCCAATTTTATCAATAGATCTCACTTATGGTAGAGGAAAACCGTGGTTACAACTGTACACCTGGGTGATACAAATAAGAAAATAAAATAGACCCATACATCAAAAGTTCAAAATATAAAACAACTCCAACCGAAGTACAAAATTTCGAAAGAGTACAGAACCAAAGACCTAAATAGCAAACATAGGAACAGGAGTCTGCAAGAAAAAGAGAGCCAAAACTCAATGCAAGTGAAAATATCAAAATCGGAGAAAGACAAAAAATACCTAGGACAGCTTAAGAGATGTGCAG
The DNA here is from genome assembly GCF_018687715.1 of Carya illinoinensis. Lineage (NCBI taxonomy): Eukaryota > Viridiplantae > Streptophyta > Magnoliopsida > Fagales > Juglandaceae > Carya > Carya illinoinensis. The sequence goes on from NC_056756.1 coordinate 40,470,906, forward strand.
ATAAGGAAGACCATTTCTGTTCATTCTAAAAAGACATCGTAATTGGCTAGGTAGAGTATCACAATCAGCAGACCAATCCAAATTTAAACCCCTAACACCCCTCTTTGCAAGAAAATCAACCACAACATTACCTTCATATAAACATGGCTTACACAGTACTCCATGCAAGTAAAATAATTAAATAAATCATCCCAATAATTTTCCAGATACCAAATATTACAGTTACCTTTGATAATCCAGTTGACAAGTATCTGAGAGTTCATTTCTATCTCAACCTTATAAAAACCTGTCTGATAGCACATTCAGGTGCCCTAAAAAAGACTCCTCATTTTTGTAAAATTATTAGAGCCTTGACCTAAATGAACAGAATAAGCCATCTAAAGCCTACCACAATTATCACGAATAACGCCCCTAGCACCAACTGGCCCAAGATTACCCAAACCACTACCCGTGTTAAACTTCACCCAATCTTGTCCAGGTCTCAACCATCTCACCACATAAACCTTCTTTGGCTTAGGCATGAAAATCGGAATATCCAATCTATTTAAAATAGCAACATATTGATTAGAAATTTGAGTAACTTTCATGATTTGTTGCAAAATCCGACGAATCCAATATTTAATAACTTTTCACATTGAATCAGCCGTGTCAACCTTATCTTTATACCTAACTTTGCATATCCAATTCCAGAGCTTTTAAGACACAATAGAAGGGAAAAGGCTAAAAATAATACGAAACTGAGAAGATTTTATTCGCATGGCGAAACCAGAAATTAATTTGATCATTCCAAGTATGAAAAACTCATCGATGTAGCACTCCATATGAATACTTACCATTATCTATCTCATCGATGTAGTACCCCATCCTTCATCCACCTCACCTCATTCCCAACAGCACACGAGCTTTTGCCCAAGGCCGGTCAACATTCATTGAATCATCACCATACCACTTTCTTGGAACCTATTAGCCACAACTCTAAAACGATCCACCATGGTCCATGGCTTCTTGTTTTTCTGTTTGAGCAATGAGTTAGTCTGGAATATTAAAAAATTTTGTAAATAGTAATGAAATAGTTTGAGATAATATTTTTATTGAGTTTTGAAAAAAGTGAAAAAAAAAAGTTGAATAAATATACTATAAAATTAAAAAATTGGATGAATATGTATTTTTTATTATTATTTTTATTTTAAAATTCTAAAATTTGTATTTTTTATATATTTTATTTAGAAGTCTTAGTTGCATTGTGTTTTTTGTTTAGATAATAATTAAATGAAAAAGTTAAAAATTTGAAATTAAAAGTATCTGAATAATATTTGAGAAGGAAATTTGAAATTAAATTTAGATTTTGAACTTTATAGATATGCTCTCTCGTAAAAAGGCAAACTCTCTCTCTCTCTCTCTCTCTCTCTCTCTCTCTCTCTTAAAAAGCGTCAAGATCTTATTTTTGCCAGAGGACTCCTCCCTCTCTTTCCCTCATTTCTCCATTTATCCACTTTATCTATCAAGATAGTTCTATTTTCTTAGTTTATTTTATTTCCTTCAGGGCCGAAAAAGATAGATTTACAGTTTTCTAACAATTCTCGAGAGACATGTGCAACATAAGAAGACTCTCAAGTCGCAAATCGTTCAAAGGATAGTGACAATTTTGCAAAAATCACCATGCATGGTTCTTACTCGGGCAACTTTTCTTGCCACACATGCTGGATTACTAGAGCTGCCAACTATCAGATCTTTCAGATTGACTTTTATGGTTGAAAAGAGACAAGCATGTTGTCTTCATGCACCGTAACAGATTCTGAAGTCTATCGAAATTGGTTCAAACTGTAATTTGTTTTTTTCATACATATCTTACTGTTTTTCTTATTGTTTAATAAAAATTAAAAAAAAAGTTCGTCTTTTGGATGTTTGTCTGTAGAAATTGAGTCTTCTTTTTTCTATGAATGGTGAGATTGAGTATCTGCTTAGGCAAAGTGTTGTCTCTTGAACGCTTGTCTGTATAAAGTGTCAACAATAATAAAGACTAGACTAGTCACAAAAAGAAATAGTATACTAGTAAAACTCCAAATGTACTAAGTGATTTTATGAGGTAATGATTGATATGAGAATATCTTTGCATATATTCGATTATGGATGTAAATATTTCGATGAACAAATGATAACAATTTTCTTTAAAAACAAAAATAGAGAAGGAACTTACGATAAGTTTTGGAAATATTTGAGAACTTTTCGTTACCTAAACAAAGCCTTAAACTTGAGTCGAACCCGCTAGATGTGGAACAACTGTTTGGGACCACCAATAATATACTATTGTCTTGCTTAAAAGATAGGTATACAAAATGATTGGGTAGATTGGTTAGAAGAAAGATTATGGTTTTTTTTTTTCAAATGAAAACTCTTGGATAAACAAAAATATTAGTATGCTAATCCATATAAACTCTCTCTACGGAGTATTGTAGTTGGTTGTCTAAGGCCGTTTGGATAGTGAAAGTGTTTTTTAAATTCTAAAATATTAATAATATTATAATAATATTTTATTTAATTTTTATATAAAACCATCTCATTTCACTATTTAAACCGCATCTAAGAACAACCTTTGCGCTCTTTTCCAAGAATACAAAGGATCACTCGATAATTTTAGCTAGTTTTCCAATTCAGACATTCTTGACTCAATTTTTTGTATCAGGCTACATAAAAGCTTTATGTCACATATTTTTATTTAATCAACATAAGATTTGTTATTTTTATTATTCTATTTTAATTATTAAATATACATATATTTAAATAAAAAGATAAAAATGACAAATTACATATTAGTTAAATAATATTGTAAAATTTTATTGTAGCATTTATATTTTACTTATATATAAGAAAACTAGAGCCATACTTCCTTCCTCCTTTGCTTGAATGTACTAATTATAAGAGTGGACAGATCAAATGGAAAAATGTGTGAATGACTGAGGTATGATTCTAAGGCCTTACATCTAATGCTTCATTTGGATCTTTAGATATATCTTATCTAATCTCAACATTCAAATATCATTTAAATACAAATATGGATCAATTTTAAATTTTCAAAATTTTAAATTTCAACTTTTTTATCTAATTATTATTTAATCATTACAATTTTAAAAAATCAAAATCTTCAAATCCCAAAATAAAAATAATATTATAACATTATTTTTACTTTATAATTTTTTATTCAACTTTTTATCTCTCATTTATCAAAATTTCATAAAATATTTTAATTCAAACCATTTAACTATTATTCACAAAATATCTCAAGATTATTAACAAATTTCTCAACTCATTTTAATATCCAAATGAGGCCAAGCTTTTACTTTAATTTAGAAGATAAATTTTAAAATTTAAATATTACAAATCAAATTTTATCATTTAAGTGATGTAGACGATGTACTCTACATATTGACTTGAGAATAGAATAATTCTCCTTACTTTTAACTCTCCTAATCTTTCACTTGTTTATGCAAATTATTGTCTAAAATTATTTTATTCTTAAGCCGATGTATAGAACACATTATTCACATTACTTAAATGCTAAAATCTGATTTGTAATATTCAAAATTTAAAATTTATATTTCAAATCAAATTATGTCACGTAAGCAGTGTATGATGTAGAAACCTTAATAATAGTACTCTCCTTTATACCATAAACCATTCACATGGCATAATTTAATTTGTAAAATTCAAAATTTTAAAATTTATCTTCCAAATAAAAGTATACTACGTTGATAATGTATGCTGTAAAGATTACGTTGATAATGTATGCTGTAAAGATTTTCAAATAAAATTATTAGGATTTTTTTGATGGGACACAAACTTCATTCATTCGTGAAAAAGAAGTTACATTTTTGACTCGATACATACAGAAAAATTTCAAGATTACAAGCCAATTACTACGTTTGGACCTCCCTAGTACACAAATTTCTTTGTGATTAATATGGTCTTAACAACTATTATATCACTCTATAAACAAATTGTCTGAGAGACAACACTCTTTAAAACAAAGATTTCAAACACCACCATTCATAGGAGGAGATGACTTACACTCTATAGACAAAAAGTTCAAGAGATTATTTCATTTTTATTTTACCTAAACATAAAGAAATAACAGTAAACATAAAGATAGAAATGAAAATAACGAATGACAACTTAGATCTACTTTGGTAGACTTCAAAATTAGCCATACAATCATTCATCTTGAAGGAAAAATAAAATATATGAAGCAATGCAACTGTGGTGGCGCGTGAGGGACACATGCCACGCGTCATGCTAGAGTGTGATAGACAATTGAGTAGGAAGAAACCAAGGTCTCTGGTCTTAGAAATGTCGTGCATGGCAGCAACAAAAACTTCGCAATGCGGTGGCGCGTGGATATCACGCACGCTTTGACCTGCGTGTGTGACTCACTTGCCGCTCCATTCAATAAAAATTTTTGACCATATGAAATGTCGGTGGCTTGGCAGTCCTGCAGTGGGGCGCATGGTGGTCATTGGACTCCGAAAAATAGTAGATTGACATTTCTCTATGTTTTGGATGGAAAACAAAAATATGCAAAAAACAAAAAAAAAAAAACTAGAAAAAAATTACGCATGTTCTGGTCTAGCCAGATGGGAGGAGAGAGGGCCCTTTTAGGCAGGTTTTGGTTGGGGGGAAGGAACTGGAAGGCACTGGAGACTGGATTATTTGATTTTTACAATTTTTTATGGAGTTAGAAAATTAATTAATCCATGAAGATACAGTTTGGAGAATAAAATGAGATGAGATAGATTTAGATAAAAATTAAAAAATTGAATAAAATATTATCAAAATATTATTTTTTAAGATTTAAAATAATTACAATTTTTATTAATTCTTATATAAAATTTAAAAAATAATAAAAATAAAATAAAATAAAATATTTTCACTGTCAAACGGTGCGGAATTGGATCCGCGCATTTTAGTCCGACTATGAAATGTGAGGCGCAAAGAAAGTACCGAGACACGCTATGGGCGCACGATAGCCAAACCCAGACCCCATCCGGGCTTCCACTGCAATCTTGCCACATGTACCGTGGAGGCCTAGGGCTGGCAAAAGCGCAATTCACACGCAGAACAGCACAGAAATCCGAAGCCCACACTTACGATGAAACTGACCGTACATCGGATTCGCACGTGCGATGTGGCAGTCTCGATCAATTTGCTGTATCCCCGCAGCATATAATTTTATTTTGTTTATTTTTGGTTTTTCTAATCTACGAATATTTATCTCATTTTACACATTTTCCCTAGAAAATCTAGAGGAGCGAAACGGCGAGAAAATTTAGAGAGAGAGAGAGAGAGAGAGAATAGAGTTTTCCTCATGGTAGAGAGAGAAGAATTTAAGAGAGAGAAGGGGGCAGAGAGGAGCAATTTAAGCTTACATGACGGTTGATTCGCAGAGACTCTTTTCAAGATTTTTTTTCTCAGATCAGAGAGAGGGAGGGTATACAATTTTATAATTTCATGTCTTTATTTATCCTTTTTTACACGTAATGAATGGTGATATATGTATCAGATCTTTTGTAATAATATACAGAAGGAAGCTCATCTGGTTGTGCTGTACCAGACCTGAAGATTGGCTACAACTTGCTGGGTAGTAATCGAAGAGTGGATTTTTCTCTGCAATCAGAGAGTGGGATTTTTCAGAGAGACTGATTTTTAGAATTGGGATATTGGAGTTCGCGTTTGATTGTGCTGCCGATTGATCGTTGCGGCGTCGATGGCCGAGCGGTCAGAACGGACCGTGGAGGAGCTGTACAACGCGACCGAGTCGATTGCCGAACTGGAGGCATGTAAAATTCTAAATTAGGGTTTCCCTGTTGTTTGTCATTGCAATGGTTTTAACTAATTATGCTTTCGATTTTAAACTTCCATTCTTTGGGTTGAATCTTATGGGATTGATATTCACGAATTTCCCATGAGCGAATACATGAGTGTATTAGTTGGTTTAGGGTTTGTTCGGTTATATATTTAGAAATTAAGTTTTTGGATCATGAGTAATTTTCCCTCAGTTTTTTGTCCTTGTGCGATGTATTGTTTAACTTTCAATTAAGTTTTGTTTTCCTGTACATTCTGTGTGTTTATGTACGTATGTATGTTTTTTTTTTTTTTTGATATTATGTACGTATGTATGTTAGACACTAGTGTGAAGGTCATTTGCCCATATTTCGGTCTTTTGTTTGTTGGTTTTGTGGCTTCTTTAAGCATGACATTTCTTTTTGGTTGCAACCAGTGAGTTCTATTTGTATAATTATTAGGTTTATGGAATTGGACACGTATTTTTTTTTGGGAGTTTGGTAATAGTAACTAATGTATTTGGGCATGCTTTTAGATAATACCAGTCTTGAAAGGGAGTTATCGGATGCAAGGACCTGTTGATGAGACGGATCATGATATTGAGAAGAATACGGTGAGATAGCAGGGTAATTTACATCTGCTAATCTTAACTTCTATTTACTTATCCCAAAAAAAGTTAACATTCTAGTTTTTCTTTTCCTTTTGATGCAGTTTTCATTTATTTTGATTGCAGCATTTTTAGAATAAGTGTTTCTCGGTTTGTGTTTATGGAATTTTTTTTTTTAATAGGTAAAAGTAAGTTTATGGAACACAAGCAAATGAAACTTTGAGCATTCTTAGTATTTTTTTTGCACCAAGTTGACAAACCTTAAAACTCTAAATAATTTGCAAGTAAAACTGGTTTGACAAGTATATGCTGTGTATTTGGAGGGTTATCTTGTTCTAAACTTTGGATAGGGTGAGGATGTCCTGTTTTTTAATTTCTGGAACACAAGATTTTCTATCTTTTTCTTAGTTAGGTGCACCTCATTTTTCAAATGTAACTAGTGAAATAATAATTAACCAGTAGATAGGGCTGTAAAAAAAAAACCGGGAAACCGGTGAACTGGACCGGTTTGGTACCGGTTCCTATTTATCAAAACCGGTTGAAAACTGGTCCAGTTCCAGTTTTGGTTTTTAGAACAGGGGTTTAAACCGAACAGGACTGGTACATATATGTTATATTGTTTTGAATTTTTTATATTACATATAAAATATTTTTATATTACATATAAAATATTTTTATATTATATATAAATTTTTATATTATATTATATGCTAAATTGCTAATTAATATAACATAAAATTTTAAAATCTTATTATTCATGTCTATTAGTCTTGTAACATACAATTAATATAAATTTGCTATAACATAAAATTAATCTTATAAATCTTAATATAATATTTGATTATGATATAACATAAATTAATCTTATAATTTTTAATATAACATATAAATTTTAATTTTATAACATAAAATTAATATTACATGAAATGAGGAATATGGGTCAATCACTTGCTAAGTTTTGTTGGAGTTTGATTTTCTTTATCTGTAAAATAGTAAAAACCGGACTGGACTGAACCAAAACAAGAAAAACCAGAAGTTCCGGTTTTGGTGGTGAATCGGTCTGGTATTGGTTCTTAAATTTTCAAAATTGGCATATACCGGTTTGCTTCTAAAAAAAGTCCAAAATCGGATCGAAACGGAACTGTTACACCCCTACTAGTAGATGATACTTTTATTTTACTTGTAAAATTTTTAAGATGATAACTTGTGTATGGAGATAATTGCACAGTTGAAGATGAGTGTGATTGTGTATATCTTAGGGGTTTCGGCTCATTGATGTGTCATTGTTCCTATTCCATATCCGCTAGGATTAGCTACCATGTGAAGTGATTCTTTTTGCATTATATTCTAACGTGCATGAAGAACAAACAAAATTGAAGTATGTGCGGTGTTACCCAGGCCTTAGAGGTTGATAATCAAACTAACTCCAAGTGAGCCGAACCAAAGTTCATATGATTGGTGTATGAGCTTCTAGGCTTTAGAATGTTTAAGTTCAATGTGGGATTTAATTGTTTCTTCAGGTAAGGTAGCCTTTGATATTCACCTTTTTCCTTCATTTTAGATGATAACTTCCTTGTGCATGTGGATTAAGTGGAATTTGAATTCATTACCAAATCTACTGCACAAAAAATCACCTTGAGGTTTCTCAATACATTTTGCCCTTGTCCCTCCACTTTTCCTACACATGGAACACCAGTTAATTGCTGTGATCTGTCATTTCCTTAAGTTGTCCATGGTCAGAATCTTCCCCAAGGAAGCTGTTCAAGCAAAGAAAGCAGCCTTGATAGGCACCTTACTCCTCCAAGGAAACGGTTCGTGGTGCTGACTATTGATGGCATCATAGAATATTCTTCCACAACCTCACGATATACTCTCCATGTACTTCATTAGAGCACCACCCCTATTCTCCATCCCACTTGGAATCAATTATGGCTCTCCACAATGCATCCATCTCTTGGTGATAATGCCACAACCATTTCCCTAGAATTGTCCCGTTGAACATCATCAAATTTCAAACCCCCAATCCACCCCCGATATCAAAGAAAAAACCTTTCCTCAATTGACTAGGTAGAATTTGGATTCATTACCTAATCCACTACAAAAAAAATCACTTGAAGATGAGTGTGATTATGTATATTTAAGGGGTTTCAGAATGTAGGTATATTATTGTTCCATTCCATAGCCTCTAGGATTAGCTACCAAGAGAAATGCTCTTTTCGCATTATATTCTATGGTGCATGAGGAATGAGGTGAAATGGCTTTGCCTTGTATGTGTTGTGTTACTAAATTATAATTTGATATCCTGTTGTTTTTCTTGCACTAATTAGTGTGTAACTTGTTCTCTGTTGTGTTGTGTTTACCTTCATCTTGCTATCGCCACGTAGATGAAAGGACACAATTTTTTCAAAACAAGTACTAAAGGGTGAACCCAAGGCTTATATTATCCCAAATCCAGTGGAACATTGTGATACCCTATATGATAAGGATAGGAGTAGGTGGTGCATGAGATTCCACATTGCTTGGGAAGGAGAAGTCCTTGCTCTTTATAAGGTTCTAATGGGGCTCCAGTTGTATCATTGACTAGTCCTTTTGGAGTATAGACCATGTGGTTTGGGCCTTCCATTAGGGTGTTACAAATCGTATTAGAGCCTATTTCAACTAGAAATGTGGGACTTGAGCCATGCCACCTATGATGGACTGGTCCAACGAGAACGTTGGGAATTTTTTTTTTTTTTTGGGAGGGGGGAGATTGTCATATCTCATATGATAAGGATAAGGGTAGGTGGTGTATGGGATCCCACATTGCTTATGAAGGAGAAATCCTTGCTCTTTATAAGGTTCCAATAGGACTCCAATTGTACCATAAACTAGTCATTTTGGAGTATAGGCCATATGGTTTGGGCCTTCCATTGGGGTGTTACAAACATGGGTAACTGAATCATTTGACTAATATTTAACCTTGATGATTTATATATTTTATATTGAGAATCAGATGAAGTCCAAGTTAGCTGAACCAATCTGACTAGTGCATGAACTCCTACTCTTTAGAATGTTTGAGTGCTGCATATGATATGATTGATTCTTTTCATGTTCTCTTATGGGTTGTTTGGAAGAGGTTCCATCTGATCTCATCTTATTCCCAAGCATCACTCAAACAAATACACTTTTAAATTTCAAAGTTCCAAATTTTTCATCTAATTATTACAACTTCCACAAACTTCCAAACAAAACACAAAAACAATTCAACTCTATCAAATTTCAAAACAAATATAATATTAAAAAATTATATTCTAATAATATTTTAATTTTATAATATTTTTATTCAACTTTTTCTCTCTCATTTCCCAAAACCCAATAAAATATCATAACTCGAACCATTTTATTACTATTCACAAATCATTTCACTACTATTCACAGATTTCTCATCTCATCTCATCTCATTTCATTCTCCAAGCATCCCCTTAGTCAAGTTAACCTTCAATCTCCTTCTTTTACCTTCATTATAGTTTTATTTACCCCTGTTAATGTGGTCAATGCTGCAAAATTTAATGTTGATTATACTTATAAAAAAAAAAATTAATGTTAATTGTATATGTTTTTGGGTGATAGAATCAGAAAGTTAAAAATGCACCCATTTCATTTTTTTTCCCCTGTTTATTCCTCAATTAGTACTTTGGTTTTATCAGGTATCTTCTCGACCTGAAACAAAATTTGGGAAGTGTTCCATGAGTAAGAAAGTTCCTATGAGAGGCGAGTCTGGGACTTGTAACGTGTGCTCTGCTCCTTGTTCATCTTGCATGCATTTGAACCAAGCTCTCATGGGGTCAAAGACTGAGGAGTTTTCTGATGAAAGCTGTCGTGGAAATGTTACTAGCCAGTATTCTTTCAATGAGAGTGGCCCTTTATCTTCTCTTAAGTGTCGAACATCTGATAGCTTACAGCATACCGCCAGTGAAACCAGTAACATACTCAGTGTTAATTCCGGTCATGATCCTTTCTCGGAAAATGCTGATAGTAAATCAACCTTAAGGTCGTCTGTGATATCTTATGCTTCTGAAGATCTTGAGATGCTTCCAAAGTTGACTCCTGGAGAAAGAATCTCAGAGGATCAACTTTCTTTCAAACCACAGTGTGTTTTGGATCAGAGAACCATCCCAAATAAGTACAAGGAAATTAAGGCAGTTGAAGGCCATGATGATAACATTGCATGTGTTGGTAGACCCAAAGATGCAAGTGTAGGGTTTAGTAATCATAAAAGGAATATAAACAGTAGTGCAACTTCAGTCAGTACTTTAGATCCAGAGGGATCATGGAAGGGAACACAATTCAACAAGTTGGCCTCATCAGAGATTCCTTCTTCAAAAGATGCAGATGCTAGCAGTAATTCACTGAAGGTGCGCAGTTTATACTCCCATTCTTGTAGTGTTAAATCTCTTAATTACAATATAAATTTAATATGTTTAGAAGAGAATCCTCCTCATTTCCAGGACAAAGTTCTGGAATGCTCAACTGAACTTATCAATTCAACTAAAGAGGCAGCTTCTGATATTGTTTCTGTCCAGAAATGTTTTGCACATAAAGGTGACCTTATTGGTGGCAATTCTGAGGCTTCAATGAAAAATTATCCAAAGTCAGAAGCAGAGACCGAGAAGGATCATGAGAACCCACCGAGTGAAACTTTGAAATCTTTAGGTGAAGATGAGCGTAATGATAGTTCGAAGGAGTTGGTTGAGTTACCTGTCATGCAGGAGCCTCCTTTGCGATCAGTTCTTGGGGATGAGAGTGAGGAATCTGACATTGTGGAGCAAGATGTGAGTAACAATTCTTTTTGCCCTCTCCCATTTTTTCCTTTTTGATTTTTCAACTTAGAAGATGTGTATATATATGTATATGCATTTCTTTATCTGTTGTTTATAAACATTTGACTTGTGTATCTGTGGGTCCCCATGCCTCTTTTCCACAATGCATTCTAGCTATCTGCTATCTTACAGTGTTTTTCAGATAATTTCAGACAGTAATGTCAGATCAATACCTGTGTATGTGTATTTGATTGATTACTTGCTTTTACAAGAATGTGATTCATTTTGGGAGGTGAGGAGAATAGATTTGCATAGGTTTATGGAATCAAACTGGCGATCTTTGAAAGAAGCTGGATATTGTGTCTTGCTGAAAAATCTAAAAGGCAGACATCTTGATCTTATGGGTTGCATATATGTGGTTGCATAATCCACCTCGTTCTCTTTACATTTACCTATTTTGAATCAGTGTTAGTCTTAATTGCCTTTTTGTTTCCTTTGGTTGGTACGTGAGAATGCAAAGAATCTGGGCATTGGGGCCATGTTCAAGGTCATGTAGGGAATATCAGTTTTACCTTCTTTTAGGCTTTGTCTGTGAGGTTTCCGTGAATGTGAATACTGTTGTGCTTCTATTAATTGTAAATTATGTATCTCAAATGTGATTGATGTTATCGAAATTGATGTCCTACGCATGAAATGAGTTAACAAAGAAACACTTCTCCCCCTCTTCAGTGCAGTTGGATGGAGAACCCCCTTTCCTGTGACATTCTTTTTTTCTTTGTTAGAAAGACCCTCCCATTTCTCGTTGATACCTGTTTTTACTATTAAAGTCTGTCTCAGCTAGAACATTAACACCTTTTGCTGATTCCCTATTTTGGAAACAGGTAAAAGTATGTGATATTTGTGGGGATGCGGGTCGTGAGGATTTGCTTGCGATATGTAGTAGGTGCAGTGATGGTGCAGAGCACACGTAAGCATAAACACTTTCTCATCTATATTACTCGGTTGACAGGCTTTATTGATTCTTTATGCTGAATTGATATATAAGTTTGTGTTCAAGATGGTTCTAAATGCTGTTGTTGCTATCAATCAGCTATTGCATGCGAAAAATGCTCCGAAAAGTTCCTGAAGGTGACTGGCTGTGTGAAGAATGCAAGTCTGCTGAGGAGGATTCTGAAAACCAGAAGCAAGGTAAATTTTAAATATCCAATCTCAATGAGAAAAAAAGAGGACATGGGAACTGTATGTGTCTTGTTTATGAAATATTCTGTAATCTAAGTTTTAAATTGGATTTGAAGGTTCGGAAATTGAGGTAAAAAGAGCAGAAAAAGTTAGTTCAAGCACACATGTTTCTGGCAAGAGGTGTGCAGAAAATATGGAAGTGGCTTCAGCAAAAAGGCAGGAGCTAGAAACAGGTACAGGATCACCAAAGCCATCGAGTCCCAGCAGAATAGTTACAGGATCACCAAAGCCATCGAGTCCCAGCAGATTAGTTACAGGATCACCCAAGCCATTAAGTCCCAGCAGAATAGTTACTGAATTGCCAAAGCCATCGAGTCCCAGCACAGTAGTTGCTCTATCTCGAGATTCTTCATTCAAGAGCTTAGATAAGGCAAAAGCAAAGTCTGCTTATCAAACACCTTCTTGCAATCAATCTGGTAATGATATCCCAGAAACTGTGCGCACTCCTATGACCGGTCCACGGCCTCAAACATCCAAGGGTAAGCAAATAGGTTATGTTGGCTGGACATCTTTTTTCACTGTTGTTTTCTTTAAACTCTCACTATCTCATTACTTGTTGTAATGCCCATCTTGACTTCTTGGGGTTTAATGTTTTATTATTTTAAGCACCAATTGATTGTTTTCCATATACAGGTACTTTGTTTAAATCCAATTCCTTCAATGCCTTTAATTCCAAACCAAAAGTTAAACTTGTAGATGAAGTTCCGCAAAAGCAGAAGGGTGCTAGAGAACATACTTCCATTGATATGAAGGAGGGGCCTGCCAGAATGATAAGCAAATCCATGTCATTTAAACCTGCAAACTCAGGACGTACAAATGCTAGTGAATCAAAAGTTAAAATGCTATCATCTAATTTTACCCATGTTCAAGATCTAAAAGGATTGAAACAAGCAAAAGAACGTGGTCCATTTGAAAGAAAAAATTCATGTAAACTGGAACGCCCTCTAATCAGTTCAACAACAGCTAGTTCCACTGTTTTGACAGCTAAGGTTGACCAAAAGCTCGGATCTCGTGGTGAAACCAGTTTGCCTTCCTTTGTAAGTAACAACCGAGATTCAAAGGTTGTACAGTCAGATGGAAAATTAAGTCTATCGAAAGTAACCAGCAGTGTAGGTCGTAAAGGTGTAGAAACTCCAGTTACTTCAGGTGCGATCTTGCCTTTCATGTAGGAACTTTGCTAATTCTATATTTGTTTATTTTATGCTCATTGTTCTCTCTTTTACTTTTTTATGTGGTTAGTCTACTTTTCCTTCATGGATTATGTGAAGCTAATATAGTATCTGTGTTTTGTTGATGCAGCCGGAGCTTCATCTACTAGTGGAATGTGTGGCTCCACTGCTGAACAAAAGTTGAATCAAGTTAGTTCTAAGGATGAACCTGTAGCCACTAATTCTTTGAATGCTGAGAGGTCATCCAATAATGCTGATGGAACAGTGCAAGATGGTTTGCATTGGTCGCAGGAAATAACTAATCAGCATGAGAAAACTAGGGAGAGTTCCAGTATACGCTCAGCCACAAGGCCTACTGCTGCAAGTGCTGCCAAAGGTGTTTCTTGTAAAAAATGTAAAGAAATTGGGCATGTGGCAGAGTTCTGTACGGTCAGTATTCCACAGGCTTCTAGTACTGATGTATCTGCAGCAAGAAGTTCTAGAGAGGAAGTGCATGAAGGCAATAAGTTGAAAGCTGCAATTCATGCTGCATTGCTTAGAAGACCTGAATTTTACAGGAAGAAAAGAGTACTTGATCAATCTGATGACTTATCCATATCAAACACGGACTTGAATTACGAAATAGCTTCTCACGATCAAATGTTGGTTTCCAATAAGATGAAGGATGCCATGTCCACTGAAGGAAGTTCTGAAGGGCCAGCTATTCTTGGGAGTTCTACCTCCGAATCTTCAAAACAGACTACTGTCAATAGTTTGAAGCAGTTTGGTTTGCACCCAATTGATGTTTCTTCTTCCAAAGTGGAAGACTCATATTCCAATGCTGTTTCTGTTGGAAAGCCTACAATAAGGCAAATTCCTTGTCAAGCTTCCACTGTTCTCCTGAAGAAATCAGTCATTCCTGAACATGAATCTATCTGGCAGTAAGATTCCTTACATATCTGTAAATTATGGTTGTCTGTTGGAGAGAGAGCTTGGCACTCGTTTTTTTTCCTTCATTTGCATTGTCACTCATCATATATTGCGTCTCAAAAACAGTCTTCTAGAAAACCTTTTGTGATTAATATGCAGGGGGGCTTTTGAATTGCATAGAGGTGGAAAACTTCCAGAATTTTGTGGTGGATTTCAAGCACATCTATCAACTTGTGCATCACCTAAAGTTTTAGAAGTGGCGAACAAGTTCTCCCACAAAATTTCCCTGCATGAAGTATCTCGCTTAAGCACATGGCCATCCCAGTTTTATGAAAGTGGCGCTAATGAAGATAACATTGCTCTGTACTTCTTTGCCAACGATAATGAGAGGTACGCATATGTATATCTACTTAATCATTTTTTTTTCCTCCCAGCTTACACTTATTATATAATTGAAAGTGTGTTCCTGATGTATTTGTCTCTTTTGTTTTCAACATGGTAAGATATTTTTTCTGTTTCTTGTGATGCAGTTTTGAGAGAAACTACAAGAGCCTGTTGGATAATATGATGAAGAACGATTTAGCCCTCAAAGGGAACTTTGATGGCGTCGAACTTTTGATATTTCCATCCAACCAACTTCCTGAGAAGTCACAGCGTAAGGATTAACTGGAAATTTTATTATAGGGACACATTATAGTATCTTGTAACAATATCTATGATGGTCTTTTGTGGTTTACTAACTTGATGTTTACACTGATTTGAGGCTCAAGAATTGGGTTGCTGATGGTGCATGGCCTGCACCATGAGGCATTTTAACAAATATCAAGACTGAATGTCCCACGGCATGGATATATGAATTCTGTGACTTTAGAACAATTGGAATCATATATGGTGATGATATGCTGATAGATATTCGCTCACGCCTGTACAAACTTAGATATGGGTGCAGGTTACTTGTGTGGATGTCTATATTGCGACTTCTGAATATCGACAAGACTTGCAGGGCTATACCTAGGCTCATTTTTTAAGTTATTGGTTTTTAAGTTTTAATAACTCTTCTATTATGTGAGTTTTAGGAAAGCAATGGTGACACGAAAACAGGCTCAAAACATTTCTCATTCAACTTAAGGGTAACCCACGGATTGTAGCAATCTAGGAAGCAATAGTGATTTTTGAAGATCATGAGCGGTCAATGGATGAACTTATATATATTTTTTAATACTTCACTCCATTGGTCAATTGTAATCGATTTTAATGGCATGGACTCTCATGAATTTCTTGTATCACTAGATTAACATGCATACGTGTTGTCTTGTATATGTCCTACGCTCGTCTATTCTTATTCTCAATAGATTATTTTTACCGATGAATGAAAGGTTAATGGGCAGACTTTTGAAAGGAAGGTGGCTGCAGAAAATGAGAATGCGAAAGTAGTCTTACTTTTAGAGGATAAAGAAATAAACCACAATATTGGGCTTTAACTTAAGAAGAAGACTACAATTTTTAATACATGGAATTGCGTTAAGCTTTCATTGTATTTCATTAGTAGATCTATAATTATTTGCTGCTGGGCACTCCTGATTATCCTAGAACTATTCCTCTTAATCTAGAAACTGAAATATTGAAAATGTTTGAGCAGTCCGACTAAGCTAAAGCCCACACATAAAGGCCTAGTAAGTCCATGTAATTGGGTCATGAAACCTATCCCTAAGATAACGTAGGCTTACAAATAAACCTATCTGTCTATGCTTTTATTTTTTGGTTGAGCCTCTTGAATTTTGTGTGCGCTATTCTTATCCTTTTTACTTGCAAGACTTTTCTGTTCTACGCATGTGGTAGACAGTGTATATGTATAGGTTAGATACTCTTAACAAAAGGTGCACACTTGTTACTTATCAAAAAAAGAAAAAAAAGGTTGCACACTTGTTTGCCAACATTTTAGGTGTGTTTGATACGTGTCAAGGTGTATCCAATATGGTCATGACTGTTCTTTCTCCTTCTGTCTTACCTACCAAAGAGACAACTATGCAGACACTAATATATTGTGTTATCAATCTTTAATTCTTATATGTACAATTTATACAGTCGCCAAATATTGAGGGCTACAATATTTAGAGGGCCTTATCCAACCACTTGGGTTGGCTCCATTGTCCCTGTTTGCTTTTGATGTCTGTGTCAGTCATAGGCCATTACGGACAATGCCCTTCTTCACCTTTTTCTCTTTTATTTTAGTTTTTAGTTTTTAGTTTATCTTCCTGTACTTTCAATTCAACCATCTTCTTACCCTTTATTGTTGCTGCCATTGGTCTTGGTTGTTGCAATCTTAACTAGTTCTATATTGTGGTAAGGCTAGCATTCCATATTTGAACTTTAATATTTTAATGTTTAAATAGTTTTCATTTTCCCCACCTCCTCATCCATTTGATAATCATATGTTACTTTTTTTTGCTAGGAAAGAAGATTTACTGTTGGAAACAGTATTTTGAACTATGACATTTGATGGACTTTTCAAACAACATGCAAATAGTTGGTTTTTCAATATGTTGGAATTGAATTTTATTCAAGTTAAATATGTGCAGTGCTTAAGCTTTTAATGCTTTTAGGTTTACATGTTTAGGGTGAAAAGCATTTCCCTTTCCTTTCCTCTCCTTCTGTGACTTTGGATCTCATTGTTCATCAATACAAAGTACCATTACTTTTATGTGAATGCATATCTGCTGAAGTTTGTTCTGTTGATGGCAGGTTGGAATACATTGTTTTTCTTATGGGGTGTGTTCAGGGGAAAGAGGGTGAATTGTACTGATTTGTCTAAGAAGTTACAAATTCCCAGTTTGAATGTGGTTCCGCTGAACAAAGATATTCCCCCTGCTGTCATGACCTTGTCTGAGAACTTGTGTTCAGAAAGGTGTATAGATGAAGAACTACCAGCATGTGACAGATCTTGCAATCTGGTCCCAAAATCCAATGCTCCTAATCAGCCATGTGCCACAGCACGTGGGGATTGTGAAAACAATGTAACTCCGCTTGAGCAGCAAGATAGTAGACCATACTGGGAATCCATTTCAAAGATACGAACAAGCATTGTGCAGTCAAGCCAAGAAATGAGACCCAGCAGTCCGTCCTTGGTAATGTTTATTTCCTTATACATTCATATAAGATGCAAACTGCATATTCTCACACATCCAAGATTGTACTCTCTCTCTCTCTCTCTCTCTCTCACACACACACACATTTATGTTCACTCAGATGGAGCACATGCGCCCGCATAGATTTTTTCCTCCGCCAATGTTACCTTTTGCAGCCGGTAAATTTTTAGGCTTCTTTTGGCTCCGGGAGTTTTTTAATTTGAAAATTGGCCTCATATTTGAAGTTTGGTTCAACGTACATTTGAGGCCCCCAGCAACTGAAGTTCCCATTTGGAAAAAAATGAACATTAAAGCAAACAGCGAAGTCATAAAACAAAAATTGGGATGCCCGGGGCAGTGGATCCCCCTGAAACCTCAAGGAGGACCCTTGTGAGGTGAGTGGAGGTAGGGCAATCTCCCTCCAAAGGGGAAAAGGGGGGGGGGGGGGGGGGGGGCAGTATTGGGGGATCTGGAAACTACTGGAGGGAGGGGGGAAGGATCCCATTACCTCAGTGGGCTGCAGGGCTCTCAGATTTTTGCTGGGATCCTCTCATCCCCAGCCCTCCTCCCCCCTAGTTGTATCTTTTCTTCTTAATTTCTTTTTACTTTTATTGTTGTTACTTCCTTCCCATTACCTCAGTGGGCTGCGGGGCTCTCAGATTTTTGCTGGGATCCTCTCATCCCCAGCCCTCCTCCCCCCTAGTTGTATCTTTTCTTCTTAATTTCTTTTTACTTTTATTGTTGTTACTAGTAAATTGTTCATGGGCCTTTGTGACAAATAGACACACATGGGGACACACATTAATGAATGCTGTATGATATGAATGAATGGAAAATGGTTAAAAGTTTTTTTTTAGTAAGTAATGATTATTTAGAGTTAATGTCGGCTAAGTTTAGCCTTGATTCGTTCTTTACGGGTTTTTAACAATCCACGAACTTTCTTATTCATAAATTGAATATATTTATATATGCTGGATGCTTTCTTTGATAAATTTCTCTCTTTTTTGGTTGACATGTTTATTAACTTAAATTATCTCACTACTATTCAATAAACGCTTATTAGTCAAGCAGACTTTTTCTCTCTTTTTTCCCAAAATCCAATAAATACTTGACTCAAACTATCTCACTACTATTCATATTATTACTATTTACAAAAACTTATAAAAAAAAAAAATTATCCTTCAGGAAATAATCCTGGAAATGTACCCCTTATTTTATGTCAATTTGTTGCTGAATCTTAATTTCTAACTTAATTTCAACCGTGAGATCTCCAAGCAGTCCGCTCACTTGTCTCTGTGATGCGTATTAACGTTTTTTTATTTTATTTTATGCAGAAAGGGCGGTGTCTTCCAGAAAGACTGGATGCACAGATCAAAACCTCGAGTCATGCATCTGGAAAAAGTGGCTCCAACAGTGGTGAGAAGATACTAAAGCATAGGGATGATTCTTCTGACACAGAAAATATGCCGTCTTCCAGAAATTTTCCTGCTGGCAATAAGGAGTGTTGTGTCTTGAGGGTGGCTGAGAACAAAATTCAAGGTAGAATGAATGAAGTCCTAGATCAAGTTAAAGTTGAGAGGGAATTGAAGGAAGATGCTAGTTATGTGGATACAGAGGAAGCTTGGGAGAGAGCCCTGACAATTCTCCGGAAACGTCCCTACTTGGATCTTTCAGAGACGTCTCCCCAAACTTCTAATGGCACGAGTCAGAAAATGCCCTGGAATGAAGTGAGCACTATGCCAATTTATGGAGAAAGTGGTGGTAAGAGGCTGAGGACAGGTTGCAGTGTAATGCTTGGACATAACGATTCCAGAGGTAGGCATTATGGGAATTGTAATTTTGCATCTCAGGTAATTGATCCGGGCCCCTGTTCTTCCATCGAGAAGAAATTTGACGAAGTTTGTGATGAGAAAGTGATTTTGGAGGACTTGGGAACTCATGAAAAGTACCTATTTCCTGTGGATTCACATAGAGTAAAGGATTTTGGATTTAGGGAGAACTCCGATTCTGGGGAAAAGTACACACGGGATGATGATGGGGTTCCAAATCTTGAGCTTGCTTTAGGGGCCGAGACAAAACCAGCAACTAAAGGAATGTTGCCTTTCTTTGTTGGGTCAGTAGGCAAGAAAAATAACCAAAACATACTACCAGATGCGGTGACCAGGGAGGATGATGATGGTGTCTCTGCATCCCTTTCCCTTTCCCTCTCGTTCCCATTTCCAGACAAAGAGCAGACTGTAAAACCTGTATTGAAAGCGGAGCAGCTGCTGCCCGAAAGACAAAATTTGAATAACTCACTGCTTTTCTTTGGGGGCTTCAGGAACAAATAGAAATGCTGCTATGTTGGCATTAGTATGTACATTAGCATGCCCCACATGGTTGTGGTGAATGTGTACTGGATCATGTACGCTGATCTCCTGTGGGCACAGGCATCATAGGTGAACCCATTTTCCATATGTTCATACCCATACAGGATTTACCCCACCTTTTTTCATTTTAGCTGTTAATTTTTCCTTACTCTTTTTTTTTTTTTTTTAATATTTTTGAGTGCATACTTACGGCTCTGTATATATAAAGAGAATGAAAGCCGGCACACTATCGAAATGTCAGTAGGAGTTTGCAGACCAATGTGTTCATCAAAAGGTTATCTTTCTTTCTTTCCCCTCATAATTTCACAAAATTTTCCCCGGGTCAGGAGGTTACTAACAGGTGATGCTTGTGATTTTCGGGGGACTCTCAGTTCTTTGCCTCATTATCAGGTAGCATTGGTTCAATTCAGCAAAATACATTAAAAAGATCCCTTGAAATTAATCTCTATTTTATTATTTGTTCCAAGCACAATGATGATATTATTATTATTATATATATAAGGTACAAAAGCTCTGTGTGGGAGTGAAGCGGTCACCCAAAAAAGCTAGGATATTGATGATATGATGCTAACCAATTGAAAAAACTCTTGAGAAAATATAGGGAGGGAGAATGTGGGTTAGTAGGGTGTTCCATATCTTATATTATCTTGATCGTTAGACTAGTATGTAGACCATGAAAGAAAGTGGCTTTCGTGGGCAATCTTATGAAAGTATTGCCATCTATTATTCACAACGAGGTCTGAGAGCTACAGTAGCATTTGGGGCACACCATACTTGATTGAACTGTGTGAAAGGTCTTCATTTTCCGAAGCCTTGGTGGGAGGAGCAAAAATTGGGATAAGCTTCTCGTGAAGAAGAGAAGGGCCGAGACAAGAATTCATTGTGTTTAATGGCAGCACGTGTGACCTACGAACGTCGAGGAGATGAAGGTTGAACAAAAGAATAGTGGCGGAGGGTGGTGCAGGAAAGAAGATGAGGAAACAACATGGAGGAGATGTGCCTTCCTCCATCTAAATTGCTTTGAGAATGAATGAGATGAGATGTGATGTAAATATTGTGAATAATAGTGAGGTAGTTTGAGTTAAGTATTTATTAGATTTTGGAAAAAGAGAGAAAAAATTAAATAAAAATATTATAAAGTTAAATATTATTAGAATATAGTTTTTTAATATAATTTTTATTTTGAGATTTGAAAAAAGTATAATTGTTTTTTATTTTTTATTTGAAAGTTTGGAAATTTTGTAATAATTAATTTGAAAGTGTTTATATTTGAATGATGTTTGGAAAGGAATTATCGAAATGAGATGAGATGAAAATTGTTTCCAAATAACCTAAACATGACATGATTCTTTTGGCATACATTAAATATTTTGGAGGGATATGGACAGAATAGAATTCATAGACTAATTTAATAACTGACCTTAATTATACAAAGAAATAATTTTTACAATAATTAATGTTATTTTATTTAATAATTGGCGGATAAACCAAAGCCCAAACTTTGGGCTTAGCTTCGGAGGCGTCTCGGTATGTAGACGGTTTCTGTAGTACCCTTCTGAAATCTCTATATACCATGTATATCCCTCTAGCGTTGAGTGAATGGAAAGGGCAAAGCTGCAATAATAATAATAATAGGATAAAAATCTATATAATTTAAATATGTAATTTATGTATTTGATCTCAATGGGTCTCATTTAATAAACACTAAAAAATGATAAGCACAAAAATACCAATTCGATAAAGAAGTTAACGTATGTTTAATTCTATTATATTATACAATAAAAAAAAAAACTAATTCATCGAACATAATTATAAAAAAACAAGAAACAAAGTTTTGAATAAGTTGAAATTCATTTGAAATTGGTTACAATAGATGAATCAAAACTCCCAACTCATTCAACTGGAATCAGCTCAATCCATCAATATGGAACTATTTTTGTTGAAACTTCACTCAAGAGAGATTCAAAACAAACCTAGTACATGTTTGGAAAAAAGTAAAGCTTATGTTACCATTGAATTATCATAAGTTTAACACATAAATGTGATAAAAAGGGGTTTGGAACTTTCTTTTTATATCAAATGACAAACTTTCGATAGTACTGAGGTAATTTTCAGAAAGTTCTCTCTCTATAATAAATAAATAAATAAATAAATAAATAAATGTAATGTGCTTTGCTTTGCTGTAATTTTAATTGCTTACCTGAAAATAATAAAAGTAATTTACTTATAGTTTAGATATTAGAATATTCTGATAATACTTTATTATTATTATTATTATTATTATTTATTATTATTATTATTTATTTATTACTATTTATAAAATAATTGAAATTAACAAATTCAATAAATCGAATATACAGAAGAGCAATGTTACATACAGTCGTGGAATTGCAAACACCGCGCAATCGCTTTGAAAAAGAGTGGAGTCTACGATTAAAAAGTTAATTTTTTTTTCATGTGAGTCTTATATTAATTTATTTTTTTTAAAGCGACTGCACGTCGCTTGCATAACTACGACTGCAAATATCATTTCTCTATACAGAAATACTCTCTCTCTCTCTCAGTTTCATTTCGCGCTCGCTCTCTCTCGCTAGATCTCACGCTTTCTCATGGCGACCTGCGTTGCTCCTTTGTCTATCTCAGGTAAATTTTCCAGGGTTTCATTTTCCATCTGACAAATAACTGTTTGAGTTGCGGAGAAAGCCCGGGAGAGAAGAAGGGATTTTATGAAAGCGAATAAAAAACGAACTCGACTTCACCTCGGCAGAACTTACATTTTCGTGTTTTTTGTTTCTGGTTAAATTCCTTTGGTCCTTAAATATTTGATTCCAACATTCAATTCCTCTGATGAGATTCCTTCTTTAAATAAATGTGATGAACTTATACAGAACACATAAACTAAAAGCTTTTTGTACTGTGAATTTCAGAATTGGTTAATACAATCTAAAGAACAAGGTTTTTTCTTTTTGAATTCTCAATTATGGGTTACTCAGAGTGAACCTAAATGTTGTCCTTTTTGTGCTGCTTTTCTAAGAGCTTCGAGATTGTTTCGTGGTGGGTTTTCTCTACATGAGTCGAATTGTTTAACTTTAGATGAGAATTTTGCAAATAATGGCTTTTCTTTCTTATAGGCGGATCTCAACTCAATGCGCGTGATCTTTTGTCCACAAAACCCAATACATTTCGGAAAACCCCGAAACTGATAATAAAAAAGAAATCGAACCAAGCGGGAAGTAATGGCAGGCTATCTGTTCGTGCTGAGTACCAGTATATCATTTCTGGACTTCAATCTATTTGAAATTTTATGTCTGTATATGTATATTGCATATGAATACGGGTCCGGTTATAAAAAGTTCTTATTTTCTTTGCCTTATGTTGGCTTTTTGTGTGAGTTGATGCAAACTTTGCTAGCCAGTTGGTAGTGAAGTTATATCCATAATTTTAATTATCCAGAAGATATGTGCTCCTAAGGGTATCCACTGTGGTTTGATCAATTAGGATATTTGAGAGCTTAGTAGCATTCACGAGAGCTAAGATTGATTTAGGAAGATATAAAGTCAATGAATCAAATCTTTTTGCAAATATTCAACTAGAAAAAAGGAGCATGCTTAAAGCGCATAGCTCCAAGGCCGAAGCGCTTTACATGCCAAAAGCGAAGCGCATATGCAAAAGTGCACTTTAAGCGAGCTTTTTGGGTTAGCTTAAAGCGCAGAAAATCGTGCTTTTGTAGTCTTTTTTTTTTTTTTTGGTTGGGAAATTTATATTTAAATCAGTGTAAGACCCAAAAATGAAGTACTCAAATAATCTTAAGTAGCTTAGTTGATACTGAGGATCATTTACGTGCCACGGCACCACATGTTGTCATGTGTGATTTATATGTTTTGAACCTAATATAATAGTCCAAGTTCGCTTTCTAGATGGATTAATATTTTGTTGCTTATGTTAGAATAGAGGTCAATAGCTACAATTCTTGAACTTTTTTGGTCATGGCCTTCTTGGTATAATTTGATTGAATTTATTATGTCTATCAATATCATAGATTTGTATAGTTATTAAAGCACAAGAGATTTATATAAAATGTATTGTTTAAATTATATGTAATTAGCTTATTACTTGATTTATATGATGCATGATACAGTAATAAATTGAGTTCATAGGCTAAATATATTACCAATTTCCTTTTAAAGATTTTTTTAATGTATTTTATTGGTTTTTTTGTTACTTTACATCATTTTTAAAAATGTGCTCTTTACTTGCTTAGGCATGAGCTTGCACTTTGCGCCTAGGCTCTAGACGAAGTTTGCGCTTAAGTAGGCCTAGTGTTTTCACCAAACCAGTATGGTTGTAGTGCCCTGTTCTTTTAGCAGTTATGCTTAGGAAAGAAAGTCAAAACAATGACTTAATACCACTCGACATCCTTGATTGAATAAAGTAATATATACAAAGAAAATATCTCATAAAAAAAACTCTTCTTCGAAACTTCTATTGGAATTTATTTATGAAATCAAAATAGTTACCTTTCAGAAAAGACTTTATATTTTTGGGATTTGATTCTACACTGCTGCATCATACCTAGGGGATTGACTATATATATATATATTTTAAGTGCCTAGGGGATTGACTCTATTACATGAGTTGATTCCTAAATAGTGTCTTATATCGTGACGTAAGTAAACTGTTGTTATTTTGTCAGGCTAAAACCTCACTGATTTTTGCCATGCTTATTCTATTGGTTAGATCCTTTCTTTATCCATAGGCAAAAAATCTAAGCTTACCTTTAATTTTTATTTAATTTATTATTATTATTATTATTATTTTTCAATTTCTATGAAGTTTTTTCACATATTTTGCTACAGCTAATAAAAACACGATAGAGATATGAATAATATGATTTGTATAAAGCAGCTTCTAGTATTTATAATTTATTAGCAGGTTTGCATTTTCCTTCTTTCTTTTTCCCCTTTTCTATAGTCACATGTAATGACAGATAACGTCTGTACCATTTGAAGCTTGGGGTAAGAAAAGGATTTGTTCTATTGTCCTAAGATGATATTGTAAAGCTTTCGTACATTCCCACTCCATGTGTTGATAATTCCTATCTCGTAGGGAAGGTGCGAATTACTCGGAAGTAGTGTTAACGCCCCCTTTAAATGCGCTTTATGGACTACTTCAATTGGCGGGAAGCTGTTGGATAGTTGTATTTAAGACATGAGTTTTGAAATGTGGAAAGCATCAATGATTTTCATTATGCTCCAGCTTGTGGTTGACTACCATCTTTACCTTGCTTAATGGCTTTTCCTTATCAAGAAAAAGCAAGCAAGAAAGAAACTCTGGAATTGTTTGTTTCAGTCGGTTTTAATTATCTTTTATTTTTTTATTTTTCTCTATTATCACTGCACATTCATGTACATGCCAGACATCCTTGTTTGCGATAGATTTATTGAGTTCTATGGATTCACTCTTATTAAATGCAAATCAAAATATTAAAGGTCAGTTGACGAATGTGTTTTAGGTGTTAAGGTGGATTTGAAAACTTAATTAAAAGGGAAAAAACATAAAACGAGAGGCTATATAGAGTTTGGGACTTGCTAATTTGATAATTTTACTGATACTATCACTGATCATTTTTTTTTTTTTTTTTACTGAGTATCAGGAGCCTAAATGGTCAGACCCTGGTATCCAGGTGGTTTCTTTTATTTTTATTTGTAGGTGTAGCCTTATGCTATGAATTTTCATTAGCAGGATTCTATCATTTGATGGTGCTGATGGTACTGTAAATTTATCGGTCTGTTCTTTTGTTGTCTCAAATATATGCAGTGATGGTGGCAGAAGTGGTGCGGGTGATTTTGCTTCTGGTTTTCTTCTAGGTGGTGCTGTATTTGGAACTTTAGCGTATATTTTCGCTCCCCAGGTGAATGGATATCCCACTTTTAGTTTTAACAACCAGAATTCATGAAATATTTCTATTGATGAATATCAAGTGCAAGCAATATTTATCTCATTATTTACCGATAAAAAAGTAAATTTATCTCATTATGAATTACTATGCAAACTACAGGCACCAACTCATATACAGACAAACCTATGCTACTTCTAATTTTCACTTTATCCCATGGAAAGTTTGTTTGCCTTCATTTTACAAGTTTGATTATTTTTCTTGCACCTCATCAAAGTGGTCCCAGACCTACATGAATGAAAAAGTTGTTGTACAAGTGGTAGTTTCCTTCTCTTTAATGTCTCATTTAATCCCTTTAATTACGTCTTGTAATTATCCATTATTGAAAATCTATCTAAAGTTCTAAAGCAAAATGGATAATCTGTGTATCATCCATTATGGTTCTTTGGGATGCAATTGGAATATGTTGTCCTTTGGGCTTTAAAATATGTTTGATGGTCTGTTTCATTCTTTTGGGTTTTGGTTTATGCTTTAAGTTTGGGTCTAATCCGGGTTTGCTCTGTTTTATGCAGATAAGAAGATCCTTGCTGAATGAAGACGAATATGGGTTTCGAAGGGCCCGGAGACCGTATTATTATGATGAAGGTTTGGAGGTAATTACTTTTTAATGACCCCTATGCATTCTTTCCTGCTAATTGAATAGTTTTAATACTTCATTTTGTTTGTTTCCTGGAAAGCAGAAGACGCGGCAGACCTTGAATTCAAAGATAAGCCAACTCAATTCAGCCATTGACAATGTATCTTCACGTTTAAGGGGTAACAATAATGTCCCTTCGGTGCCAGTTGAAACTGATCCTGAAGCGGAAGCTACCGTGTGAGATCTGTTTCCATTTACCAAATTATGGTCTTTGAATCAAAGCTACTTGGATAATAGATTTTCAATCTCAACTATCGCATATATGTTCGGAGTTAGATATCTAAGTTTTTTGGGTTCTTCCCCTTTTTTTGAATGGAGTTGTTTGTGGACTTTTAATATCAAAATTTTTTTCTTATGAAAAAAACATCTAATTCTTTTCGGGTTAAATTAGAGGACGGTGATGGAAATAATGTGCAATTAGATGGCTTTCTCACTTTAACCTCAACATGTTTTGGATGATAGTCTCGCATCTTCTGTTGCATGGCATAGGTTTTTTTGGAAGTTTGATGTTGTCTTTGGCAAGCTTCTCGGATTGAAATAGTGATCCCATCGATTGTATCTATGAAGCCTGCATTTAATTATATGGGATTCTAAAGCTTGGACCTTCAGTGCTGTCCAAAATAAAACGCATGAGTTTGACATTACAATTTTTGAGTAATTATTAGGTAATCTAATCCAGAAGTATGTACATATATCATTAGAAATTAGTGTTTATATAAATAATTTTAATAATATGAAATTTTATGAGAGAATGAATGAACATTCGTACTTCTGATGATTTGTTTTCAATTGTTCTTTGATCTATAAATGCAACATTAAGACTATTATTTGCTGTCCTGAGTACTCATTACAACTACTAGATTTAAACGACATATTAAAAGAAAATTTCATTGCTTACGTTGTTGAAAGGATATAATTGTTTATTTTTTGTTCGAACTCAATTCGGTAAGTTAAACTCCCAACTTGAGTTCAAGCTCGTCCCACAAATAAGCTCGAGTTGAGCCGAGCTTGAGTTTGAATTGTTTATTTTTTACAATTTTTTAATAATATTTAATAATTAATAAATTAGATAAATAAAAAAATAAGAAATCTAATTTTGAATTTTTATAATTAACAAGTAGAATCTCTATTGAATTATAAGATTTTAAAAATTTATAAATAATTAATATCTAATTAGTTGATATTTATCCATAATAATAATAATAATCTATTATATGCCTACATATATTATTAATACAAATAGATCGGATAATATGATAATATATATCTATTTTATGTATGATTCTCACATACTAGCATTTGAAATTATTAAATCTTATCGACTAATTATTGTACAAATTATAAAATATAGCTATGCAGTATATTCAATATATAGACATAAGTCATTAGATTACATATTATATATTTAATATAAAAGTGCTATACTTATATTATTAGTTAATACATATATATATACCTAGGTTTATGTATATATTTATCAATTTATGAATGTGTTTTAATCGAGTCGAGCTAACGAGTCGACTCGAGAATAAACGAGAGGGCCTTAATGAGCTTTAGCCGAATCGAGTCGATTTTTGTCGGGTATATATCATTTACTAATCGAGCGGGTATCTGCTTTCACGGGTGAAAATTTTCTTTTCACGAGTCGAATTCAATTCGAGTTTAATCGGGCGAGTGCCGAGTGAATTATCGAATAAATTGGTTCATTTATAGCCCTAATTATTGATATATAATTTACACAATATATGGTAGGAAATGGAAAACAAAAAGTTAAATATTAAATTGGTTTACGTGATTTGCATGCTTTTATTTTCCTTTAATTTTTTGCTAAGTGTGATATGGACATGCTACATTAGCATGTCAAGTATGATGAATAAATTTAGGAAAATAATATTCTTCTTAAAAAATGAGAATATACGTTGATATGTTATATAAATAATTTTTAAATATATGTTGATGTGGCACGACACGTTGTGCCATGTGAGCACGACACATGCATGCACTACCACGTAAAATAGTATTTTTGTAATAAAAACAAAAGAGGGTTCTTTTTTTTTCATTGTTTGTGTACCGTTCATCTAGAATCAGTGAAGATAAAGTGTAAACATAATTGGTTTATTTTAATTAGTTGAAAGAGATGGGCGGAGTATGCATGGTTTCAGTAATTGACCCAGTAAATCACCAGCTAGCTGTTGCATGAGCTGCTAAAAATATCCATTACACCTAAAAAATGCCAGTAGAAGTTACCATATTTGCCCTATATTTGGAAGTATAAACTGATTTTCTCCTCCCAATGGGTTTAATTATCATTTTGCCCGCCATAAAGCAGTAGAAGATATAAGTAGCAGCTTCAGATCATACAGTTGTTTGTGTCTGTCGTATATCAATCTTTGATCTTAGCAGCTTCCTAATCGAATATGGCAATTTACGAAGAAGAAACCGCTGAAAAATATGAGAAGATCAGCAATATAGTTATCATGGGAATCTCCCTCATTGTTGTTGCAGTGGTCTTCATTGGTGTTGTTGCAGATGTAAGCAAGCCAATCGATCTTTTAAATTAAGATCAGGCTTTTTTTAGCCTGTGAAATCAAGATTCAACTGCATGCCTTAACTTGCTTCATAATTTCCTTCGGCCATGAGTTTCTTTTTCCTGGACATGATGTACTACTCTACAGTACTTTTTGTCTTTCTGAAATATGTAGCATAATATATAATATTTTCAACGAACAATGATGCATGTGATGGCTGTTATATGTATGTACGTAGTTATCATTTATATTTCAAATGTCATGTAATTCATGAGTGTTTAGAAATGTTTCAATAAAATCGGTTTGTTTTCCATTGATACAAATGTGCTTAATTGAAAGAGATGGCGGCGAGTTAGGCGATGATCGGGTTGCTTTCCGTCCATTTCCGGCGGACAACATCCCTAATCATTCTGTTGTAATAACTTATAATAATCAAGATTTATCATATATATGATATGAATTATAAATACAGTAAAACATACAAACTTCATGTGATTGAAATATAGTAAAACATAAAAGCTTTTTCCTACAGTTCAAAATAAGTGCGAATGCTATTTAGCTGTTTGTTGGGTTTGAACAAGTTTACAATACCTTCACCATGCTTGCAAGCTGAAATATTCATTCTTCTATGATTTGAAATAAGCTAAGATTTCGAAATTGTAAAAATAGGTGAATCAATTTACTTAATTCATAAGGATAAATTCGTTTAATAAATAAATAAATAGTGATAATTTCATTTTAAATACTTGAATTATGAAAAAAAAAAATCACCCATTTTGTAGCATGAACTCTTAAATTATGGAAAAAAATTCAATGTATATTCTAAATTAACATAAGGTTTCAATGTACATATTCCATTAAAATATGATCATTAAGAATATCTCCTGAGGCTTAATTTTTTTTAATTCATATTAATGATAAGATAAATGGAATTTGTTGTAGTCCTTGGTAGACTATCCGTTATATATATATATATATATATATATA
Organism: Carya illinoinensis; assembly: GCF_018687715.1. Taxonomy (NCBI): domain Eukaryota; kingdom Viridiplantae; phylum Streptophyta; class Magnoliopsida; order Fagales; family Juglandaceae; genus Carya; species Carya illinoinensis. Next base: position 40,501,066 of record NC_056756.1, read on the forward strand.
TATATATGCTGTGACCATATACCATCCATGTCCAAAAGGTCTGGCGGGAGCTGAAGAGGAGAGATGAGAGTTTATAAGAAAACTCAAAACCCCACATCTTTTATATGTATATATATATTTTGTATTTTTACTAAATCTCAAAAAAAAAAAAAAAAAATTAGTATTCTTTTATAAGTGCTAGATTTTATTAAAAAAAAATTTAAAAATTTAAATTTATAAAAAATCTTATAAGTCGACTCAAACCAGCCAAAACCATCCAATTTTAATTTTAAAACACAAAAATAGAGCCGTTTTCCATCATCGACTACGATTTTTTTTTTTTTTACGATTTTTTTTTTTCAAAAGAATATATAAAATAAAGAACCCCAATTCTAAAATGTAGCCGTTAAATATAGCCCCCACCTCTTTACATTTGTTCCCTCTCTCTGTGTGTTTCGTTGTTCTCTCTTTTTCTCCGCTCCCCCAAGCTTCTTCTTCTTCCTCTTCTTCTTCTTCTTATTCTCTCTCTCTCTCTCTCTCTCTCTCTCTCTCTCTCTCCTGCGTTGTTTGCCATAGCCCAACTTGTCAACCTTGGCTCCCAAGCGCCAAATGCGCCACCACTCACAAAGGACCCAGCCCGCTGCTAGCCGCTGTCACACCACAACATCCTCTGTTTTATCGCAACTCAGCCACTTCCCATCGCATCTTGCGGTTACTCTCGTTGGTCAAAACCACAAAGGTCTGGCACTTGGTTTTTAGGCTTGTCTCGGATTTGCTATGATATATTCTTAAATTATTTATTCATGAACTTCAATGTTTCCTATAAAATAAATCTGAAAATAGTGACTTGAACCTAGTCGCAACAATGATCCGTATTTGTTTTATCGTTTTATTTAATATAACGTAACATTCACAGTGGAGTTCTTTTCAGTTTATACTCTCCTAAATAAAATGTAAGTTTTGTAATTAGGTAGTTTTTACCCCAATTAAATTTTCTTTTTCAATTTTATTATTTTTTAAACTTTAATTTTCTTTTCTCATTTTCTTATTTTATAAATTCTAAACTTTTAATTTAGATTTTCGAATCTATAAAAAACTGAAAAATTTCTTGGATTTTGGTCTCGTGATTTGGTTTTGGGAGAATTGATTTTCGATTGATGATTCTTTTTGTGGAACAACATGACTTATAATCTATTTATGGTTGAATCGGATTTGCTATCTGTTTATCATTGAAAAGCAGAAGTTGTGAATATGTAGGTTTGAGTGATTGGATTCTTTTGTTTTGATAGTGTTAGTAAGAAATTGAGGTTAGGATAATTAGTAATGGGCAGCGTTTTGACTCTTGGAATATTTTATGGAGTTTCATTTTGTTGTTGATTAAATGGGCCGTGGCTATTGGATTTGGGGTAAATATTTTGTTGCGCCTCTAGCCTATCCAAAATCACATAAGACGATATTTAAGTGGTTCAACAATTTACCTACATCCATTGGAGCCAAAATTCGATCACTAAGTTTGTATAAGTTTACAAATATTGAACAAATCCTCCCTCACGTCCTCTTTCTTTTTGATTTTGCTCACCTCAGTTTACACATATGAGCTCTCCTTTTATAGGGGAAGCTCTATTGAATATTAGCCGTAATTAATGGCTAATCTCCAACTGCAGTAGCCATAGTTGAAATTTCAACACATAGGACGGTGGATGGTGCATGTGCATAGCAGCCTTTTAGTTACTGCATTCACACTTAGGTGGTTTGTCCAACAATCACCCCCTTCACCCAAGTGTGCCATACTAGACTGCTTACAAACTGATTCATTCTTCAAATAAATGCACTTCATTCTTTGACATGAGAGACTTCCACTATCGAATGCGCTTTAAGGCTCCACTGTGCTCGAGGGTAATCAGCAGTGTGTAATATTGATCAAGTCCAAACAGTGTTGGAACTTGATCCATGTGACGACTTTCGTCAACATATCTACTGAATTATTTTCAGTGCCAATCTTCTGAAGTTTGATATCCTCTTTTTCTAATATTTCACATACAAAGTGAAATCGGACATCTATGTGTTTTGTTCGAAAGTGATATGTTTGATTTTTGGCCAAATGAATTATACTTTGACTATCATAGTAAACGGTAACCTCTTGCTGCTTAAAGCCCAAGTCTGTTACTAGTTCCTGGAACCAAATGGTTTCTTTCTCGACTATATTCAGCCTCAGTAGATGATAGTGCAATTGTAGATTGCAAATTTGATCGCCAACTAACTGGTTCTTCAACCATAGTGAACACATATCCAGTTGTCTATCAGCATCTGTCAAGATCACTTACATAGTCTGATTCAACATATTCAATTATTAGACTATCTTCACTATTCTCGAACTTCAAACCAATATCGACAGTTCCTAAAATATACCGTAGAATCCATTTAGCCGCATGCTAATGGGCCTTTCTAGGATTATGCATATAGCGACTAACTAAGTTAACGGCTTGGAAGATATCAGGTCATGTACACACCATGACATACATTAAGCTTCCAACAATACTTGTATATAGGACATTCCTCATGTAGTCCCGCTCTTCATCATCTTTAGAAGACTGCAATGCATTGAGTATGAAATATAGGGTCATTGGAGTACTCACCGGTTTCGTCTTCAAGTCGATGTTGAAGCGTTGCAGTATTCTCTTCAGATACTGCTTTTGAGTAAGGTAAACTGTACTTTTCACCTATCTCTGCTAATCTCCATCTCTAATATTCTTCGTGCTTTTCTCCCAGATCTTTCATTTCAAACTCATGACTCAACTGAGTTTTTAAACGATTTATTTCCCTCTTACTTTTACATGCAATTAACATATCATCTATATATAAAAGCAAATAAATGAAATATCCATTTGTAAGTTTTCTGACATATACATAGTGATCGTATTGGCAATAAGTGTATTTTAGATCAATCATAAAGCAATTGAAACCCTTGTACCATTGTCGAGGTGACTACTTCAAGCCATAGAGTGACTTCTTTAGACTGCAGACCCATTTTTCTTTACCAGCTTCCTTAAAACCTTCTGGTTGAAACAGATAAATCTCCTCTTCTAGATCACCATGTAAGAAAGCTGTCTTCACATCAAGCCGTGTTAACTCAGGATCATTTTGTGTAACCAAAGCTAGCAATATCCGAATGGATGAATGCTTTACAACAGAAGAGAATACTTCACTGTAGTCAATTCCCTCTGTCTGAGCATAGCCATTGGCTACCAATCTAGCTTTGTATCATACTCCAATTTTAGCAGCTTAATCATCTTTCTGATTAAAGATCCACTTACAGCCAATTGACTTCTTTCCTTATAGAAGTGGCACAAGCTTCCAAGTCTGGTTCTGGTGAAGAGACTGCATCTCTTCATTCATCCCCTTTGTCCATTCAACTCGTTCACTGGACTCTATGACTTCTCTGTAAGTGGTTGTGATCTCACCCCTTCAGCTGGTAGTGCATATGTCACGTAGTTTGCAAAACGTGTCGGTACATGTTTCTCTTGTCTCGGCCTGTTGGTTGCTATTGATTCGGATTGACGTAGAGGTATTGTGATTGGACTATCAATCTTATCTTGTCTATGCTCTCCCGAATCCTTTGAAGTAGTAAACTCCACATTTTGTGAATCATCTAGTGTTTTGCCATCATGACTACTTTCATTGGAATCTTTATGCTTATGTGACTTAAGCATCTTAGATTCGTTGAATGTAACATCTCTATTGATGATTACCTTTTTAGATCTATGCACTAGAGTCTATACCCTTTTACACTAGTATTAAAGCCTAAGAATTTTTCTTTTTTGGCTCTAGGATCAAGCTTACTTTCTTTAGTATGATAGTAAGCAGGACATCCGAAAACCTGTAAAGAGTCATTATCAGTAGTATGTGTACCTTTTTACATTTCAATGGGTGTCTTCCCGTCATTAGCAGCTGCGGGTAGTCGGTTGATGAGGTGGCATACATATGTCATAGCTTCAGCCCAAAATTGTTTACTAAATCCAGTATCTAGTAACATACATTGCACTTTTTCTAGCAAAGTACGATTCATCCGTTCTGCCATATCGTTTTCCTGGGTGTACCTCGTACCTTGAAGTGTCTGAAAATTCCCTCTTTTCTGCATACTTCCATGAAGGGGTTTGAAGTGTACATATCTCCATTATCAGATCTGAGCCGCTTGATTTTTCTACCAGTCTGAGTCTCAATCATTTTCTTCCAAACAAGGAACATGTTCAGCACTTCATCTTATTCTTCATCGTATACATCCACACACGATAAGAATAATCATCTACAAAGTTACAAACCAATGCTTACCTCCAAAGATGCATTTTTGGTAGGTCCCCAAATATCGAAGTTTACATAGTCAAATATCCCCTGTGTATTGTGTATAGCAATTCTGAACTTGATTCGCCTTTACTTCCTCAATACATAGTGCTCACAGAAAGACAATTTACCAGTCTTGGTACCTTTGAGTAAGCCTTGCTTCACTAGTGTTTGGAAAATTTTTTCTCCAGCGTGTTCCATACGCATATGCCAAAGACTGGTGGTGTCAACATCAGCCTCATCTAGCTTTTCACAGCATGTGGAAGCTCTTCCATCAACAGTACTTTCTTGCAAGAAGTACAAGTTTCCTCTCCTCAAACCTTTCATAGCCACCTGAACTCTCATTACTACTTTGAGAGTTTCGTTTTCAATAGTGATTCTGAATTCATTTGAATCCAGAGATCCAAGTGAGATGAGATTCTTCTGCAAGTCTGGAATGTAACGAACTTCTGTCAAAGTCTTGACACTACTATTGTGCAGTTTCAACTTAATGCTTCATATTCCCTGAGCCTTACAGGCATTGTTATTGCCTATAAGTACTGCTCCACCCTCAATCTTTGTGAAGTCAGTAAACGAGTCCCGATTGGGACACATGTGATAAGTACATCTAGAATCCATAATCCGTTCATCATAATGACAAATAGATGATGAACTTGTCAAGGCAAAATCTGAATCTTCATCTATGTTCGTACATTGGCTGTGGTGCGTTAATTCTTCTGTCGTCCCTTTAGTTTGAGACAATTCTTCTTCTAGTGTCTTTTGTTGCGACAAAATGAACACTCATCTTTGGTGAGTCTTCTCCCGACTGATGAATCACGTGATGTGGTCCGAGAGAACTTTTCTTCTTTCCTGGATACCTTGACTGTAGTCTCCTCCTTGCTGTTAATGCTTCACTTGATGTATCTAGCTGTACCTGCTTATTTTTTCTGCGATACTCATTGCTAATTAAAGAACTAGATATATCGTCAAAATTGATTTTTTTCCTTCCCATACACTAGTGTAGTAATTAAATGCTCATATATATCAGGCAAGGAATTTAATAATAGTAAAGCTTAATCTTAATCTTGGATTTCAACATCCAAATTTAATAAATCAGCAAGAATTTGATTGTAACTATTGAGATATTCAGACATAGAAATACCTTCACGAAACTGGAATCTGAAGAGCTTTTCTTCAAGTGCAAACGGCTCTCCATGCTCTTTTTCATAAACTTATCTTCTAATTTTCGCTAAAGTTTCCTTGCATTTGTCTCTCTCATGACAAAGTACTTATGTTCTTTGGTAAGGCATAACCGGATTGTATTACAAGCTTGGGTATTAAGTTTCTTCCAATCATTTTCAGTCATATCATCTTTTTTTTCTTTTAACGCAATATCTTGTTGGGTCAAAACGTCCATAACTTCACACTGCCACTTGTCGAAGTTGCTTGTTCCATCGAATTTCTCAACTTCGAACTTGGCATTTGACACTATGGACCGACACTCAGAGTTACTAGCATTTCCAGAGCTCTTATCTCTTATAGAACCTTTCATATGAGTTTAGAAAATTTAGACAATAAATTTCAAAATTCTAATCTTACGGATGAGTCCGGAATGATCTAAATAGTTGAAAAATACTATTTGATCGTTGAAATTGGACTCCAAATGGTTTAGATCAAGCCCAATAAGGATCTAGAAAAATGGATGGTGCTAAACACCTGGCGCCTGAGATACAGGCGCTATAGTAGGGCATTTGGTGGGCACGTGGTGTACACGTGCTGAGAGTAGCTAGGGCACGTGGGGGCGCGTGTCCTTCACCCCTCTTCAACCTTTGAGGCACGTGAGGGAGCGTGTCGGCACTTGCTCTTCAGTCGCCTTCAACCTCTAGTTGCTGGTGGGGATTGTGAGTACACGCTTCGATCTTCTATCGGTGCATGCAGACTCCTTCGACCTCCGTTTTCGATTCTATTTATGACAACAAATTTATCTTGACGCGAGGAACACTCTGGAGTTATCAAAAATTGATTTCGATCAACTTGATTTTTAGACAGTGCAAACCAAAATTCTGATGCCAATTGTTATGCCTCTAGCCTGTCCAAAATCACACAAGATGATATTTAAGTGGTTCAGCAATTTGCCTACGTCCACTGGAGCCAAAATTCACTAAGTTTGTATAAGTTTACAAACATTGAACAAATCCTCCCTCAAGTCCTCTTTCTCTCTGATTTTTCCCACCTCAGTTTACACATATGAGCTCTCCTTTTATAGGAGAAGCTCTACTGAATATTAGCTGTAATTAATGGCTAACCTCTAGTTGCAACAGCCATAGTTGAACTTTCAACACATAAGACGGTGGACGGTGCATGTGCATAGCAGCCTTTTAGTTATTGCATTCACACTTAGGTGGTTTGTCCAACATATTTAAATGAGTCTTCATGTAACAACCTTGTGAGAATTTCAATATATATATGCATGCATATGTATTTTGTTTCTCTCTACGAACTTTGGTAGTGGCACCAAATATATAATATTGAATTTTATCTGAAGTTTAGTTGTCGATAAGAAAGATGTTCTCCATGTGAGAACTTACAACCACGTGGTATAAAGTATTAATTTTGTTTTAAGTTCTTTTGTCAATGAGAAAAAAGATCTTTCTGTTTAAGACATAATAGAAGATATCGTCTTCACGATGCTTTTGCTCATATTTATAAAGACAAACACTTTACTTTGTTGCTTATCTTTTTTATACTTTGGTATTGTTTATTTTTCTAGTATCAGAATAATCTCATTTATATAAGGGATTTATATGGAAACTTAGGCCAAAGACTTGTACATTTAGACTTATTTTTGACAAGCAAGATTACATATAGTATGATCAAAGATGCACCTTTTTTAATAAGATCAAAGATTACACCTTTTGTAGTATGATCAAGATTACATATTCTAGTTAAACACATTCTGCATTAGCTTTTGTTGGTTAGGCAAATGCGAGTTTGAGAGTTTGGTGAGTAAATTCTACTCTATGACCTGGAATTTAATTTGTTTTTTAGTAGAATTGATGTGGGCTTGTACTTAACATCATTTATCATTTGTTAAGGTGTTCATGTGTTTGGTCATGGCTTGCTTGCTTGCTAGAAGACTTAAAATTTCATTAATTAAACTTAAACCTACATGGACAGACTTTGTAACTCTTTGATAGAACTCAAGTTATATTACATCTTTAACATGGTTCGAAGTTACTATCACCATCCCACGTAACATGTAGTTGTTTATAATCTTTTAAGTTATTATATCCAACAATATAGCAGTTGACACATTCATAAAACTAGGCGGAAAAACACTGTAAAAAGTAGTTTTTAATTGAAAATAGCCTAACAAAGGATCCTCTATTACCCTCTCGCTGAACACATAACAATATTTGTGTTGTTTCATGTTTCAAAGGCATATAATTTCTGCACTCTTTCTAGATTGTTCCTATCACTCTTTATGGTCTCTGTTTGATTAATGATTTCTCTTATAAATCTTTAATTCCATTGCCACTGTCACTGTGCGATATAAGAAATATTAAGAAGTTTTATTCGACAAGATCTCCTAACATATATGATATATCAGAAAGATATATAAGCTTGTATTTTTTTTTCGTCTAATTGATTGTTTTTTCTATGTCGATCACTTAGTCGGAATATTGTAATTGTCAATATAGTGTTTCAGTTCTCAAGATTTGGGTGTTTTGGTATAAAATTTTTTTCGATAATTCTCATTTACTCATCATAGTCATGGATCATCACCATCAACATTATCATCATCACCTCATTGCATCATCACCTAATCATCATCGATCATCACCTCATTGCATCATCATCAACCTCATGTTACTATCATAATTTACATTATCAATTTCATCCCATCATGGACTTTTCATTAGCATCATTGTCATATCATCGACATTAATCATCTATTTGCATCATTGTCATCTTCATCACCATCACCATCATCATCTTCATTAATCATCATCTCGTTACATCATCACCTTATTGCATCATTTCATTATTATGATTCACATCATTAATCTCATCTCATCATAAACTTCATCATTTCATCTCACCGCATAATGAGATTGCATTGTCACCTCGTTGCATCATCTCATTATTTTCATTGCATCATTATCATCATCATCAGCTTTATCTCATTACTATGATTCACATCATCAATATCATCTCATTATGGACTTCATTATCATCATTGTCATATCATCAATGTTAATCATCATCTATTTGCTCATCATCATTATCGATCATTACCATCAACATCATCATCATATCATTATCATCATCATCTCATTTAATTATCAATCATCATCATCGATCATCACCTCATTGCATTTCATGAACCTCATCTCATTATCATAATTCACATCATCAATCTTATCTCATTATGGGCTTTTCATTATCATCATTGTCATAACATTGACACTAATCATCATTTATTCGCATCATCATCTTCATCACTATCGTTATGGTCAATAATCATTATCTTTTGTTTTGTTATCATTTCCATTGCCATCAATATTACCTCATCAACGTCGTTGGCATCATAATTAACAAATTTCTATGATTGTAGTCATTATAATTATTCTCATCCATACTATTTTTATTATTGTGGCCATTACTATCAGTATTATTATTATGGAAAACTACTCCTAAACCCCTTAAATTGTTATCCAAACAATATTTGCTATATTGAGTCCAATCTTGTACAATCAAAGATACGATAAAAACCATCTAACCACACCACTGAAGTTAATAATGAAAATTGCCTACTTATAGATTTATTTTTAAGCTTACCGTATACTATCTAATGATATGCACTAGCTTTTCTATCTATTGTGATTATTATAGTTATGGAAAAATTTAAGTTTGAGATTATGGTGATTATTAGTTATGGATAACTTTGCCTTCCGTAATCTATAGTTATATATCTATGTTATGGTTGTCGTATCCCAAGTTGTGCAATCATAATTGTAGAGAAATTGAGAATTGCTTTATTCATAGGCTTGGCTTAGATGTATAAGATTTTTTTGTTGGCACATTATAGTGAACAGAGTGCATGATAATTATTTTGTTATCATTAACAATTAAAAAAAATAAGTATGTGAGAGATTCTCTTCTCATTTCCTTTGATATTAAGGATTTTTAAGTTTCCATTGTATTTGATGTTTGATTTATGTGCTATATTTCATCCTAAACATGAAAATGTTTTCAAATGCACTTGCTCATGTCTAATTATATCGACCAGAAAGTCATGGAGAAGGCAATAAAGGTATATTGCTTTTTTTTAATGTTAATTATATTTTTATTGTTGTGATTATTATTTTTCAATGTTACATTAGGAAAACTGATACCAGTTCTTTTGAGATGAACTCAAGTGGGTAAAGGGAATCTTGATATATGTTTTGCCTAACGTTATGCCATTTAGCTTTGCAATTCATATTCTTAATAGGTATACATTGTTATGTTTGAATTTACTGTTTCTCATCTTAGGTGCTGTTGTTGGATTAATACATCAATTTCTCTAATTCCTATATTGTGATTAAAGGAATATGATTGTTATTTTTATTTGTTTTCTTCATTATTAATGTTAGTTTTTTCATCTCATGATATATGAAATAAATAATTATTGTTGATGTTGTCAATATAACTTTTGTCAGTAATCACCATTACCATCATATAATTATAATTCATTATTGTTACCGTTATCGTCTTTGTCATCTAATCATCACTATTAACGTAATCATTGATCTTATTTCATTATCAATGTGCATTGACATTTTATTACATTATTATCTTTATCATGATTGTCATAATCATTGACCATCATCATGATCATCATCATCATAGACTTCATCATCATCATTATCATATCATCTTTATTAATCATCATTTCATTGTATTATCACCTTATTGCTTTATCTCATTATTATACTTCATATTATTAATCTCATCTCAACACAGATTTCATCATTGTCTCATCTCATCTTTTAATAAGATTGCATAATCACCTCATTGCATTATCTCATTATTCTCATTGCATCATCACCATCAACCTCATCTCATTTTTATGATTCACATCATCAATGTCATCTCATCATGGACTCCATTATCATCATTATCATCATTGTCATATTATCTATTTACTCATCATCATCGATCATCACCATCAAGATTATCATCATAATCTCGTTGCATCATCAACTAATCATCATCGATCATTACCTCATTGCATCATCATCAACCTTATCTCATTATCATAATTCACATCATCAATCTCATCTCATCATGGACTTTTCATATCATCATTGTCATATCATTTATTTGTATCATCATCCCATTGCATCATCATCTCATTGCATAATTTCATTATTATGATTCACATCATTTTATTATTATGATTCACATCATCAATCTCATCTCATCATGGACTTCATTATCATCTTATAATGAGATTGCATCATCACCGCATTGCATCATCTCATCATCAACCTTATCTCATTATTATGATTCATATCATCATGGACTTCATCATCATCATTGTCATATCATTGACATTAATCATCATCTATTTGTTTATCATCATCATTGATTATCACCATCAACATTATCATCATCATCTCAGTGTATCATCAACTAATCATCATCAATCATCATCTCATTGCATCACCATTAACCTCATATCATTATCATAATTAACATCATCAATCTTATCTCATCATGTATTTTTCATTTTCATCATTGTTATATCATTGACACATCATCTATTTGCATCATCATTATCTCATTATCATCATCTTCATCACCATCACTATGATCAATAATCATTATTTGTCGTTATCATCTCCATTGCCATCAATATCACCTCATCAACATCATTGGTATCATAATTAACAATTTTTCATCATTGTAATCATTATAATTATTCTCATCCATACTATCTTCATCATTGTGGCCATCACTATCAGTATTTTTATTATGGAAACTACTCCTAAACCACTTAAATTATCACCCAAACAATTTTTGTGTATTGAGTCCTATCTTATACAATCGAAGATATGGTAGAAAACGATCTAACTACATTAGAGAAGTTAGTAATGAAAATTGCCTAGTTACAGATTTATTTTTAAACTTACCGGATACTGTCTAATGATATGCACTAGCGTTTCTTGCTATTGTGATTGTTATAGTTATGGGCAAATTAAAGTTTGAGATTATAGTGATTATTAGTTATGGACAACATTGCCTCCCGTAATCTATAGTTATATATCTATGTTTTGTTTATCAAACTACAGATTGTATATGTTTGTTAGTATTTTAACGATTATTATTATTGATATTATTGTTTGTTTTATCCACCACTTGAATTCATCTTACAACTTGCCATATCCCAAATTAGAAATTGTAATTGTAGAGAAACCAAGAATTGCTTTATTCATAGGCTTGGTTTGGATATGTATGATTTTTTTTATTGTCACATCATAGCGAACGGAGTGCATGGTGATTATTTTGTTATCATTAACGACTAGAAAAAAAAAAAAAGTATATGAGAGATTTTCTTCTCATTTCCTTTGATATTAAGGATTTTTAAGTTTCCATTGCATTTGATGTTTGATTTATGTGCTATATTTCATCCTAAACGTAGAAATGAAAAACAAATATATTTACTCATGTCTAATTATATCAATCAGAAAGTCATGGAGAGGGTAGTAAAAGGTACATTTGTTTTTTTCTTAATTATTGTTAATTATTTTTTTTATTGTTATTATTATTGTTTTTCAACGTTACATTTTTAGAAAAATTGATACAAGTTCCTTTGAGATGAATTCAAGTGGGTAAAAGCTTTTTAATTTTGAGATATGTTTTGCCTGATTCTAAGGTTTGAATTATGAGTGCAAAAACTTCTTGTGGCCACAAAAGCCAACGTTATGCCATTTAGTCTTGTTATTACTATTCTTAATTGTTATGCATTGTTGTATTTTAATTTACTGTTTCTTATCTTACGTGATGTTGTTGGAGTAATACATCAACTTCTCTAATTTTTATAACGAGATTAAAGGAATATGATTGTTATTTTTACTTGTTTTCTTCATTATTAATGTGTTAGTATTTTCATCTCATGATATATGAAATAAATCATCATTAAAATAAGGTGCAGATTGTTGTTGTCAATATAACTTTTGTCAGTAATCACCGTTATTATAATATAATTAGAATTCTTTATTGTTATCTTTATCGTCTTTGTCATCTAATTATCATTATTAACTTAATCATTGATCTTATTTCATTGTCATTGTGCATTGACATTATTATTACATTATTATCTTTATCATAATTGTCATTCTCATCGGCCATCATCATCATCATCATGGACTTCATCATCATCATTATCAAATCATCTTCATTAATCATCATCTCATTATTATGATTCACATCATTAATCTCATCTTATCATGGACTTTATCATCATTTCATCTCATCTCATCTCATAATGAGATTGTGTAATCACCTCATTGCATCATTTCATTATTCTCACTGCATTATCATCATTAATCTCATCTTATTATCATAATTTACATAATCAATCTCATCTCATCATGGACTTTTCATCATCATCATTATCATATCATCAACATTAATCATCTATTTGTATCGTCATCATAATTATCACCATCATCAACATCTTCATTAATCATCATCTCATTACATATCACCTCATTGTATCATCTCATTATTATGACTCGCATCATCAATTTAATCTCATCATGGACTTCATCATCATCTCATAATGAGATTGCATCCTCACCTTCCCTCCGTGGAGAGTGGGTTCAGTCCTTGGCTGCTTGACACAATCTCATGGTACCATCTTCAGCAACAAAGCGTGCCAAGTGGACACTGTGCTCCTCAGGTTGATCAAGTTAGCAGGGAGCATGGCTTAGTCTCTCTTCCAAAGGCCTATGTCGGGCTCGCCTGTGCAAGGACTAGCAATCAAGAAAGGTCATGGACTGCCCGGCCTCCCAAATGCCCATAGGACCAACCTAGTGGCATCCTTGCACAACCAGTGCGGCCACCACTATGCACAGAGGAAACCACCCCCTAGGTGAGTGCTAAAATAGCCCTTGGTGGGGTATCTCGCCAACTGTTGAACCAGAGGGGAGGAACTGGCCAGGGGCATCCCAGCCTCTCTCCCTGCGAGCTGGAGACCCGGCCACCCCTCGGGGTGAATTAACTCCCTAAAATCGATTTTTTTTGGGGTGGGGGGAGGGGGGGGGGGGGAATGTTACCCTGGAGTACCTAAGGCCCGGATGCGCGAGGAGCAGGCATAGGAAAAGGGGAAAAAGAAAAAGAGAAGGACGACAAAATAATCACAACAGAGCATGTGGCAAAGCAACAAAGAAGTATACTTGTTTATTAATAATTGAAGTCTTTACATATGAACTTTGCACATAGGCTTTGCATGAAACATTAAAAAAAAGGAAGGGAAAGCAATCAGTCGATGGGGTCATCTGAAAGAACATTTAGGATCAGGTCCTTCCCTATGCAAGTCCCCTTCTTCAGGGCCTCCAATTTTGGATCAAGGGTCTTGGGGTTCAGCAATAACAAGTTGCTCCTTGGGTTCGATGTGATACCCCATATTTCTTGTGTTTTATTTAAATATTTATTTTCATAATTATTATTATAGGTTCTCTTGTTTTAAAGTTAATCTAATTTTTGTTATATTATTTTATAATTACTAAGTTGTGAAATTTATTTTGATGTGCTTTTTATTGATATTAATTATTGTCTATTATTTAATAGCTCTTTATTTTAAATTATTTTTATTATTGGGTTTTATTATTTTATTTACTATTACTAAGTTGTTGTGTTTTTAATTGTCTTTTAAATTGGTTTTTTATTGCCATTTTTATTTTGTTGGGTCTTTTTTTTTTTTTTTGGGCTTTGCGTATTGTGTTTAGTAGATTTTTAAATTCCTTGTGAAGCCCAGTCCATTCAGTCTTGAAGCTCAGCCTTCACACATTAAACAACGTCGTTTTGGCCATAGCCCTTAGGGCTTTATCCATTTCCCTTTCCCTTGCCTTGTGCCACACAAGCCTTTCTTTCCTCCAAAATTGTTGTGCTATATTCTTCCATTGTTTGCTTCTTCTTCTTTATTCTCCTTTTTCTGGTTTTGTTTCTCTCTTCTTCTTCCTTGTAGAACCCGTGCCTTCCTTTCCCCTCTCTAAAAGATTTTTCTTCTATATTTTATTTTCTCCCCTGTAGGTTAGCCATGAGCCCCTGCTCGTCGACCTTCTTCACCATTTCCCCTATGTGCTGCGCATCTCGCGTCAAGAAACCACCATCTGCTGTCACCTTCATTTCTTTTCCTTCTATCCATGCCTTCATTGTGTCTTCCTGTGGGTCTCAATTTCAGTTTGTTTATTTTTTTTCCTTCTATGCTTGCCATCGCTGCTCGCCAGTCGGTGTTGGCCAGTGTGGTGCAGGTCCTCCTCCCACTGCCACTGTTTTCCCCAATAGCAGCCAGAGCTGTGTTCCCCGATTCCCACCTCGCGCCCTAAAAATAAGCCTTATGTCCCATTTGCTCAAATCATCCCTGAAATCACTTCCTCTTCTCTCGAATATCACTTCTTCGTGTTTCCCTTCCTCAAAGCTCCATTCCTGTGACTTTAGAAATTTTCCTCCCCTTCGTCGCTGCAAGCTGCCGCTATTCCACTACTTTTGGTGTCACCCATAACCTTGCGCACTCTTGATCCTCTTGAGTTTTCCTTCCAGTCATTGTAAATAATTTTTCAAAGAATTTTATTGAGATTTAAATATATTTTTACACTAACTTGTTTCTATAGTCTGATTGGTCGTGATGGACCTTGGGTTCGTGAAGTGTTAGAAAAATGAATGTATTTGTTGTCGGATGTTGGGCATTGAGCTGGACTAGAGGATGGATTTACTTGTGGAGTTGGTTTGTGAAATTTAGCGCTTTGTGATTGTTGTATTGATTTATCTTATTTGATGTGTGCTATGTCGTGTCATCCAATATACTGTTTGCATGCATTTGCATATTTATTTATTATGTTTGTTTAGTGTTTTGTCTGTGATGTGTTTTTCTCATGTGTCGTGATTGAAAAGTGAGTTTCTATGTTGAGAAATGATTTTTGGTGGGTGTGTACGTATCACCCGGAGATGTGGTATTATCTAGGTAGAACTCTTCTGGTCACTAGGGAGCGTATAAAACTGAGTGATGTCTTCTGGGTTGTCCTGGGCTACAATGAGATCGGACGAGATGATAATGCTCTTGTGATAAATTTGTGATTTCTTTACTAACGGGGGCTAGAGGATGCTTGGTCACAAATGTGCTGGGCGTGGAGCTAGGTATCGTTAGTTACGAAGTTACATGTACAGTCATTACCCGTGGTGTGACGAAGGGAGCCAGGGTGTGCGGATGGTCGCTAGGGGAGAGACCATGGTGCATGCATAATAAACAGATATATGGTGGATTTATAATTGGGGGATGGAAATAAATGGACATGTTTTGGGCCAAATGGGCTTTTGGCGTGTATTGGAAAAATGTGTCATTTTCGGAGAAAATGATGGTTTTGTTTTTTGCATGTTTTATCATGTGGATGCGTACATATTGGCTATATTAATATGTTTTTATCTCTTAGATTATTTGGTTGATTACTTACTCAGATTTATAATCTCACCGTGGTATTCTTACCCTTTGGTCTGTTGAATACTGTGGAGTCTGGTCCACACCGCTCGAGCGAAGTCAGGCAGATTCAAACACTCGATGTTAGCTTGACAGAGAGCTCGAGCGGATGCAGAAGGAAGTTCGCTTGACATGTGCTCGACACGCTGCTCGAGCGAACATGTATTTTACACGGATCTAGGGTTTTTTCCACCGTTTGACTATATATATGATTATTATACCATATGGCTGTACTGTAGAAACACTGTGGACGTATAGTAATTGATCCATCATTGTAGTGTGTGATTTCTTAATAATAAAATCCTCTGCAGCTCCTGTGGACGTAGACAATTTGCCGAACCACGTAAATCTTGTGTCGTGTGTGATTGTTTTCTCGTTCCATATTTATTTTTTCACTTTATTGTCATCATTTTTCATAACAATTAGTATCAAGAGCCAATGTTCGGGTCTGAGGGAAAATGATGGCTGGAGATGAAGTGAAGGTATTGGGGATCGAGAAGTTTGATGGCACAGATTTTGGATACTGGAGGATGCAGACAGAGGACTACCTCTATGAGAAGAAATTTCATCTTCCACTATTGAGAAAGTGACCGGAAAAGATGGATGATGCTAATTGGAACTTGTTGGATCGATAGGTTCTGGGGGTTATTCGATTAACCTTGTCAAGATCTATTGCACATAACGTCATCAAGGAGAAGACAACTATGGATCTCATGGCGACTTTGACAGGTATGTATGAAAAGCCGTCGACGAATAACAAAGTACATTTGATGAAAAAGTTATTCAATTTGAAGATGACAGATGGTACGTCTGTTGCATAACATCTGAATGATTTTAATACTATCACAAATCAATTTTCGTCTGTTGAAATTGAATTTAATGATGAGATACATGCACTGATACTATTGGCTTCACTGCCAAATAGTTGGGAAGTCATGAGAATGGCTGTCAGTAATTCTGCTGGTAAATCTAAATTGAAATATCATGATATTCGTGATTTGATTTTGGCTGAGGAGGTGCGCAGGAAAGATTCAGGCGAGACCTCGGGTTTGAGTTCAGCTTTAAATGTTGATTATCGAGGGAGATCACAAGACATGAACTCAAACAGAGGAAGATCAAAATCAAAGTACATAGATAAGAGCAAGTTGAGGCCTGGTCAGTAGGCAACTTGCTGGAATTGTGGCAAAGCTGACCACATAAAGAAGAACTGCAAAAACCCTAAGAAGACCAAGAATGATAGTGCTAATGTGGTAACTAAAGAAGTACATGATGCACTATTGCTTGCGGTTCATAGTCCAATTGATAACTGGATACTGGATTCAGGGGCTTCCTTCCATACATCTTCCCACCGGGAGCTAATGCAAAACTATGTTGCATGTGATTTTGGGAAGGTATATTTGGTTGATGGAGAGGCTTTGAACGTAGTGGGGATGAGAGACATTGATATTGCACTCCCTGGCAAAAAAATGGGTCTTGCAAAAGGTTAGGCACATTCTTGAGTTGAAGAAGAACCTCATTTTTATTTGGCAGCTCAATGAATGTGGTTATTCAGTGGTGTTCTCAGATAGCACCTGGAAGGTCACAAAAGGGGCATTGGTACTGGCTCGGGGTAAGAAAAATGGTACACTATATATGACTATTGGTTTGATTGACACTATTGCTACTACCGTTACAGAGAGCACATCAGATTTGTCGCATTGCAGGCTTGGCCATATGAGTCAGAAGGGTATGAAAGAACTTCTGTCTAGAGGCAAGCTACCAAAACTGAAGTCAGTTGATTTCAGTATGTGTGAGAGTTGTTTTATGGGGAAACAAAAGAAGGTCAACTTCTTGAAAAGTAGCAGAACTTCTAAGACAGGAAGACTGGATCTAGTGCACACAGATGTGTGGGGTCCTTCCCCAGTGGCATCTCTTAGAGGTTCTTATTACTATTTCACGTTCATTGATGACCATAGTAGGAAGGTATGTATTTATTTTTTGAAACATAAATCTGATGTATTTAATGTGTTCAAAATTTGGAA
The DNA here is from genome assembly GCF_018687715.1 of Carya illinoinensis. Classification (NCBI taxonomy): domain Eukaryota; kingdom Viridiplantae; phylum Streptophyta; class Magnoliopsida; order Fagales; family Juglandaceae; genus Carya; species Carya illinoinensis. Next base: position 40,519,129 of record NC_056756.1, read on the forward strand.
AGCCATGGTTGAGACAGAGACAGGCTTGAAACTGAAATGTTTGAGGCCTGACAATGGTGGTGAGTATGTTGATGGTGGGTTCAAGGAGTATTGTGCAGCTCTGAGTATCAAAATGGAGAAGACCATTCCTGGGACACCACAGCAAAATGGAGTTGCTGAGCATATGAACAGAACCATTAATGAGCATGCTAGAAGCATGAGGTTGTACACTGGACTACCACCCACTTTCTGGGCAGATGTAGTCAACACTGCTGTTTACTTGATAAACAGAGGGCCATCAGTTTCACTGGATTGTGGATTGCCTGAGGAGGTTTGGAGCGGGAAAGAGGTCAAATTTTCTCACCTTAAAACTTTTGGCTGTCGTTTTTATGTGCTTATTGATTCTGATGCTCGTAGTAACCTTAAGGCTAAATCAAAGAAATGTTATTTCATTGGCTATGGAGATGAGGCATTTGGGTATCATTTTTGGGATGATTAGGGTCGGAAGATCGTAAGAAGTAGGAATGTGATTTTCAATGAGAAAATTGTATACAATGACAAGTCCAGTATAGCTTTTGCAGTAGCTCCTCAGGAGTCTGAGTTTGTAAGATTGGATGATCTTCCAGAGGTCATAGTGTAGTGTAGAGATGTGAGTGACGGGGAGAGTGGGTCCAGTGCACCCATTCCTATTATTCCGCATGCAGTTTCAGGGTTGTCCACTCCTACAGTTGCAGTTTGTAGGTTAGTTAGGACTATACATCCTCCACAACATTTATCGCCTACTTTGAATTACATTCTGTTGACAGATGGTGGAGAACCGCAAAGTTATAAAGAAACCTTGCGAGATGGAAATTCTAGCAAGTGGGAGCTGTCCATGAAAGATGAGATGGATTCCCTGTTAGGGAATCAGACCTGGGAGTTGACATAACTTCCATCAGGAAAGAAGGCATTACACAACAAGTGGGTGTACTGGGTGAAGACTGAGCATGATGGCAGTAAGAGGTACAAGGCCAGACTTGTTGTAAAAGGCTTTCAGTAGAAGCAGGGTATTGATTACTCTGAGATCTTTTCTCCTGTGGTAAAGATCACAACCATCAGGATGGTATTGGCTATCGTTGCTACTAAAGATTTATTTCTTGAGTAGCTAGATGTAAAGACAGTTTTTCTTCATGGAGACATTGAAGAAGACATCTACATGCACCAGCTTGAGGGGTTTGTAGTATAGGGAAATGAAGGTTCAGTTTGTAGACTGAAGAAGGGCTTGTATGGCCTGAAGCAAGCTCCTAGACAGTGGTAAAAGAAATTTGATAATTTCATGCACAGTGCAGGGTACATCAGATGTCAGGCAGATCATTGTTGCTATGTTAGACACTTTGAAAATTCTTACATTATTCTGTTATTGTATATGGATGACATGCTTATTGCAGGGGCTAGTATTGATGAGATCAATAATCTGAAGAAGCAGATGTCAGAGCACTTTGCAATGAAGGATTTGGGAGCTGCAAATCAAATCCTTGGCATGAGAATTGTCAGAGATAGAGTCAGAGGTATGTTAAGACTCTCACAGGCTGAGTATGTGAAAAAAGTACTCAGCAGGTTCAATATGGACAAGGCCAAACTAGTTGGCACACCCATGGACAGTCACTTCAGACTCAGCAACAATCAGTCATCTGAGTCAGGGGAGGAATAAGATTACATGAGTAAGGTTCCTTATGCCTCAGCTATTGGTTCACTTATGTATGCTATGGTTTGCACAAGACCGGATATTGTCCATGCAGTGGGAGTTGTGAGCAGATACATGAGTAACCCAAGAAAAAAATATTGGGAAGCAGTGAAATGGATTTTGAGGTACCTAAAGGGCTCCTCAGAAACCTGTTTGTGTTTCTCAGGAGAGAGCTTGGAGGTGCAGGGCTATGTTGATGCAGATTTAACTGGAGATATTGATAGTAGAAAAAGTACCACGAGCTTTATTTATACACTTGGTGGTACTGCAGTGTCATGGGGTTCTAATCTATAGAAAACAGTTTCTTTGTCTACTACAGAAGCTGAGTATATTGCAATGTCAGAGGCTGCAAAGGAAATGATATGGCTACAAGGCTTCTTGGAGGAATTGGGTAAAAAGAAGAAAAAAGGCACTCTCTACAGTGATAGTCAGAGTGCCATATTCCTTGCCAAGAATCCAGCATTTTATTCCAGGACCAAGCACATTCAGATCAGGTATCATTTCATACGATCATTGTTAGATGATGGACAATTGTTACTTGAGAAGATTTGTGGAAGCAAGAACCCTGCTGATATGTTGACAAAGGGTGTTATACTTGAGAAACTAAAGTTGTGCGCAACTTCATTTGGTCTTCTAGCATGAAGACAGGGGTAGTGAGTTGCAGAGGTGGAGGATATCATGTTTGAGGAAGACGGTGATACGGCGAGTGTACTAGTCTCCAAGTGGGAGAATTGTTGAGTACTGTGTAGTCTGGTCTACACCGCTCGAGCGGAGGCATTGGTTACTCGAGCGAACATGTATTTTACACGGATCTAGGATTTTTTTTTGCCGTTTGACTATATATATGATTATTATATCATATGGCCGTACTGTAGAAGCATTATGGACGTACAGTAATTGATCCATCATTGTAGTGTGTGATTCCTCAATAATAAAATCCTCTACAGCTCCTGTGGACTTAGACAATTTGCTGAACCACGTAAATCTTGTATTGTGTGTGATTGTTTTCTCGTTCCATATTTATTTTTTCACTTTATTGTCATCGTTTTTCACAACACTGTCCCGTTTTATGAAATCGTAGACTTTGATGTAGAGAAAGACATTGAGCCTGAGGTATCGGCTCACTGTGGTCGCTTGTTGATCATGGGATTTATTTCACCTTTTGACTATGTAGTTTGGCTCTTTATTTTATTTTGCTGGATAACTGTATAACCTCTTTGAGGATATTTTACTTTCGTGGTTCTATTTTTAAAATTCTGGCACTTAATTGACCATATTTTATTTTTTTTACTGCAATTATTACTCTACACTCAATTGCATGTTCACAAACTAGGTACTTGATGATTGGGGTGCGTGACCCGTATTGTCATCTTCTCGGTATTACAATTCTTGCCAAATCACATGTGGGAGTCGGGGGCACCATAGTCCGAATGCACATGGTTTTTCATCCTCTCCAGGCCTTCTAGGCAGCTGTTGCACCATGCATCATTGCAAACCTAGCGAACATGTGGCAAGTCCTGGCACAATTGGTGGAGGGACGCGTCGGCCCTGATCTTTTTGGACTCCGAGTCCTTCACCATCTTCTTGGTGGCCTTGAAAGACTTCCTCCTTTTTCGGAGAGACTTGGAGGTCTCCTTAAACCTCCATTCCAACCACTTGTATGACCAAGTGTCGGACTTGTTTTGCTTGACTAGCTTTGAGTTCTCGGGTTAAAGCCTTTCCAGCTCCTCTTGCTAGTAATTGAGTGACTCTTGGAGATTGTCTCTCACCTTTGATAAGAGCACAACTTCGAGGCGGTGTGAGCCAACCTCCTCCAGGGACCTCTCTAGGTTGGCCTTGAACTGGTTCTTGTGCCGACGAAGGTGAAAGATCCTCTCTTGCATCCTCCGCCTGCTGAGTTGCACCATAACGAGGGTGTCCTCCAACTCCTCCTTGTGCTCCCTCTCTTCTTTGGCACAACGCATGGTCAGATGCACCAAGGACCAAAGCACCTGTTTCTTTCTCTCTTGCTTCTTTTGGCCGTCCAAGTTGCCAAACACTCCATGCCTTGCCTAAGGGAACCATAATTAGATTGGTGAGACACATGCCAAAAGAGTTTAAAGGGGAAAAGTGGTGAGCAACAAACCCATAACGGGTAGTTGACCTCTAAAAAGAGTTCTAGTAGTCTTTAAGCCATAGCATGGACAAGGCCAGAACAAGCCCCACCAGTCTCTAGTCGTGAGGCAGCCTCCTTTGCACGAGGGCCCTCGATCACGACCACCTTGCCTGTCTTGGCCTTGGGACCCGCTTCCGACCCTGAGAGAATTTCTTTGACCCCAGTGCCCGTCGGCACCAAGGCAAGAGGTTGGGGAAGCATTGGCACACACTAAAGTGGCCGGCACTTCTCTATCCTCGCTAACACCTACACCTGGCACAACGGTTGGAACTTCACTGACCCCCTCCCCCACCATTGCAGGACTAGTGTCGACTGCATTGACCACAACTTTCTCGACCCATGACATTGCTTGTGCAATCTTTTTTCCAATCTCAATGTTGTCACCTAGAACCAGCTCGAGAGAATGGAGAATAGGTGAGTCTGGGATGGACACCCGGTTTAGAAGATCCTCACCCCCAGGAGGGTGTTCCCAGGGAACGGAAGCGGGCGCCCCCCTTTGGTGTAAGATCGGCAGAAATCGGGCTCTCCCTTGGTGGCATTAGCAGAAGGAGGCACCGCCAGTGACCCTTGGAGAAGGCAATCTTGGGAGGCACCAAAGAATTGCGCCACGAGGCATTGCTCGCCAGGTGAAAGCCCCGTGTTGTTGGCCGCGAGGCATTGACCACAACTTTCTCGACCCATGAAATTGCTTGTGCAATCTTCTTCTCAATCTCAGTGTTGTCACCCAGAACCAGCTAGGGAGAATAGGGAATAGGCAACTCGGGATGGACACCCGGTTCAGAAGATCCTCATCCCCATGAGGGTGTTACCCAGGAATTGAAGCGGGCGCCCCCCTTGGGTGTAAGGTTGGCAGAAGAGGCAGGACCTACAAAGAATGTTCCTTAGGCACGAAAGTGAGCTCTCCCTTGGCCTTGACATCAGAAGGAGGTGCGGCCAGCTACCCTTGGAGAGGGCAATCTCAGGAGGCACCAAGGAATTGCGTTGTGAGGCATTGCTCGCCAGGTGAAAGCCCTGTGGCACCACTGTCGCCCAACAGGGTTGAAGAAGAAGCATCCAAAGCCTCCCCTAACTAATTCAGCCTATCATGGAATCATTGCAGAAGGGTCGAGTTGCCCTGATCACAAAGGAAGATGGAGAGGTGGCGCGGCCCAGATTGGCAGCACAGAAGCCACCTCCTTCCTTGGTGGGTGCGGTGCAGGTCTCTAGATGAGCACCCGACTGAGGATTGCCTTGGAGGGTGAATGATATCGTCGTCAAAATCAGGCTCGACCTGCGAGCTCCTCTTGGATTTCTTCCCCTTCTCCTAGACTGGCGGGCTCGGAGAACACTTACGTCTTTGGGGACCAGCCTCCCCCATTGGAAGGGTGCGCTTCACATAGCACAGCTATGATTGGGGTGGTAGGTACCGTCGTAAGCTATCATCAGATAGCAAGGCATCTGTAAGGACTTCAGTCCAGTGGACATCCACTGAAGCTCGTATGATCTCGATGTGTTGAATCTCTTGTAGAGTTGTCGTCCCACACGACCCCCCAGATGGCCCAAACAGGGTAATCCTGCCAAACAATCTAACCGGTGGGGAATTCCCATTTGTCACCTGACACAAAGAAGAAGCACATAAACCACCTAGACAACTTGTTGTAATGCTGCTCCAAGCGAGTCAGTGCATTGATAAAACGGAAATTGCAAGTGTTCCTGCCCTTCTTTATAATATTGTGGGTGAGAAAAAACTCTAGGTTGGTAAGGTCAAGCCATTCGGCCCCCGCCTCCTCCAGGGCACGCCGCTAAATGACACAACAACTCACGAGAAATCTCCAAGTGTTGGGATTAATCTGAGCCAGAGCCACGCTTGCAAAGTCCAACACATCAAGAACTGGGTGGCAAAACGTTAGTCACAGGCCACTAGAGAACATGACAAGGTATAGCGTGACCTTGGACATGAACCCTTCGAAATCCACGACACCCTCGTCCGGAGGTAGCACCTCAAAGTCAATAATGCCTGGCACATTATACTCTGCCCTTAGTGATTCCAGCTCATGGGAGTCACTACCGACTGCCACGAGGATACGACATACCTCTGGGCCATTGTGGGGTCCTCTGTAAACTCAACATCCACAGAGCCTTGAGGGGGGAGGGGGATTCACAAGCTTGCTAGGCTTAGGTTTCTTGGAGCTTTTTGGGGTAGCACAAGTGGAGCTCTTGGGTATTATGAGTAGGTGAGGAAGAAGGGAGGACATGCATAGAAAGTTTCAAGGGAAAGGGGCAAAGGATACTCAGTGCACATAAGAAGAAGTTAAGGGATTGCCTGCAACCAAGAGATGGAGCTTATATAGGTTTAAGGTGATGGTTCATTTCCCAGAATTGTGGGAATCCATATGCTGTGAGAAGACTGTAAACTAGGCGCGAATCCCACAATGCGAGCCATGCAAGAAAATGTGGCAGGAGTTGCCTGATGCCATCAATGCAGAGAAGACGTAATGCACGTCATCAAGTACCTGAAATTAACTACCTAGAACGTGCCAATAAGGTGGAAATAGGGACCGTTGCACCGTACGAGGGGAGGCAAAGGGACCATACAAGAGCAACTCATGGCAAGGCATGTGGAGAGAGCTGAGAAGCAAGCACAACCACCTATTCCACAGAAGAGAGTTAACAACCAACCGCGAGGGAGGGCAAAGGGGCAAGGGAAGAAATTTCCACTGGACTAGTCCAGTAAGAATTGGTGGGGTAAGTTGTGAGGGAATTGTTCCCCCCAGGCCCGAGGCTCAGGAACGTAGGCCTAGATGCAAGGAGTCTAAGCTAACTATGAAACCCCTTTGGCACACAGAGGGCCCCAGACCCTAAAGGAAAGAGAATAGGGGGCACATCGCCCAAGTTCCTCCCTTGCGCCACCTAGCCCTGGAAGGTCAGAGCAGGCAGGCAGACAGTACATGTAGGAGACCCTTAATCCCCTGACAACAAGTAATGAGGGAAGAGAGATTCGATGTATTGTACCTACCACATATAGACAGGACAGAAGGCCATGCCGCATTTATGACATATGGCTGAAGGCATGGTGTAGATGACATATACCTCTAACACAGGGAATAGGCATCTGACTCCATAAATCAGGTATATAAGCAATCCCCAGGTAATAGGAACATTTCCTAGACTCTCTAATCTCTCAACTTACTCACTTTCTCCTCTAAGATGATATTGACTTTGGCATTGGAGATTCCCTAGCCACCATTGCGATCCCTGTCTCGTGATGTTTTCTGTGTATCCATAGGCCTAAGATCGAAGAACCGAGTTGTTGATCATAGTATTCCTCTATTTGAAGACTGTAAAACTGCTAAATAAATTATGGATGCAGTTGAGGTAAAGTATGGTTTAAGATCGGATACTTATATACAGTTATTATTAGATAAGTACAACCAAAATTCCATGAAAGAAAATGATGACATTAGCGATCGTGTACTTCAAATGGAGTTGATTACAAAAGAATTATATGATGTGGGTCATCCTCTTAGTGATAAAATGCAAGTCACAACCATACTAAATAGTCTTCCTTCATTTTGGAATCATATTGTTACTTTTTTAACACATAGTGTGAATGAAATAACCATAACATTGCTTCCAGTTATTTTGGTACTTGAAGGAGAAAGGATGAAGAGGAGGGAGGAATAGAGATGGTGAATCATCCAATTTATTGATGGCTCAGGATAAGCGTTTGACATAGAACAAGATCAAGCCAAAATTGCTTAAGAAAAAGAAATGGTTAAAAAAGAAATAAATTAAACTATTTACTGTAAAATTATTTTTTAAGTGTGGGAAGAATGGGCATTACAAATCACAATGTACTTATAAAGGAAAAGTATAAGAAAACAAAGAAATTGTGATGACAATATCATAAGTAATGTTCGTGAAACCAACGTCAGATTCACGGTAGGTTGACTCTACATTAACAAGATATATATGCAGGAACAAAGAAATGTTAGTCAAACTTGAAGATAAACAAACAAGAGAGCATTGAGTGTATATGGGCAACAACATATACTGCGATATCTTGGGGTAAGGTACATGTAAATTTAAAGTGAACGGTTCCATTATTTTACTAAGTGATGTAGTATATGTACCTAGTATTTGTAAGAATTTAAAGCCAGTGACTGTCTTAGATAAAAAAGGCTATATAGTTGAGTTAAAGTCTAAAACTGTTGTAATAAGTAAGGGTAATGTATTAGTAAAAGGCGTGAAAGATCACGATATGTATGTACTGAATATTGATACTAATAAAGTATCTATTTCTTATTATTTGAATGTGCTATTGATTGTATATATTTATGGCATTTAAGATTATGCCATATAAATAAGATGATTAGAATATATAAGAGTGGATTAATACCACAAATAAATTCAAATAATTTTGATATATGTGAACCATGTATCAACGAAAAAACGAGTAGTAAATCTTTTTCAAAAAGTTAGAAATCCACAAATTTACTTGAAATTATACACTTTGATATTTGTGAACCTTTTAGAACTAAAACCCATAGAGGAATTGAGTACTTTATAACTTTTATGGATGACTATTCAAGATATGAGTATATTTATTTTACTGAATATAAAATAGAAGTAGAAACCCAGTTGGGCAAGTCCATTAAATGTTTAAATAGTGATAGAGGAGGTGAATTAGAAGTTTTGGATGATTTTTGCAAACTGAAAGTTATAAGACGCATTTATACTATGCCATATAAACCTTAAAAAAATGGTATTATAGAAAGAAGAAACAGAACTCTATTGTATATGACGAGATTGATGATAACATATGTTGATCTACCAACACATTTTTGGGATGAAGCATTATCGACCGCTGCATATATATTAAATAGAGTTGAAACCAAAGTAAAACCTCTTACACCTTACCAGATATGGACGAGATATAAATTAGACTTAAGTAAATTCAAAGTGTGGGGTTGTAAGACACAAGTGCTTATCCCAAAGCTGCTAATGGATAAATTAAAAAGTAAAACCTAGGATTGGGTATGTAGAAAATGGAAGTGGTTACATATTTTATCATTCTAAAAGAGGATTGATAGAATGTAGGGATGCCATTTTCTTAGGAAATACAAATTTAATTACTCCAGTTGATCAGATAGATTTATTAAATAATTTAGAAAATCAACAGATCTCCACAAAGATTGACAATGAAAATTCTGATATTATTCAAATACAGAATAATAAGAATAAAAGAAAATAAGATGAAAATCAATATTCAAGAATTGATGTTGGAGAAGTGGGAGTAAAAGAACCAGACGGCCATCGATATTATTTCAAGATCATTATGCACTAAATACCAGTTTGGAAATTTAGAAAATGGTCCTGAAAGTTTTTCTAAAGAAATCAATAGTATCGATTCAAATAAATGGGTTGAGGCTATGAAAGATGAAATAGAATCGATAAAAAAAAAAATAATGTTTAAGAGTTAATAGATCTTCCAAAAGATAAAAAAGCTATTGGTTGTACATGGGTTCTAAGAAGAAAATTTAAAGTTGATAGTAGTTTGGAAATATATAAAATAAGGTTAATGGCCAAGGGATATACTCAACAACTAGGTGTAGACTTTGCAGATACATATTCGTTTGTGTCGAAGTTAACATCCGTAAGGATTATCATGTCTGTTGTTGCTAGGATAAATTTAGAATTGCATTTGTTAGATATAAAAACAATTTTCTTAATGATGAATTAAAAGAGGATATCTTTATGATTCAACCAAAAGGATTACATATTAAAGGATATGAAGAAAAAATGTACAGATTAAAGAAGTCATTATATGGACTTAAGTGATCTTCAAGAAAGTGGTACTTGAAATTTCATCAAACCATTTTAGAAATTGGATATGAAATAAGTCCACTAGATCACTGTGTATATATATGGTAAAACGATAATAAATTAACATTATTATCATTATATATTAATGATATATTATTGGCAAGTAATTGTCTAGATGGATGAATGAAACAAAAGAATCCTTGAAATCTAATTTTGAAATAAAAGACATGGGTGAAGCTGCCTATATTCTTGATATAAGAATTTCTAGTGATAGAAATTCAAATATGTTGTATTTAGATCAAGAAAAATCTTTATAAAAACTACTTAAAGATTTGGTATAAAAAATTGTAAATCCTTAAATAAACCTATTTTCAAATGTCATTATTTAAATAAAAATATGTGCCTAAAAGATGAGGAAGAAATAAGTGAAATGCTTAATATTCCCTATGCTCAAGCTGTGGAAAGTCTCATGTATGCAATTACAAGTACAATACCAGATATTTGTCAGACAATAAAATTGGTAAGCATATATCAATCCAATCCAGGTAAGGAACATTGGCAAGCAGTGAAGCGTATGTTAAGGTATTTACAAGGTACCAAAAATTTAAAATTATACTTTGAGATCAATGATCTAGAATTCATCGGCTACAATGATGCTGATTTTGGAAGTGATGTAGATGATAGAAAATCTACATCTAAACTTATATTTCTATTTGGTAGAACAATAGTTTCTTGGTTGGGCAAGAAACAGGGCTATGTTGCAAAGTCTATTATGGAAGTAGAATATATTGCTTGTAGTAACGTAGTGAGTAATGTGGTGTGAATGAAATGCTTTATTGAAAGCTTAAATTTGGATATTTACAGAAAACCAATCAATGTATTTTGTGATAATCAATCTGTCATTTCATTGATAAAAAGTGAAACATAAAGTTCCAAGGGAAAAAACATTGATGTACATTATCACTATATTTTAGATACAATGGAAAGATGTGAGGTCAATGTTAATTTTATTTCCTCAACCAAGATGTTAGCAAATCCAATGACCAAATGATTATCTCTGAAAAAATTCAGAGAACATGTGATTAGAATGGGGTTGAGAGAAACTTAGATGAAGCAACTTCATGGTTGATATGCATAACTCAGAAAATTCTAGGGACGCCTAGAAAATTGGAGTTACAGTTATACCTAAATGAAAATTTTGGTCATTTATAAAGTTACCAATAACGTAATTATGGAAAACCTTAGGAATAGCTTTAGGGGAAGTACTTAATAAAATTTTAATGTAGGTTGATTAATCAAATAATTGGTTAATCATTTGTAAAGTTGTTGATAAGGTGATTAGGGAAAGCCTAAAAAATAGCCTTACAAGGAAGTACTTAACAAAATTTAGTGTCGGTCAATACATGTGTTATGTATTCGGCTAAAGTCTTCAATTGTAACAAGGATATTGATTATTAATTTAGTCATAGAGAATTGATGCAATTCATTAAATTTTTTTAGTGAAATGAAGTCACCCTTTATATGTGGTCAATGGGAGCACATATAGTGAAGGGTGCGATCAGATAAGGTAATGACAAAAAACGTGTGCACGTAGAGGCTTTCATGCTCTGACATTGATCTGCAAGAGTATGCATATGAGACTTGAGCAGTGAACAGCTCATATTGGTACCAAGATAATTTTACTCAATTGAATCATTATCGTTTTATGTGATCAAGTGGGAGATGTAATTCTAAGGGATGTGATCACCAAACGGCGTATCCCTTGGAATGACACCCTCTCCATGATGATAGTTTCCATGGGGGGTAATGGTTAAAGAAGTGTTGAAAGACACAACCTTTTGATTTAGTCAAAAGGTTGTATCACTTGTTTAGGGTTGTGTCATTTACCAACTATTGTATTGCAAATGATTGTGACCCTTGCCAACTAGTGTCTTATGGGGATCATTGGTGCACATTCAAAGCACTCAATTCCCTTTATCCATCACCAACTTGTGGGATAAATACCCTCACAGAAGTATCACAATTTTATTGGTTTTATGTTCAATTTCCGTCAATTTTGTTTCTTCATTTTTCTACTCAATCTCCAAAAGGTCATACTGTACACACTACTATCCAAGTGAAAGCCGTAGAAACTTGATGCCCATGAAGAAAGGAAGAAATCGATAAAGTAATAGGGGAGGTAAGTTTTGCATGTATCATTGTTAGAACAACCAGAATACGGATGGGTTAAAGTCTTAAATAGATCAAGAAATGCAAAGGGAGAGTTAGAGCGCTTCGTGGTGGAACAACACCTTCGACTTGTAAGAAGAAAGGAATGGGCAAGGGAGGTGAACCAGGAAAGGTGACATAGCAAGGATTGGAGCCCAAAGAGGGTGGATAAGAGATTAGATAGAGTAGAACTGAGCCCCACTTAGAAGAAGCTCTCGACAAGCCTTGCATGCTCCTTATGGTAAGATAAATACAATCTCATGAGGGTTTGATCGGGTGGTCCCACAATAACAAGAAAAGCACATACTTAGAAAGCAAGACACCAAGAAGTTTGTAGTGGGGAGATCGTAAATTAAAAATGGTGAAGACATGTTTGCAAATGCTAAGCTTCAGTGAATAAGATTATGCATGAGTCCAATACCCCTTTGATGATGTGTTGGCAGTGACTATGCTAGTTGCAAATTACACAACTAGAAGGCTCCTAATGGATAATGGTAGTTCACCCAGCATTTTGTAATGGGAGTCCTTCCAAAAAATAAGCATGGGGTAGAATCAGTTGAGAATGGTCTAATCTCACTCAAAGGGTTCGTGGGGAAAATAGTGCAGCCAGTATGGGCAAAGCCTTTCATGGTGAAGGATAAATTCTTAAGAGTCAAAGGGTCCTTTGCCTATAACGCAATAATCAGGTGACTCACATTAAAGAAGATGAAAGCAATCATATTGACATGTCATTTGATGACGAAGTTTCCAACAAAAGAGGAAATAAGAAAAGTACGATGACAACAAGTCTTGGGGAGAAATGCTACATTAATTCTCTCATAAAAATGAAAGAAGAAATTATAGCATTAAAACAAGAAGAGGTGGTAGATACTTTGGAATTGGTAGAACTAAATGCTAGTCTACTAGAGAGAACTGTGAGGATCAAGACAAGGATGATGACTATAGTCACAGAAGGTGATCTTGAGTTTAGTCCCATCTTGGATATGAAGGCTCATCGCCCAAGCAAAGATTCCAAGAGATAAAAAATATCACCACCCAATAATATTTTTCCAAGGATGTAGAACAAGAATTTGCCACCTATTGGAATCCACCAAATGATAAAGAGCTATTAAGACGAAAGCCAAAGGCTGAGTTTTGATTCAAGAAGGAACACATAGAACTTTATATTTCATTCATATCTTAGGACTTAAGTTTTTGTGACTCTAATTTTTTGATTGTGTATCTATCTGCTGTGTGGTTGTTGGCGAATTTGTAGGGAGGGAAATGAAAGTTTTTTTTCCCTCTTTCCTCGAGTCTAGCGATTTTGCTTGTTTTCGATAAATCTAAATTGTCTTTTTGGGTTTTCATTTGTTATGTAAAGTGTTGATGCTATCTATAGATCTCATGTTTGGTTGACGAGAGTTTTAAAAAATAACAGAGAACTTATTGGCTGAATGATCTAAAAATGTATAAGCTTAATCTATCATGCAACTTGATTTTCTTGGTTGAGTTGGGAATTTTCATCTGTAGAAAATGGGTACAAGGTCCCTCTGTTGATGAAGAAGAAAGAGTGCAGTCTTTTCAATATTTTCATTTTGTTTTAATGACCAGGTCGGGTTATACGGGTTCGACCCGATTTTATTTTAATGGGCCGATTCGGACTGAGTTGGCGCCTCAAATGGCTATATTCAGGTCAGGCCAGGCACAAACCTGATATTGTTAGCTTGGGTTGCAGGCCTTCCAAGCGTAGGAAATGAAAAGGTTCATATATATCCAAAAGGCTAATTAGAGGAAGATTTACCCTCCAAATCATGATGAGAGCCCTCATGTCCAAAAGGTTCATATTGCTCAAGATGTTGCTAGAGTTGTTGTACTTGTCTAGTCAACTCTTTTCGTTTAATTACATGAAGGTCCCGTTCATGAGCCACAAGCTATCGGAAACTTAGTGTTTGGCTTTTGGTGACGATGATTCACCATAGCAATTGTGGACCCCTATACGTTGATGACTCCTGCACATGCAAATGACAAATCATATGTTAGTGTGTGGTACAAGAGATGATAAGTAGAATTTTTCTTGATTTTATAGACGCCTTCCTTATGAGCAAGTAATAGAACAAAGTCGAAAGAGCCGCACTTCTGTTTCGGTCGAGCGCACCTTATATATGTTGGGGACCTCAGTCAAGCCTCCAAATACTAAAGGTTCGATCCTCTCCTTGTTGCTCCTCTAGTGACCGATAGGACTCCTTTGCTTGGTGTAGATCACGTGTAGCCCAAAGGGAGCTTGGGTGAGATGAGGCTAGGGTTAAATGGTGGGAAGTATGGATGGTGTTTGGGTCAGGTGATCACGAGTTGGGTGATGGTGGTGCACGGCTAAGTGACCCTTGGTATGCTAGGTGCCACTTATGTGCTAGGGTTGGATGAAGGCCAATCTTGGCTAGGGTTTGGTGTAGGATTCGGCCAAGGCAAGAGTGGAAGGTGGCCAGGGCTTAGGTGGCAACTAGATATCGTACAAGTTAGGAATTGTGCAATTCCTAAAAAGTAGGAATTGAGATAAGAGATCTAGAATGACAAGGGCTGGACAAAAATGAGTGGGATGGATAAGGTTGATGTGTTTTGGTGGGAAAATGGAATTTGAGTGAGCCAATCAAGGGGAATTGACCAATCAAATTATAGAAGGAAAAAGGGAAGTGAGAAAACATAGGATCTAGTGTTTCGGCCAAGCCAAGGAGGCTATGACCGAATTCTTCAAGGTGAGATCTAGGGTTTAGGGACTTGTTTGGCTATGGGAATTTGAGGGTGGTGTGTAGGGCTTGATGTGGGGCTAGGGTTTTGTGGTTTATGGCAATTGAAGGTGGTGTGAAAGGAAAAGGATAGGGCTGGCCGAAATTTATGTTTGGAAGATGGGATTCTTCAAGAAAATTCAAGGAAATCTCATGAACATGTGAGAAAACACATGAACACAATGAAGGATTCGGCCTCTCCACTCCAAAGCAATCAACAAAAAGATAAAATAAAGAACAAAGGAACCAAACAATCTTTGATTCACAAATTGCACAAAGAATTGAAAGGAAACCTCAATATATTAAAGGATAAATTGAATCACACCTATTTACGAATTGCACCTCAAAAGAGCCCAAGTGCAAGATGCACCGAAAATGAAGAACTCCAAGCCCTATGGCCGGCCACTTAATATTCAAAATGCCAAAAGATCCTAATGAAATGTCTAAGGGTCCTATTTATAGAGTTTACAAAGTGGAAACTCCCAAAAGGTCTCTAGTCAAATTAAAATAAATAAATAAAACAAATGAAATAATAGTTAACAAGTCTTTAAATAACATATATAAAAATAATAAAATGGATAAATTAGTCATAGTGGCCGTGGCATGCAAGGCCCATGGTGGTGCATGGCTCAGGACTAGACTAGTCATGGTTCAATCCATGGCTCGCTGTATGGCATGGCATGGTACCATACGTTAGTCAGGTGATGAGCACAACATGGCGCTATGCGTGGCCTGCTGATGGTGGGCATGGCATGATACCAAGTCTAGGCTTGATGGTGGGAACATGGTGATGTTGTGCTGCTGCTGTGGTGCCTAGTCAAGTGGCTTGGGCGGTGGTTCTGCATGGCCCGGGCTGGTGGCCTGGGTGATGAGCATGCATGGCCTAAGCTAACGGTCTGGGCTATGAGGTCGCAAGGCATGGGCTGGAGCCTTGCTCTGGTTGGCATACCACTAGCCTTGCCTACAAGAAATGGGCTAGTGTTGTGCATTGGATGGCATGCCTGTGAGGGCACGCCACTAGCTTTGCTAAGTGGTGTTGGGCATGCATGCATGCGCGCAAGTGCACGCGCAAGCTTGCACACATGGTCTACACATGGCCAGTAGCCTCCATGGTTGCCCGCTGCGTGTCATGGTCTGAGCCAAGGTATGCAAGCAGGCTAGCCATGTGACTGTCCTGACCCTCCATAACTCGTGTCGAGGTGTGGTCCTGGGCAATTCTCCTGGAGGTTGTGACAATACACCCCTCGTTTGGCTCGCAAGCAGTAATTAGGCTTGCTAACACCATCCTCCTTCCTTAAGGAAGGATTTGGTGGCTCACTCTGAATGAGCTGCCGACTAATTACAACCTCTCTTTGTGTTGTTTATGGTTGACTCAACATTTGTCTTTGGAATCTTTCGGTTTCAAAAGAGTTGATCTGGGTCTTAGGTGACCACCAAGACGTGTTTGTTTGGAGCTACGAGGACATGATGGGGATAAACTTGAAAATAAATGGGAATCAGTTTTACATGACCCCAAATGCTAAACGGGTTTGGTAGAAAAGGCAAGTTTCGTTGCAACAAGTGTCAAGACATAGATGAGGAATTTGATAGGTTGCTAGAGGTGGAATTCAATAGAGAAATGCATTACGTGGAATGGCTGTTAGACACATTATTTATCAAGAAAGAGAATGCAAAATGCCGAATGTGCATAGACTTTATGGCTGGCCACAAAATGCTCAAATTTAGATGCCTACTCAGGCTAAAACCAAATAAGGCTCTACGACATACAGACATACCGGTTAGTAAATAAAATATTCCAAAGGCAAATTGGAAGGAACATGAAAGTGTATGTTGACAATCTTCTAGTTAAAAGCAAGGAGGAAATTAGCCTTTTTTTAAGGGAGATTGGGTGATAAAATGACGGGCTGAAAATTATTCCTAGTCTAATAGTTATTGGTCTCTCGAAAAAAAAGGGTTGTCTAAATGGGTCATAAAGGGGGATGGTCCAACACATGTTCATGGTCCAAGAAGTCACATAGCATTCCCCAAAAGAGATGAGAGCTTCACTAGCATGTCAAAGAAAATTACTTGATCAATACTCATATTAAGTGAACAAAAATAAAAAAAAGTAGAAGAGAACTTGGGAATGTGGCAACTGCAAGTTACTCAGAAGAACTTCCTTCTTACTCTAAGATTCAACTCTTTCTCACTCTTGCAAATTTCTCTTTCTAACAATTGTGCTCAATAATATCTGAGTATGGTGTGAGAATGAGACAGAACAATTCTAATTTCTCTCCATTAAAAATGTCAAGCTCCAGCCTCATTGGTCCAAAATTTATTACAAATCTTCCTTTTCTATTTAAAATTTTCAGGTGGCTTAATTTTGGCCCTTCAACGTACTTGGCCTCTTGATTTACTGAACTCATGAACCAACCAAACTATAAGTAAATAACTTATCCTCTTGATCTTCATACTAGGATTGAAATTAGAATGTTTTTAATTCAAAATTTTCAGCAGTAGAAATTTCCTAGACCTCTTGCTAGTCCCTCGCTCGGTCCACCGAACCATGTGGAGTTGATGGACTTTAAGTCAAGAAAAAGTGAGAAATATAAAAAGGCGCAAAGCATCCATTGAGGACATAAACAAAGACTAAAAGACATATCCCATGGCTAAAGTTTGCTGGCCGTATCCATAATGATTAGATTTGTGTCATCATACAAGGCTGATCATTATTCATTAGTCTATTCGTGTCCTTTTATCTTTGAAATCTTGGACAAGCTGTACTGCTTTTCTGTCTCCCCAAACAAAAATTAGATACTCCGATCCGAAGCACACAATTCAGGAGGTTAATTATCATAAAAATCATGTGTTTGTAACATGTTTGGTGCGGGAAATTCCTTTATACTAAACATTTCACAAGTCCAAAATCAAATCTGTTGAAACCTTTAAATAACAATATATGAAATAAAAGTTTCATATGCTTGCAATTGGTGCCGAAGACACTTATTATCAACATATTTGGTGCCCAAAATTCCTTTATTATCACATGCTAGTTAGCATGCTAGCCAACATGCATCTAGAACGTTAATATTTCTAGAGAGGATCACTCAGCTTGATAACAATCTTCACACAGTCCGGATGCTTCATTAGGTCAAATACTTTATCAGCCTGTTCCAGTGAAATTTCGTGACTCAAAAGTTCACCAAGTTGGATTTCCTGCCGATCGATCCAGTATGTAGAACAAAGCAGCATTGATTCAGATGTTGTCAGAATTCATCAGCACGATTAATATATATATTATTGTTTAATTTTAACACATTTCATACCCAAATAATTAAGGAAATTTCAAATTTGAAACCATAAATCAGTACTGCTTATTGATACCAAAGTTTGAAGATGATAAAAAGTAACCCACCCTTACGTACGTACATGACTAGCTGCTATATCAATGATTGTTAGGTATTTTGTGTGTGCCTGTTTTATGGCGGCCAGATTTAATGATCCGACTTACCAAGAATTTGTTATGGTTTTTTAGTAAATTTTCAACGATGCTCTGGTGATGGACCGTAGGGTTTTTGCCACACACACTGTATTTTTGTACAGCCGTTCAGTGTATTGCCATACTATGTATTCAACTTTCAAGATAATAAATTTTTTTGCGACTTTGTAAACCTAATTACATTGTCGAATTATGTAAATCTTGTGTTTATATAAATTTTATAAGAAAAATAATATATATATTTATAGAAATTTCTTTAAATAAAAAAACTCACCTTATTTTTGCATTTGTCGATTAGAACAGGTAGGTCAGCTTGGGCCCTGAGCCCTCCAAAAACGGAACCCCTCAAGGTTCCACCAAGCAATAAGGGTAGGGAACTGATCTCCACTGTTGGATGATTTCCAGCACCAATTATTATTGCTTCCCCTTTTCCCTTATGACCACCAATATTACCAAAGTTAGAAAATGAATTATTTAATTTGATCAAAAAATTATAAAATTAATTAGCATTTGTAACATGTATACATATATAACATGAACATATATAATATGTAGACATATACCGATTTTGTGGAAAGGAGAGCTTGATTGAGCAAGGGTGAGGCTCCTGTGCACTCAAAACAATAATCCACACCAAGTCCACCAGTCAATTCTTTGACCTGCTGGGAAATAGATTTCTCATCATTTTTATCATCAGAGTTTATAAAGTGAGTCATTCCAAATGCTTCTCCTTTTTTACGTTTCTTCTCATTCTTGTCAACGCCAATTATCCTTTCGGCCCCTTGTTTTCTTGCTCCCTCTATGACCTGCAATATTTTACAAGGATGATAATCAATTTCCAACTTCCTTGATCTCGATTACACATGCAAGAAGGTTTTTCTTTTTTGCATTAGAAAAACTTTAACAAGTACCACAGCGCAAAAAGAGGAAGAACAAGAGGAAAGACTAACCCAGCATGCATATGCATGCTGATTCAAGATGAATATTGTCTTGTATAAGAAATCGCTTATACAAGACAGCTCCTATTCGTTACAATACAGAAGAGAGTGTTGGGAATTTGGACCTCCAAATTCACCCCCCCTAAGATCTACCCTTTGCAGGAATAACAAGAAAAATAGAGAAATAATAACAACACAAGAAATTTACGTGGAAACTCCAAAACAGGAGAAAAACCACCAGACCCAGAGAAGAAAATTCACTATGTGAAAAATTGTTACAATCACACAATTTTTCTCCTCACCACACCTACAAAGCTACCCCACTAGTAAAACTTTAACTTTACACCTTTTTCCCTTTTACAAAAGGTTAATAGAGGAATTTAACTAAAGTTAAAAGTTACTAGATAAGCTTTCAACTGGTGCACTTAAACTAAGAGGCTAAGCCTCTTATTTATAACCTCAAAATTCTGCTTCTTTCTTATTTTCCACCGGTGTGGGATTACAAAAGTCACAAAATTCAACAGAGAGATTGCACAAATCTATGAGATTAATTTGTCTTAGGTTAAATAGTAAATTATGAACAAAACAGGAAAAAGTAATGTAGTATGAATTATAGCATGTTTCAGTATATTTGATCATGAGCTTGTTTATAAATACAGTCGCAGGGTAAGTACCATGAAAAACAATATTATTGTAGATGCCATGCATGTTAGGACTGTGAATTGTTTTACACAGCCTGCAAATCTGACATGAACTCGACATGAAATAATAGGATTAGGGCCTAGCATTATCTTACTCATTCATTCTGACATGAACCCGGTTGACCCTATTATTAATCTGGTCATTTTTTTTATTAATCCAAGTAACATGCGGGTTGACCCGGCTGATCAGTTTATTTAATGCATCATTTTTTTATAATACACAGTTTTATTCAGTATAGCCTCGTGATTGCTTGAATTATAAAATGGAAAAAATATCTCATCTATCCACCACAATAATTGAGTTAGTTCTAAAAACTTGCAATTGTAGAAAAGTGAAAATCTATAAATCGTTAATAATCTTTTGACTTTTGTATTGCACGACACGTTAGATTAGAAAATGTTCCTAAATTGCATGTAGGGTACTGCTGATAATTAATCAGCAATAAAAGCAAAATTATACATACCCCTAATCCAACAGCACCAAGACCAAGAACAGCAACACTTGATCCTTTTTCAACCCCAGCATCCTTCCAAGCAGCCCCAAATCCAGTTGAAAATCCACAGGAGAGAAAACTAGCATGAGGCAGATCAATTATGCTGGGATCAATCTTGAGGACGTAGATAGCATCAACAACCATGTACTGCGACCACGTAGAGCAAGAAAAGGCTTGGTACAGCCTCTGGCCTCTCACAGACATTCTGGAAGTGCCATCAGCCATAAGACCACTCAAGGGTAGTGGGTATTTTAGGCACAAGTTCGTCTTTCCCGACACACAATACTCACAGTCTTGGCACTGGGCCATGTAAGTTGGAATGATAAAATCTCCTGCTTTGACATCTGTTACTTCCTCACCCACACTCTCTACCACACTGCAATCACATGGTCCACTTTACTTTTAGAAAGGGGTGAGCTATTTAGTATAAGTGGCACGACATTTGAGATTCACGTGAAAAAAATCAATTTGTTTTTATATACTGAACAGACCTGCTTCAAAACGACCGCGTGAGAGTTACGCACTCTAAGCTTGTATCTAACTTTACTTCTAATATAGAAATAGCATAATTCAAACTAGCTAACATTGTGCGAAGACTTTTTCCTACTGAAAAACGAAAACATTACAAGACGATCAAAGGTTGATCGTTTCTACAATCAGTGGTACTACTTAGACGCAAGTACTGGAAAAGGTGGAGACAGTTACAGATTAGGAGAGCTTACCCGACACCTTCATGTCCTAAAACTCGAGGGAACGAAGGCTGCAGATCAAGAAGGAAAAATGTCAAACCCTCTAGCTCAATGCATGGAAAAGGTAAAAAAAGAACACCCAGAATTATTAAGGGAAGGATACTCACAGCTGGAAAGCCCTCGGTGTATAACAAGTCTGTGTGACAAACACTGGCATACAGGATTTTGACGCGAACTTCAGATGATTTTGGAGGATCTATTTCTATCTCTTCCACCTTCAACGCTTCCCCAATTCCCCAACACACCAGAGCTTTCGAAAAATAAAAAATAAAAAAATATAATATTATGAGATAAATTATTATACCCATGTACAATATAATGATCTTCTCTTCTGCAACTGCATATGTAAAAGTGAAATAAAAACAGGGGCATACCTTTGCATGTTATGACCTTTGAGTCGCTCAGCTTCGACATCTTCTCCAGCAATTACTATCAGATTTTATGACAAAGAATTCTGCTTTCTATATATCTCTGTCTTCTCTATCACTGGCACTGCGTGCGTTTGGAGTTGAGTTCCTTGGGCCTCCGGTTCCTGATCCTTAATTAGCATATCATCCAATAACAACATAAATGAGTTGGGCTGCCGAAGGGTTGATTTATAGCTTAAAAGAAAAGTAGATAAAGAACAAAATTAAATTTATAAATTATTGTAATTTTATCTGATGGGTTATATTTATTTTATAAATTAATATGTGACGTGGGGCCACTATAATTTATAAACTTTTTTAAAAAGCAGTTTCCTATATATATATATATATATGGTTCAATCCAAAATCTTTAGGTGGAGTTGGTATAAAAAATATTGGATATTC
The DNA here is from genome assembly GCF_018687715.1 of Carya illinoinensis. Lineage (NCBI taxonomy): Eukaryota > Viridiplantae > Streptophyta > Magnoliopsida > Fagales > Juglandaceae > Carya > Carya illinoinensis. Next base: position 40,540,930 of record NC_056756.1, read on the forward strand.
TGATCTAAAAGTAAGCTCATTGAAAAATTAGGCTTGTTAGAGGAAAGGAGATGATATGTTATCTTTTGTTAAAAATTAAATAAAATATTATTATAATATAATTTTTAATATTAATTTTATTATAAAATTTTAAAAAATAAAATTATTTATTATATTTTATATAAAAATTATAAAAATTATATAAAATAAGATGAGATAATTTAAATTTAGATCTTCAAATCATTTCTAAACCACTTTTGAAATAATTAAAAATAAAAAAAATTGACAAAATTAGTTAATTATAATAAAAATAAGTCTACTTTTGTCGTACCTTCAAATGCATCTCATCCACCTATTTTTGGGATAGGGTATCCTTACAATTTAATAACAATTTATTTAGAATCTATCAATAAAATATTATTTTTTAAATATCAATCTCATCAAAACGAAATCAAAATTAAAATAAATATTTAAAAAATTATTATTTTTTGGGAGGGTCGTAGGAAAATGGATGCTTATCTGATCATTTTCTTATTTTAAGAGGGAATATCTAATGAAGATAAGTCAAGTCTTTTGGCTTGAAAAACGAAATTTTGAATTTTCCACCCAAGTATCCACAGTCATGTCTTTAATCAAGGTCTTCTCAATTGATTAGAGGAAAGAGAGAGAACAAAAAAAAAAAGATTAGAAAAAAAAAAAAAAAAACCTCCTTAATTTTTACGCCATTGGTACTGATCACTCTCATCTTATAATTTTGTAAAGAAAAATCTAATTATAAATATAATTATATATTAATTTATATATTAATCTAATATGATTAATTAAAAGATAAATTTTATTAAAAATAATATTAATCTAAATTTTAAATATAAATAAATTAATATTAATACATAAATTAATATATAATTTTATTTATATATAATAAAATTCATCTTGTAATTTGTCTTCTTGCTAGCTAGGAAACTAATAATAATAATTTTAATAATCAATTACCACTCCTAAATTAATGCCTAGCTAGGATTGGCACGAGGCCCACAAGGCCCGTGGACACTTTTTTTTTTAAGTAATATTTTACCCATTGTATCATTAAAATGGCATTTAATTTTCATATATTTTTTTAATATCTTATTATTTAAAGGTGAATTTTGCTAAGTGTAAATTTACATATTAATTTATATATTAATATTAATTTTTTTATATTTAAAATTTAAATTAGTACTATTTTCAATAAAATCTACTTTAACTAATCACATTAAATTGATATATATATATATATATATATATATATTAGTGTGTAGTTGTTCTTATAATTAAATTTTTCTTTTAATGGTCTCCTATAAACTATTCTTAGTTGATATTTTTCTAATAACTTTATAGAGCAGTGCTATTCTATCATCTGAATAGCATCTCTCATCATTATTGTTAACATATTTTTTAACTTTTTAAATTTTTTTCACATTTTTTAAATATTTTTAAAAAATAAAAAAAATATTAATATACTTAAAATTATCTTTTTAATTATTAAATAAAAAAAAATTTAACCAACGATCAACTAAAACAGTAAGGGGCATAATAGATTTATCCTAACTTCATAAATCTTTCACATGGGCAGTCTTCTACTGGCAGTTCTAAAGCTGTGTTTTGGAAGTCTTTATGGCATCTGAAACTTTCTAAAAAGATGAAGATTTTTGCATGGAGGGCGTGTCAGGAGAAGCTTCCAACCTATCTGAATCTGAAGAAGAAACATGTATTGGATGATGCAACCTGTGTACTATGTAATCAAGGTATGGAAGATGCTGCTCATGCTTTGTATTTTTGTTCGGAAGTAAGAAATGTGTGGGGGGTTTTTTGTACTCAAATGGATAACTTGCAATCTGAGTTGTCTTTTTGGGATCTGGCACATTTGGCCCGAGTTAGAGGTTCTGATTATTTGCTGGCCAGATTTGAGAATATTTCTATGCATTTTAATGTGACTGTCAATAATGCACTTGCTTTACAATAAGAATATGAACAGGTGCACCTGTTTGATGTTTCAAATCCGAAGATGAGCAAGGTGGTAAGATGGCATCCTCCTCCGTCTGATTTTATGAAATTGAACATTGATGGGGCCACTTTTCCTGAACATTCTGTAGCTGGGGTTGGAGTGGTCTTGAGGAATCATAATGGGGAGGTTGTCGTGGCTTGTTCTAAGGTAGAGAAAGAGGTCTCCTCTGCTGAGTTGATTGAGGTAGTTGCACTTCTTAGAGGTTTACAGTTGTGTGTTCAATGGGGTGTACCAAAGCTTGTGTTTGAAACCGACTGTTTGATTTTGGTTAATGCTTTGAATGAAAATTCTGAATGTTTAACAGATTTTACTTTTATTCTTCAAGACATACGAAGACTAATGCATGACGGCCTTCCAAGAAGTTAAAGTGGTGCATGTCAACCAGTTAGGCAATTTGGTGGCTCATCTTCTAGCAAGACATGCTTGGTTGATTGATGATATTTATATGTGGTGGGATTTTTGTCCTTCTTTTGTTAGTCAAGCTATATGACTTGATCAACTTGCTATTTGTAAAGATCTTTGAGTTTAATGAAAGGAAAGTCTGATTATCCCAAAAAAAAAAAAAAAACTTCATAACTATTTCTTTCTAGAAAGTCAAATTATAGGATTGGAGAGTGGATGGAGGCAAGCAATGAAACAGGCTATTTATGAAAAAGAGTGCAATTTTTTTTTTTTATCAATATCTCTCAAATTGTGTTTTTCTAAATTTTAAAAATTAAAATTAAAGAGAATTAGATAATTAATAAAGTAAATCATGGAAAATTTAGAATATATTTAGAATAAATATAAACATATAAAAATAATTATACATAAAATTTATATTTAAGTATCTTTTTCCATACATGCATCTTATCCACCTATTTTTTAAGAGGGAATTTCTAATAAAAAAAATTCAATGAAGAAAAGTCAAATCCTTACGTGACACACGAAGAAAATTATATATAATATTATATATAAACAAACAGAACGAATGAAATTCTCACGGTTGAAAACCAACCACTTTTTTTAATAATAATAATAATAATAATAATAATAAAAGACAAAGACTGAAAGTACGGTCTCCTTCACATTGCATTTAGCTCGCTCTGATACAAAAGATCCCTGTCAATTATAGGATAAGATACTTAGCGACCACTGGTGGCTCCCGTTGGGTTATTATTGGTTCTTTTTTTTTTTAGTCTTAATAATTAAAAGAATTATTTAATATTATTATAATTTTTTATATTTTTTATAAATATTTAAAAATATTAAAAAAATAAAAAATAAATAAAATTCTAGAACCTAAACGGTGACTCCCAGCGGAGCCGCCAGCTGTGACCCTTGCATGGCTCTTAATTATATGAATACACTGTTCAGTGTTGCGAACTTTCCAGGAAATTTAACAAAAGATATGGCCCAATTATTTTGAAATAAATAAAAGTAAAACGCTGAAAATGGACAGAATTGATTAATTATAGTGAGAAAATAAGCACCATACTTTTCTCGAATCTTGCCATCCATCTTATCTACCTATTTTTTCCAGAGGGAATTTCTAATAGAAAAAACATTTAATGAAGATCAGTCAAATCCTTACCTGAACAACATTATAATATTATATAAATAGAATGAGTGAAATTCTCACGGTTCAAAACCAGATTCTATTTCTAATATTTTTGGAATTTGGAAGGGTGTCTTTTCCAAGGTTTTAAAAACTGTTCCGTTCTGGCCGGAATGGCCGAAATTTTTCGTGCCGGAATAGTGACCGGAACCGGATATGTGTCTATTCCGTTTCGGGTCAAATTCCAGCCGTTCCGGTCAAATTCCGGCCGTTCCGGTCAATTCCGGCCGGAATAGTAATTCCGGTCAAAAAAAAAAAAAAAAAGAAAAAAAAGAAAAAAATTCTTTTGTAAATAAGTTGGAAAATAATGAATAAAATTGTACTTTTAGAATTCAAATACCTCTTTCCGTGCACTAGAAGTATTGTTACTTTTAATAATCTGTCTATTCTTTAATTTTTTTTCCTTTATTTTTGTGTCTTAACTCAAGTTTATGATTTTTTTCAATATATATTCATTTTATAAATTTTTAATTCTTCTATATATATACACATATACATATCACACACTTACATATATATGTATTTATTTGATTAATTGTTAGTTTATATATACATATAAATATTTATATATAATATATAATTAATCCCGAAACGGTACACCGAAACGTACCGGTACCGAAATATTCCGTTTCAGTACCTCGACCGGAATGGTCTCCGGAACGGATTTCAAAACTTTGGTCTTTTCACCAGTATGACCAAGTGTCCGGTAGTTGCACCCACCTGAGAACTCTAAAGTTAGCCCAGCCTGTTCCGGATCACATCAGGATTGGGGTAATCGCATTAAATGGGTCGACAGGACATGCGAGCAAAAATCCTAGCAAAAGATTTATAGTTGTTGGCAAGTTACTCAGAAGAACTTCCTTCTCACTCTAAGATGCAACTCTCTCTCACTCTTGCAAACCTCTCTTTCTAACAATTGTACTCAGCAATATCTGAGTGTGTGGTGTGAAAATGAGAGAGAACAATTCTAATTTCTCTCTGTTAAAATTGTTGAGCTCTAGTCTCATTGGTCCAAAATTTATTGCAAATCTTCTTTTTCTTTTTAAAAGTTTCAGGTGGCTTATTGGCCCTTGGCCGTACTTGGCCTCTTGATTTACTAAAACCCTAAACAACCAAACTATAATTAAATCATGATTTAGGGAGGTTTGATAGTAAATTGAGATAAAATGATATGAAATATAATGAAAATTTATGAAAATTATAATGAATAGATGATATGAGATGAGTTGGAATGAGTTTTGAATTGAAATCTCTTGATCTTCATACTAATAATTAAATGTAAAAATAAATAATTGCAATTAGATCAATTTCGGATTAAACCCTAACCTCAATTATAAAACTATTTTCACATTCTTTGTATTCAAAAGAGTTTAGGATTGAAACTAGAAAGATCAAAAGGTTATAAATTCAAATTTTTCAAAATTGGAAATTTCCTAGATCTCACTAGTCCCTCGGTCCACCGAACTATGTAGAGTTTGATGGACTTCTCGTCAAGCAAAAAGTGAGAGAAAATATTAAAAGACACAAAGTATCCATTGAGGATTTAAAGAAAAAAAATAAAAGCCATGGCAAAAGTTTGCTGGCCGTATGCATAATGATCAGATTAGTTTATTCTTGTCCCTGTACTGCTTTTCTGTCTCCCCAAACAAAAATTAGATACTCCGATCCGAAACACACAATTCACGAGGTTATCATAAAAATCATGTGTTTGCAACATGTTTGGTGCTGGAAATTCCTTTATACTAAACCTTTCACAAGTCCAAAGTCGAATGTGTTGAAACCTTTAAATACACTATAAGAAAACTACATAGTTATTGTTATTTATTTTCTACAAAAATGATTATTTTATACTAAAACGGGTCTGATTTTAACAGAAAATAGAAAATAAGTGACAACAACTATTCAATTTTCGTTGGGATAACTTAAGTGACGCACCTCGCGCACTAATTAGGGTTAATTATGGCAACGATTATGAAATCGCCGCTATAAATCATATATTGCGGCGATATTTTTAGCAGCATTTAAAAAATCGCTGGGAAAAGACCAGATTCTTGTAGTGATACTTGAAATAAAAGTTTTATATGCTTGCAATTATTGATTAGTGCGGAAGACTATCAACCTGTTTGGTGTCGAAAATTCCTTTATTATCACATGCACGCTAGTTAGCATGCTAGTCAACATGCATCTAGAACGTTAATATTGCTAGACAGGACGTACTCAAAGCTTGATAAGAATCTTCACACAGTCTGGATGCTTCATTAGGTCAAATACTTTATCAGCATCTTCCAGTGAAATTTCGTGACTCAAAAGTTCATCAAGTTGGATTTCCTGCCGATGGGAGCAAAGCAGCATTGATTCAGATCTTGTTAGAATTAATCAGCACGATTAATATTATATGTGGTTTAATTTTAACACATTTTCATATGGAAATTTCAACTTTGAAAGCATAAATCAGTGCCTTATTGCTACCTAAGTGTGAAGATGATAAAAAGTAACCCAATCTCACGTACATGATCACTAGCTGCTATATTGTTTGCTTGGTATTTGGTGTGAGCCTGGTTTTGTTTTATTGTGGCTAGAATTGATGATCCAACCTGATAAGAATTCATTATGATTTTTAAGTGAATTTTCAATGAGGCTTGAGTCATGGAACGCATGCTCAGCCTGATAAATCCAAGTTGAATTGGAGTTTTGCCACATCCGTGCGCGCGTACACACATATATATACATATATATATATATTATATTTGTACAGCTACTCATTGTACTGCAGCATTGTGTATTCGATTTTTAAGAAAATAAAATTCTTTGTAACTTTGTGGACATAATTACATTGCTAAACCATGTAAATCTTGTGTTCATCTGTAATTAATTTAATTTTTGCCTTACTTTTTCATCTTATCGTTCTCAACATTAATCACTACCAAAAGAATAATGGTACATATACAATCTTCACACAATTCAAAATTCCGAATGCAAGTAGGATCGAAAATCATAATATATTTTATGAAGTGGCATTATCACATTGGTTAGTTATTAAATTGTTTGTGAAATAGTTGTATATATATGATTATTCATACCGAAATTCGACCTAAACTTTATAAGAAAAATAATACATATTTATAGCAATTTCTTTAAATAAAAACTCACCTTATTTTTGCATTTGTCGATTATAACAGGTAGGTCAGTTTTGGCTTTGAGCCCTCCAAAAATGGAACCCTTCAACGTTCCACCAAGCAATAGGGGCTGGGAACTGATCTTCACTGTCGGATAATTTCCTGCACCAATTACTATTGCTTGTCCTTTTCCCTTATCATGACCACCAATATTACCAAAGTTAAAAATTAATTATTTTGATTAACAAATTTATAAAATTAATTAACACTTATAACATGAATGAAAATGATACAATTACAATTCTTTTTATTTTGTTAAAAAAAAATTACAATTGTTATATATACAACCCTGCTAAATGAGAGATATTTTTATTAAAAAATTTATAAAAGTAATATCATTTTACATAAATATCTTCAATTTAATATCAAATTATATAAAAATAAAAATAAAAATAAAAAATTATAAAAATATCATAATAAAATAATGCTACGTACAGTTTATAAGTACGTAAATATCATGTAATTATTTAAAAAAATAAAATATATTATTAAAAAATTAATTTTAAAAAATAAAATATACTATTAAAAAATTAATTTTTTAATCTAAATTTTATATTTATTTATTTATTTTTAAATAATTATATAGCAATTATACAATCACAGCGGGATAAGTACCCTTTCTCATCATAATATACAGACATGCATATACCATTTTTATGGCGAGGAGAGATTCATTGATCAAGGGTGGGGCCCCAGTGCACTCAAAGCAATAATCCACACCAGTTCCGTCAGTCAATTCTTTGACCAGCTGGGAAATAGATTTATGATCATATTTATCGGGGTTTAAAAAGTCAGTCATTCCAAAAGCTTTTCCTTTTGTACGTTTCCTCTCATTCTTGTCGATGCCAATTATCCTTGCTGCCCCTTGTTTACTGGCTCCCTCTACGGCCTGCAATATTTTACAAAGGATGATGACCAATTTCCAACAATTCCTTGGATCATGATTACAAATATTAAGAATTAAAATAAAAACACATGCAAGAAGGTTCAACAACTACAGCTTAAAAAGAGGAAGGACGAGAGGAAAGACAAACCCAGCAACCCATATATAAATATATATATAATTAAATAATCTCAAGTTGAATCTTGTTTAATTAAGGTTAACTGATGTATGCGTTGAACCCGAATAACCCTCACACGAACCCCCTAAATTGCATGCAGGGTGCTGATAATTAATCAGCAATAAAAGCAACATTCATACATACCCCTAATCCAACAGCACCAAGACCAAGAACAGCAACACTCGATCCTCGTTCAACCCCAGCTTCCTTCCAAGCAGCTCCAAATCCAGTTGAAAATCCACAGGATAGAAAACTTGCATGAGGCAGATCAATTATGCTGGGATCAATCTTGAGGACGTAGATAGCATCAACAACCATGTACTCAGACCATGTAGAGCAAGAAATGGTGTGGTACAGTCTCTGGCCTCTTGCAGACATTCTCGAAGTGCCATCAGTCATAAGACCACTCAAGGGTATTGGGTATTTTAGGCACAAGTTTGTCTTTCCTGACACACAATTCTCACAGTCTTCGCACTGGGCAACGTAGGTTGGAATGACAAAATCTCCTGCTTTGACATCTGTTACTTCCTCACCCACACTCTCTACCACACTGCGATCACATATATATATATATAGTATATTTTTAACACGGGGTGAGCTATTTAGTATAAATCTATTAATTTGCAAACTTTTTTTTTTATTGGCACACAAAGCGGACACGTTTGTAATTCATATGAAAAAAAATTAATTTAGTAAAATTCTTGCACATCCTAAAACTGTATATAATTTTATTTCTAGAATAAAAATAACATAATTAATCAAACTAGCTAACACTGTGCAATGACTTTTTCCTATTAAAAAACGAAAATATTACAAGATGATCAAAGGTCGATCGTTTCTACAATCAGTAGAACTTTGACGCAAGTACTGGAGAAGATGGAGACAGTTAATTACAAACTAGGCCAGAGAGCTTACCCGACACCTTCATGTCCTAAAACTCGAGGGAAAGCAGGCTGCAGAACAAGAAGGAAAAATGTCAAACCCTCTAGCCCAATGCATGGAAAAGTTTAAAAAACCAAGAACTATTAAGGCAAGGATGCTCACAGCTGGAAAGCCGTCGGTGTATAACAAGTCTGTGTGACAAACACTGGCATACAGGATTTTGACGCGAACTTCAGTTGATTTTGGAGGCTCTATTTTTATCTCTTCCAACTTCAACGCTTCCCCAATTCCCCAACACACCACAGCTTTCGCCACCAATTGGACAAATAAAAAATAAAAAAATATAATATTATGAGATAAATTATTATACCCATGTATAATATAATGAATGATCTTCTCTTCTGCAACGTCTGCACATGTAAAAGTAAAATATTAAAAATAGGATACCTTTGCATGTTATGACCTTTGAGTCGCTCAGCTTCGACATCTTCTCCAGCAATTTATAATATCAGATTTTATCAAAACGAATTCGGCTTTGTATATATATATCTGTCTTTCTCTAACAGTACTGCGTGCGTTTGGATTTGAGTTCCTTGCGCCTCTGTTTCCTCCTTAAATAGTGTCATCCAATAACAACATAAATATTGAGATGGGTTGTTAGGCAATTGGGCATCTAAATATTGTATGGACGTACTTGCATATGATAATAATAATAATAATAAAGTAATTTATAATAAAAAAATTAGAAAAAGAAAAGAAAGAAAGACAGGAACAAGGAACTGCAGTGATCTACTTCACATGAATGCATTAATTATCAGTCTCTTTTACAAAAGCGCCCAATCAATTATGTATACACATACTGCTGTGTACTTAATTTCCAATAAGCACCGCTGGTGGAATAAAAGTTTTAAAAAAAAATAAAAATGGATGTGATATATGATGTGTAGAGATAATAAGTAGTAAAACTCTTTAACAAAATATAGGGCCATGTGCCCACCAAAATCAAGATCGTGGAACCGAAGAGATGATTTTATAGCTTAAAAGTAAAAGTATTGTAAAAAGATTTTATAAAATTAAATTTATAAATTGACGTGGATTTATTTAATACATTAAATCTAATTTATAATAAAAGTAAGTTAATTTGTGACTTTAATTTTGTATTTTTATAACTGAAGTATTTTTTAAAATATATATATATATATATATATATCTATTTAGTTCAATTCTAGATCTTTAGTTTTCCCAATGGTCTTACACAGCAAGATCATTGAAAAATTAAATAATCTTGAAATAAATAAGAGTAAAACGTCACTGTAAATGGATAAAATTGATGTATTATAGGGAGAAAATAAGTAAACTTTTCTCGTATCTTGCCATGCATCTTGTCCACCTATTTTTTGAAGGGAAATTTCTAATAAAGATAAGCCAAAACCTTACGTATAACATACAAAGAACATTATAATATTGTATAAACAAAGAACATTGAATAAAATATCATTTATTCAATAAATACACACAAATATTTTGCACCTACTTGCATACTTCATTTCACTAAAAAGGGAGAGGCAAGCATCTCTCCTTGAGCCCTTTCCTGCCTTTGGTTTTCAGTCTGCACCTTCAGATTCTTTTAGCTTGAAAAATTAATTTTGGAATTTTCCACCCATGTATCCGTTGTCAAGTCTTTGATCAAGACCTCCTCTTTCACGCCATTGGTGTTGTATATAGATCTTGTAATTTGTTTAATTTTTTGCTAGCGGAATAATTTGTTAAAACAGTTATTTTATATTATAAGAAAGTGACAGTTAATCATATTAATGTCGTGCATAAAAAATATATAAAAATGATTGAATATAAAATTTTTATTTTAATAATCAATTACCTCTCCTCATTAATGCCTAATTAGGATTGGCATGAGGGCCACAAGGCTAGTGGATATTTTTTTTTAAAGTAATATTTTACCCATTTTATTATTAAAATAACAAGTAGTTTTTTTAAAATCTTATTATTTAATGGTCCCTTAAAAAGTACTATTCCTAGTTAATTATCTACCTTCATAACTATTTCCAACTATAAAGTCAAAATATAGGATTGGCAAGCTATGAAACAGGCCGCTATTTATGAAAGGGTGGTGCTAGAGTCACTAATAGTCGGTGTAATTTTTTTTTTTTAATGTATTTTTTAAAAAATATATAAAAAAATAAAAAACACAATACTAAAATATAAACAAACAAAAATCCTTAAAAAAATGGTACACTTTTTTGATAGAAGGGTGCTAAATTTTTCTTGGTGGATCAATATCTCTCAAACTTTTGTCCAAATTTTTAAGAATTAAAACGAAAAAGAATTAAACAGATAAAGTAAATCATGCAAAATTAAGCATATATTTAGAATAAATATAAGAAATGGCTCTCTCTCTCTCTCTCCCCCCTACATGCCTATCAATATTCATGTGGGTCTCAACCGGACTAATTAGAAATGAATTATTATGTCGTTTATTAGTGAGAAATAATATTTGTAATTATGAAATATAATCATTGAATAATTTATTGAAAAAAATAAATAAATATAAAATTTATATAAAAAAATTAGTTTTTTAATAATAAATTATAATCTTTTTAAAAATAATCAAACGATAGTTCCCTATTTCACGACTGAATTACTCTTTATTATTTATTGGGAGATTTAATGTATGATGTTGTTATGTAATTATTCGAAAAATAGATGTAATCTGGTGATCAAGCGACAACCGACGAGAGGATCATAAAGAGCGTTGATAAGGCTAAGCGTTAATTAATAATATTATTCTTATTCACCGTTTTGCCTTTATAAACGGCTGAAAAATACTCCTCTATAGAATTCATGTGTACGTGCACCTGAGTTATTTACGGGAAAATAACGTATAAAACTTAGTAATTGAATGACCCATAATATATATTTTAAGATGATACTTAGTAAATCTATTCATCATTTATTTTTTTATCATTCTCTCACCATTTTATGATGTGATATTAAATTATAAGTTTAGAAATAAAATATAATAAATAATTTTTAATTATTTAATGTCACATTATGAAATTTTGATAAAATGATGAGAATTAGAATAATGAGTAGTATTTACTCATATTTTAATTGATCTCAATATCGATTTTTTCTTTTCTTTTTTTAAGATTGTGGTTTCACGTATGGAAAATATTATTATGCCTCCTAACTAGTTTATAACTTTCACGTTGTCCTATTTTAAAAATAGAGAGAATTTAGAATTTTAGTTTTCATCTTTTTATGTTTTCAAATACTATTTTATTTTGAATATTATTTTTTTTAATACACCATGTGTCACCACAATATGATGCTATGTGTCACGTGCCAAATAGGATTTTAGAAATGAATAATTTTATTTATCATTTTCACACATTATATACTATACCTATTTTAATTTTTTTTTAATTTTTCGTATAATAAATATGTAGTTGTATAGATGATAGATTGAACAACTGATTTTTCTTTTGCGGCATTATTTTAATTGCTGAAAAAGGTTTTGCTAGAAATTGTATTTAGCCTAGAGAACTGCTATACAAAAGCTGCATATATACACCCCACACCAAGTTAGTGCTTGCCAACGTGCCCTTTTTTTTTTTTTTTTTTTTTTTTTTTAAATAAAACTTAAACCCATTGTTTCTGAACCAAGCCCACCTTCTGCTTTTTCTCTCTCTAAATCCATTGTTTTACTTAAAATTGATAGAAAGCAAATCCATCGTTTTTATTTTCAGAAAATGAGAAGAAGCTTATCTGAACTTAAGCGCTTCTTTGAGATGTTGGTTTTGATTTAGTTCACTTTCTTTGGCTAAGTATTGTGGATTATTAGATTTGGTTCTTTTTACCTTTTCGGTTTCCTTGTTTGAGGTTTGACAGCGAAGAATGAGAAGTAAATGGAGAAAAACAAATGTCGCACTACGTCTCAATCTCTGTATGTTTGTCTAGAGATATGGCTACTTCATGAAGTGGGAAGTAAATGGAGTAAACGAGAACACAAACTTCACAAAGAGTGAATCTGCGGGATTTTGAGGGATGGTGTTGAGGGAGGATTTTTCTCAAATTTTGAAGGATGTCGACGGGATACAGGGATTTGACAGAGGGATTTTCTTTAGGGCATGCAGAGAACCAAATTTCTACAAATTCTAACATATGTTTCGATCATCCCAATTTCTGCAAACCTCTCCCCGTGTTCCCTCCCTTGTTTTATAAACACAACAGCTCTCTCTCTCTCTCTCTCTCTCTCTCTCTCTCTCTCTCTCTCTCTCTCATCTGCAAATTCTCAATGATATAAAAAAAAATATACTTTGTTTTGCTCTCTTCAGAACAAGAAAAATGGTGGGTGTGTTAAAGAGGACTTTTTTCACAGATAGAGGGAGAGAAGGAGGAGGGAGGGGGGAGGGCAAAGAGGGAAGTGGATTCGGAGGGAGAGCAAAGAAGTCGGGAAGGGAGAGAAGAGATAGGAAAGTGGATTCGCAAGATTAGACCGTTTTCACCTAAACCCAGTTTGCCACATCAGCTGGTATGTGGAGTTGGAGAAGAGATCGGCTTTGGAGTAGATTTTCTATTTAGGCTAACATATAACACATTTGAGGGGGATCTATTATCGCAAATATGCACGTAGAAGGAAAAGTATTAGCGACAAGTTTTACTTGCCGCAAATAGTCTTGTATAGGAAAGTCATTAACAATTTCAATATAAAAATGAAAACCATTATAAAAATTTATATAAGTAATGAATATATTGCCAATACAAAAATTCCATTTGTAGTCATTTTTATACTCTTTTACACACTTCACTAATATGATTGATTGAATATTAAAACAAATTAACGCAATTAATTACATTAGTGGAGTGTGCAAAAATACGTACAAGTAACTATATGTATCATTACTCTTGCAAATAATACATTAAATACAGGACAATTAACAAAACTCAAAATGGTTTAAATAAAGGGAAAATGATAGGAGAACTTAGGGGTGTAACCGGTCTGGTTTGGTTAGATTTTGGGAAAAATTTAGGATCGAACCGTTATGCACCGGTTTTGCATTTTTCAAAACCGATTATGCACCGATTACCCTCCTAAATCGGTAGTCCGGTTTTACCGGTTTTAATTTACTATATATTGTATATAATATTATAATGATAATATATTGTAGTATATTTTAATATATATTATAATTGTATTATAAACTATGATGATATATTATAATATATAGTGATATAGTATTAGTATAACTATTAATATGCACTATATAATATTAGTATAACTATTAATACAATAAACAAAATGATATAAGATTTTAAAATTTAATATTATATTAATTAATAATTTATCATATAATAGAAAACTATTTTATATATAGTTATATATTATATATAAATATTATATACAATATAAAAAATTAAAAAATATATATATAAACCGGTTCGGTTTTATAAAAAGAAAAATCGGAACCGGATCGATTTTGACCGGTTTTAAGAAAAATAAAATCGATACCGGATCTAACCAAACTCGAGACTGGATTGATCCCATCGGTTTGGTCCAGTCTAGTCCGGTTTACCAATTTATAGATTTTTTTTTTTTACACCCCTAGGGGAACCGAAAGTGGTGCCCAATTTGATCATTCTGTATTTTTTTTATTTAAATGATTAAAAAATTATTATTCTTGAATATTTTTTTAAAAATATTTAAAAAAAAATTATAGTACAATTGTAACATTATTTTCGACTCCCTAGCATTGTCCTTAGATAGGGTACATACACAGTATAGCATTACTTATTTTTATCTTGATACTTGCATTTGGTATAATGATATAGTTATAGTTTAAGGGTGTGAAGTTCTCATTTTAATAAATAAAAAAAAGTAAGGTTTATTATTAAATTTTTTTTTGTAAAAATAATTATATAAAGCTTGCATATCTTAATACTGCAAATATTATTTCTCTCATATTTATAAAATATAATAAAAATAAGATAGTAGTATAATATGTAAAGAGTAATACTATATATAATTATAAATTATGTAATTTTTATGTATTATTTTTTTTAAAAAATAATAATCTGTTATTAAAAAATTAATTTTTTTTTATATAAATCTGATATTTATTAAAAAAAACGTACGATACTAATATAACTCATGATTTTAAATGTCATTTCTGTTGCATAGGTTGAACGAACCCTTACCAAATACTAACATACTTGTGGAAACAAGCTACCAGAAATCTACCGTACTGTACGTGATAAAAGAGGTGAAATAAAGTGGTTTTGGAAATGGAACAAAATAATTAAAAATAAATAAATAATGTCTGCTTGGAAAAATAAATAAATAAATAAAATAAATAATGTCTGCTACAGTTTAGTGCTTTCTACTTAGAATTCAAAATGGGAACTTAGATCCAATCCAATTGAAAAAGTTGAGTGGGTACCCCCCGCACCGCTTCACCTACCGAATAATTTAATAAGGAAAACACTAAAGTCACCGGCCCAATTTTTTTTTTTTTAATTTTTTTTCCTTAATGATTAATAATTTTTTTTAATATTATTATAATTTTTTTATATGTTTTTAAAATATTTAAAACTATTAAAAAATGATTTGAAAAAAAAAAACAAAAAAGCAAAAATTTTTTTTTGCTTAACGGTGGCAGGAGCCACTTGTAACACCATCTATTTAACAAGGAAAATGATAGGAATCCCGTTGGGAGATTCCGTTCATTTGTCATGCTCTTTTTTTTTTTTGTTTTGAAATTTTTTTTACAGAAAATTTAAGAAAATGTTGTTTAATTATATTGTAAATTTTATTATTTTTTCAAAATATTTAAAAGTGTTAAAAAAATGATTTAAAAAAATTATTTAAAAGTGTTTTTTTCTTACTTTTTTGATATCATTCTTTAACATTTTTAAATATTTTAAAAAAATGAATAAAATTTACAATATAATTAAATATAATTTTCTTAATTTTTTATAAAAAAATTAAAAAAAAAATATTAACGAAACAAGTTAACGGGATCCTGACATTGTCCATTTAACAAAGGATGTCTCCCTAAATCAACTGTCAGACATTACAGAACTAATACTGACACACTACCTTCGGCTTCACCAGTACTCAACCACCATTGGCGCTACTTTTTCTTTTTCTTAAAGGCCTCAATAATTTATATTAACATGTCACATTTTGACTAATTATTTCTATCAACTTGGAAAGGATGGGGTTAACTGGCGAGAATCTTATGAGCAGCTAAAGGAAATATTTTATATTTTATTATAAGTCAGTGTATAGTCTGTAGAGTATATATAGTAAAGTATTTACCTAATATAATTTAATTTAAAAGATAAATTTAAAATTTGAATTTTTTAAATAAAATCTTACCGGATAAATTTTGTAGATGATGTGTTCTACACACCAACTTGACTTGAGAATAGCATATCTCTTACTGAAGAGTTGAACTAACATGTGGAATGATCACTTAAATTCAAAACATACTGATGAGAAAATAAGGGTAATAGATCATGATAACAATCGCTACAACTCATTGGGAATTTGTATAATTGTTAACACTAGATAAATTGTATTTCAGGTGCTGTAAATGAGATAAATGAGATAGAGGTTATCTCCTCGTTGTTATTCTTCCTTTATAAATTCAATACAATGATAGAGTTTTGCCATAGATTAACTATTTATCACCACCCCACACGCTATATCTATGTAGATTTTATTTTATTTTATTTTTTTTATTAATGCCGAAATGCTATTTCTCCTTAGGCGTCCTGCCTATTTGGGATTGACTTTGAAAACTTAAAAAGTACTTTTAATTGTTTAAAAGCTCTTTAAAAAGAAAAAAAATAATATATTTGATAAATTTATAAAAAATACTTTAATCACTTAAAAAAGTTGAAAGTCTACTTTTAAAAAAAAATATCAAATTGAAATTTTTATCGAAAAGCTCGTATAGATAACTATATATTTTTAAAAAATTAATGTAGATAACTATAAAAGTACTTTAGATACATATTTATTAAACAGTAAATAGCTTTTGAAGTATAGAACTTATTATTTAAGTTATAAATTATAAATCCTAAAATTATAAAGTATATTTCCCACCAATCTCAAACATGCACTTCTTCTCTCCCTTAACCTTTCGCTACCACTCTCGAAGTGTTGCAGGATGTTATAACTTCCTCCACCCCTAACAAAAATCCAACCACACACGAACAAGAACAAGAGCACAAAAATTTCAATCAACTAAAGACTTGTAGACTCTGAGCACGATTTCTTCAGGAACTTGGGTTTCAGATTGATCTTTCGCTTCCTTCCCATCCTTTCTTTCCTCCGTTTTCTTTTCCTCTTTCTTTTCTTTCGCCGGATTCTCGAACTGTTTCTCTCTTCTTTCTTCTCCTCCTCTGGCTTTTTTTCCTCTATTTTCTTCTCCTCCAGTTTCTTTTCCTCCTAAACAAGCACCCGATATCAAAACCCAGAGAAACAAACGTAAAAGCAACGAAAAACTAAACCAGAAATGGAAAATAGAAGTAAGATTAAAAAACGATTATATGGCTTCTTCAAGATCTCAGCCCATTAGTTTACTGCTGCTTCTCTCTTGGCCTATAGGTTGGTGCGTTGGTGGAAGAAGCAAGGGGGAAATCAGAAAGAAGAGGAAGAAGGGACAACGCAGAACCGGTTCACTCAATTGCCACGTAGGGTGTGGGTTGTGGGGTTTGGCAGACAGGCTGATGATCAGGAGATTTTCTGAAGCTGCAAAATTGGGCAAATCATCATCAAACACTTCATCTAATATGGTAACAGATAAATCATAAGACCAACCTCTCCCTCTTGGCTTCCCAGCAATCATCTCTCACTCAATCACAATCATCCATCAAATCCTCCACCTCCTCCCTATCTAATCTCAACCATGCTATCCATGCCAAATTGACCCACACCACTTATCTCTTATTGCACGCTCATTTGGTTCCATATTTTCTTTGAAGGCCGACAATTTTTTTGGCTATATTGATGGCACTCTACATTGCTCGCCTTAGTTTCAACCTATCATTGATGTAAATTAGGAGGATGCTTCATAATTAGTAGAGATATTTTAATTAATAATGATCTTTTTCTAATTATTATTTTCTAGTTTTATTTTATCTGCAACTGTTATTTCCTAATTAGATTAGTATTCTATTTTGTTAGCTATTTAAGAATCAATGATGTATAATTAAAGCGAATTTTCGGAATGATTAATGAAATTGCATATTTGATCCTGAGAAGCACCAACTTCCTGGTTCAACCTTACGTCAGCATGAAGCTTGGTAAAACTCCCCGGAGGAAATCGCTCCGATCTTAAATGAATAAGAGCCATATCACCCATATTGAATTGCCTATCTTTGCGCCTTACTACCATTAGCACCATAGCTTCATCATGTATGACTTGAGAAAATTGACGCATGTTCAAAATTGGGACAGCTTCATTTTTGTCACAAATTCTGAGATCTGCAAAGGATCCAAAACAAATTTCTTACCTTTAAAATTAAATGAGTAAGTGTTAGTATACCCATCATAGGAAACCCTTAGATCATAGAGCCATGGACGCCACAATAACATGTGACAAACGGTCATAGGGATCACGTCGCACTAGGTCTCATCCACATATTTTTTTTCCCAATGAAAATTTAACCAAACATCGTTGCTTCACTAAGACTGAGTTGTCTTCATGCACCCAATTGATCCGATAAGGAGTATGATGCTTCTCAATCTTCAGCCCCAAACATTCTACGGCAGTTTCAGAAATCACATTCATGCCGCAACTAGGTAAATCCAATGCACCCAAGTGTTCTTCTTCATCGTGACTACCCCCATCGGTCTCCTCTTCCTCTGTTTCTTCAACAACGTCCATTACCAATAATTCTTTTTCACATATGAAGGGCTAACTTTTTATCTCTTGTAGGACACACAACAACATAGTGTCCAAAACATTTACATTTATAACATTGTGGCCCTTCACTGGTAGCTTTTACTTTTCCTTTCTGGTCTCCAATCACCATGCCCATAGGTTGATCTTTTAGCAATGGTGGCTGTTGGAATGAAGGCATTGTGACACGTTCTGGTCTTGGATATGTTGATATCGTTTTCCTCCTAACCGAGGCCCCCATTTGTTTCTCAATATGTAGTGCCAATTGATATGCGTATTATACATTGATTAAACGTGTAGTCAACATCTCCTTGCGTAGATCATTATGTAATCCGATGCGGTATCAAGCTAAAGTTTGATGTTCGGTCTTCACAATCTTGCTACGGACAGTCAACTCATGGAAGCGGTCCGTAAATTGTTCAATACTCAATGACCTTTGCCTAGTTGTAACATCTCTTTGAACATCATTTGCTCATAATTAATGGGCAAATATTTTTCCTTCAGTCGCTTTTTCATCTACTCCTAGTTAGAAATTGCTAGGGGTCGGGTACAACGTATTTGTTTTTCCACACTTCCCCACCATGCTCGTGCATGCCCCTTCAATTTCATCTGAACATAAAGAACCTTTCGATCCTCTAATACAACAAACCAATTGAAATAATCCTCAATAGCCATTAAATAGTCTTCAACATCATTGGGCTCTAATTTTCCATAAAAATCTAGCACATCAACCTTCATCCTCTTAATTAGTTCATCAAGAGGTTGATAATCTGTGCCATGTCCACCACGACGTCGGTAAAAATTTTGTCTATGACGTCGGATTCAAGGCTGACAATCCTCAAACTCTTAGTTTTCTTCATCTTCCCACTATTCATCATCATCTCTATCACTTTCGTCCAATACCTCCCCACGAATTGGGCCATGCCCTCTTCGATTGAAAGGTCTAAACTTCTCTTGAGCTTGATGCTTATCCATGGCATCTAATCAATGAGTGAGTTGCTCTAAAACTATGACGATTTGATTGATTTGTTGCTATAAATTGGGCTATTCTGTGTTTTGGTTGTTCAAATTTTGGTTATTTGGATTTTGGTTATTTGTCATGGCGTTCGAAGTACCACGATGGGTTATAGACATGGGGTGCTAAGCTCCTTAAGGAAGAAACCTTCCTCTGATGCCAAAATTGGTGCCAACTTCCTAGTTCAACCTCGCGTCAATGCCAAGAAGAGAAAAGTACAGAATCTTTCTTTATAAAGTTGGAATCTCTTCAAGAAAATAAATTAATAGGTTTTTTATGTCTCACCAAGCTAGTCCCTTCTCAGGATCAAACATGTAATTTCATTAATCATTTCAAAAAGTCCCTTTAATTGTACATCATTAATTCTTAAATAGCCAACAAAATAGAATACTAATCTAACTAGAAAATAGCAATTGTAGATAGAATAAAACTAGAAAATACTAATCTAACTAAGAAATAACAATTAGAAAAAAAATAATTATTAATTAAAATATCTCCATTAATTATGGAGCATCCTCCTAATTTGTATCAATCACCTCTACCATTAACAATTTTGACAACCTCATGACCAATCTTGTCTATACCACTTGGTTTCAATAGGACAAACTGATATCAAATGGCATGTCCTCTACATTGATTAAAGAAGTTCTTGGTCACGTTTTTGGTCTCCAGGCCTCTCGTGAGTTCGGCCCACTTTGGAAAGAATTCTCTTCTCAGTCAAAAGCCCGTGAGGTCACTTCCGCCTTCATCTTGCAACTCTGAAGAAAGGCTTCCTATCTATTGCCGACTACTTCCACAAAGCTTAAACATAGGCACATACATTAGCTGTCATTGATGAACCTCTCAAAGATTGAAAGCTTCTTTCCTACATCTCGGCTCTAATGATAACTCTTTAGCCACCTTTATCACAACTCAAATAGATCCCATATGTGTTGATGAACTCCATGGTCATCTTCTTACTCATAGTCAACACCTTGAACACACTTTTTCTATCGATCTATATCAAACCAGTGTCGATGTGGGTCAGCATAACAATCATACCAACAAAAACCAATGATTCTACATCTCAATTTCCACCTTTAAATCGTCCCACCTATCAGGTTTGCCTCAATCTTGGACATACTACAACAAATTGGTATCATCGATGTGACCATGGCTTCCAGTGTGAGAATCAACCTCCATCTGCCCACTACACTTCTTAATCTCAAGCACCTGATCTCAATTGGTACCCTAACATTCGTTCCACCAATCACCTAACAAATGACTTAGCCAAACTCAATGTGCAAGCTGAAAAATGCCATGGTCCAAATCAAGTACAAGTTGGAAATGGTTAAGGTTTGGACATTATTTACTTTGGTTCAACTCATCTTCCCGAACCTTTTCTGTACAATATTACATGTGCCTCATTAAAAAAATATATATATATTTCAATTAATCAGTTTACTGACTAAAATCACACATGATTCATTGAATTTCATCCATCTTTTCTTATTGTCAAGAACTTTCACACAAGGAATCTACTATTGTAAGGCCCAATAAAAGGTGCTCTCTACCTTTGGCCTTTATCCTCAACCTTTTCTAGTATTGCTTGTGTTGGTGAATGTGTTTCTTTCTCATAATGGCATCATCGTCGATTCGTCTAAGCCATCCTGCATTCAACACCGTTCGTCGAGTGTTGTCCTCTTTCAAACTTCCAATGTTCGGCAATAAAGTCCCTTCTCACACAGGGTAATCATTTTCATAACTCTTATTTAATGAATGAACTCATGTCATTAAGTGCATTTGATGAGATTGACGTACATAAGACTTAAATCTCATGTCAGTTTTTAATTTCACACGACTAGTGATAAAATTATGTTTTTTTTCTTATAAGACTATAGTGTGTTGATCAAGGCAATCCTTAATTATAGAAGTGAAGACTTCCCATCAACATCATGTGTTTTCATATTCTGAGCATGATCAACATGCATATTGAGAAAAACTTGAAGATTTTCTCAATTTCTCTAAAGCCAATTAACTTGATGAACATGCATGATCGACATCCTTTATGCATGATTATGCATATTGAGAAATGAAACCCAATCTTCACTACTCCCTTTGGCTGCCAATCTGTCCCTTATCTTCTCTATGCATGTCTGATTCAGAAATTGAAAGTGCCGGGAAAGTGTGTTCTCCTCTGGTTGTGCCCCAAACTCTTACATTTGTAATCCGGGTGCCATTTCTCCTCACACAGGGTAATAAAGTCCCTTCTCAACCCCTTTTTTCCTTCATTAAAAAGAGTTATGAAGATGATTGTGTCTATCATTACTCATAAAATTTGAAGAATAGAGATTGTGAAGGGAAATGCTACACATCATCCCACACCACACACTTATTCCAAAAGCCTAAGCTGAAAGGGAAGAGGTGGATTTTATTATTTATTATTTATTTTATATTTTAACACTCTCTCTCACGTGTAGGCCAGACTCTCTCTTAATAAGTAGCCTAACACATGAAATATTTAATTAAGAGAAATTATATTTGCAGTCCCCACTTGGCGACTGCATATGCAAGCCCTTTATTAAAGGAGAAAAAACATCATTTTAGAAGGGAGATTTTTGTAATTTTAAAATTTTTTAAAGATAAAATTACCTAAGTCTGCATTACAGTCCCCAAATGGGGATTGTACGTAACATTGCTCATTAATTAAATAGGATAGAGTGTAGAGTTAGGGTTCAAATTCAGGACCTCCGCGCATGCTCTGATATAATGTGAAATCACCACTTATCCCAAAAGTTTAAGATGATGGGTAATCATTGGTTGTGTGTGTGATAACCCAATGTTCAACAACTACCATGAACATAACTAATATGTTATTGTAACTTGATTGCTACCGGCAATTAAAAAGGAAAATCCTACTTATATTATGCAATCCATTAATTATCATATTAACCCTTGTACAAGCAAAAGGCTAGGAATCAATCACACAGCTTGATAAGAACCTTCACACAATCAGGTTGTTTCAGTTGCTCAAATGCTTTATCTATGTCTTCCAATCTAACTTCGTGAGTCAAAAGTTCATCAAGTTGGATTTCCTGTGGAAGAGAATATAACAATATTTCAAAAGTTATGAGAACTCAACATGATTGATAAATGTTGGTTAATTATGGTAATTTTACACTATATGGAACATGGTGATGTCCCTACAAAACAAAACAACATGACATGACTTGAATAAGAAGTTCAAATAAGATCATGCATCCTGCTTGCTATCTTAGATGCTAAAGCAAACATGTATGAGACATAGTAAAACAGTGCTTCCAGCCAAGTGGCAATAACAATTGGTCGATTTATGAGACGACATGTTTTAAACTGAATGGAGACTATCAATTTCAGTTGAAATTGAGAGGATCATACAAAATTAGATGCTTCGAGTCAAGTAGCAATGGAAATTTGGGTTAATGGGTGGCAGTTTTTATTGTGTCTAGCTTAAAGTTGCAACTAAGATGCATGCTGCTATATCGGATGCTAAGATCAGACATATAAGACATAGAAAACAATGTACGTTTGCAAGTGTAGATGGTACTTTTATTCATAATAATTCACCTTATTTTTGCATTTGTCGATTATAATAGGAAGGTCAGTTTTGGCTCTGAGCCCACCAAAAATGGAACCCTTCAAATTCCCACCAAACACTAGGGAAAGGAAATTGATCTCCACAGTTGCATGATTTCCTTCTCCAATTACTATTGTTTGACCTTTTCCCTTATCACCACCAACAAAAGATTACAGATTATTAATAAATAACTTATAATTAACTTATATTTGAATTGATAAAAGTACCATTTTTGTTGCTTGGAGAGCTTCATTGACCAAGGGTGCAACCCCTGTGCATTCAAAGCAATAATCCACACCCATTCCACCTGTTAATTCTTTAACTAGCTTGGAAATAGATTTATGGACATCTCTTTCAGGATTTATAAAGTCAGTCATTCCAAAAGCTTCTCCTTTTGTTCTTTTTGTCTCATTTTTGTCAATGCCAATTATCTTTGCTGCCCCTTGCATTCTGGCCCCTTCTATTGCCTGCAATTTCCATAACAGGAAAAACAAATGGTCTCACTTTTAAAAGTTTCTTGATTTATCTCGAATCACAAACGGTAGAAACTAATATAAAAATGGGTCCTAGAGTTATAAAGTAAAATAAAAACTGCCCTCTTTTTGTTGTCAAGTAGGGACATGCTGCAAATTCAATAGGAACACAAGTATCAGCAATAAAAGCTAAAGGCATATTCATACCCCTAATCCAACAGCACCAAGACCAAGAACAGCAACACTTGATCCTTTTTCAACCCCAACTTCCTTCCAAGCAGCCCCAAATCCAGTTGAAAATCCACATGAGAGAAAACTAGCATGATGTAGATTTACGCTTGGATCAAGCTTGAGGATGTAATTAGCATCAACAACCAAGTACTCAGACCATGTAGAGCAAGAAAAGGAGTGATACAGCATCTGGCCTCTTGCAGTCATTCTTGAAGTGCCATCAGGCATAAGTCCACTGAAGGGTACTGGGTATTTAAGGCACAAGTTGGTCTTTCCTGACAAACAATTCTCACAGTCTTGGCACTCCCCAAGGAAGGTTGGAATGACAAGATCTCCTTCTTTAAGATCTGTTACTTCCTCACCCACACTCTCTATTACACTGCAATCACATAGTTTACTTCACAATATTATGTAAGGCATCCAACCTCAATATTATTGCAAACTTTGCTCGCTCATAATTACGAAAATGTGACCGACTCCCGAAGCAAAAACATCTAACTTCAAACAGTGCAGAGAATTTCAAGGAATTAAAGAGAGTTGAAAAGAGAAGTTTACCCAACACCTTCATGTCCTAAAACTCGAGGGAAAGCAGGCTGTAGAACAACAAGGAATGATATCAAATCGTCTATCCCAAAGGAAAAAAGTACATATTACAAACAGGACAACCAAACACAGCAAGGAAGAAAGAATACTAACGATTGGGAAGCCATTTGTTAATAAGATGTCGGTGTGGCACACACTAGCATACAGGGTTTTGATGCGTGCTTCACATGATTTTGGTGGCTCCACTTGTATCTCTTCCACCTTCACCGGCTCCCCCATCCCCCAACACACCACCGCTGCCATGCACCACCAATTGACATGAATTATATATATATGTATGAGAGAGAGAGACAGAGAGAGTACTGACTTGAAATGGCGAAAAGATCAAAGAAACTGAGTGATTGAACTATATATATGCAGTATATCATCTGCTACTCCACAAGTAAAAGATAAATATTATAGGGCTAATTATATGTATATATACCTTTGCATGTTATGACCAGAGAATCGCTCTTGGACATTGCCTAGCTAGTTAACAAACCAAACTTATCGATGGAATTTGGAAGGTTAATTGTTTCTTTGCTTCTGTAAATATTCCACTTAAAAACGCATATAGTAAGTGAAGTACGATCATTTTACAGACATTATCCAGTAAGAAAAGGATAATGGCCGCAAGTTGGGCAAGCAATTATGCCCGCAAGTTGGACAAGGATTGATGTGAATGCATCTTTATTTTCTGTCTTTTTCTTTTCGATGAATGATTTTTGTATTTTCTTGAACTTTTTAATAAGAACAATGTTACATACAGTCGTAGAATTATAAATGTCGCGTAATTATTTTGAAAAAGAGTAGAATCTGTAATTAAAAAGTTAATTTTTTTTATGTAGATTTCATATTAATTCATTTTTTTTAAAATGACTATATATCACTTACATAATCACGACTGTAAATATCATTTCTCTTTTAATAAATACTTTGAAAGAGCCTTTGGACAACCGAGGATGTGTCGCCGTCTTGTTTTCGTCTTCTTCCTGCTTATTATTCAGTTTATTTTGGGCCTAGTTTTGTGTCTTGAAGGCGCCTCATAAATTCACACGTCAGAACAACCCCACCATTCCTCACTGGATCTGGACGTCTCGATCTCTCATTGATTCTTTTGTGGGCCCTTCCTTATTGAACAACATATTGATATTGCTACGGGCTTTGCTCTTCGCAATGAGCATTTGACTTTTTTTTTTTTCCAATTATTTGAAGCAAATAAATGTAGTAACATCGAATATTACGAATTAAATTTTTTTTTTTTTTTATGAAAATATGCTTCATTACATTCATTCATAAACAAAGTTACAATTTTAACTTATTAATACAGGAGAATCAGACTATAAGTCAACTAACGCAACTACTCAGGAACTTCCCCGCCAACAAATTTCTTTGTGATGAATATTGTCTAAACTTCTACACCTTCTCTCCTGACAGCGGTCAAAAGAGGAAGCGCTATATCAAACCAGAGCTAAAACAACATTTCTTCCGAGAAAGAGAGGTATACTCACGCTCCATCCTCTCAAGGAGGAGGAGTACAATCATACTCTCTCCTCCCAAGGAGGAAGAATACTAACACCTACCTTCCTCCAAAAGAGGAATAGGATAAACACCCACATTTCTCCAAAAGAGGAGTGAGACACTAGCCTATTTTTATTATTTTTAAAAACTAAAACAGACTAACTACAAAACAAAAAATAAAGGGCTGTAAAACAAATGGGCCCAGCCTAAGCTAAAGGCCCAGCCTGTAGGTACATGAGGGCCCAACCCGTTAGGGTTTCATCTCATCACACTGCCGCCGCGGCCCGTCCTCATCCCTACAAGCCTCTGCATCTTTCCCCCTCCCGACTCCTGCCCAGCCCTGCAATGCTCTCATGAAAACAGGTTTTGAGGACATCCCACGCCGCATCCTCCACGCCGCACTCTAAGAACTTTCTGCTCAGGCGCGCCCTGGCGATACCTCCCCCACGTTCCAGCAGCACCAACAACCACCCCAGCGCCCTCTGCACTCCATAGCCAACCCACGTCGTCCCTGTTACACCCGAAAACAAAGCAACTACTAAAAACGTCTGCAAGAGCCACCGCCCCGCCCCTCACCCCAAAGGACCCGAGGCCAAACCTCTGACCACCGAATCCTCTCTGCCAGGTCAACCCACGCTTCCGCATCGCTCAACGACAGCACGTCGCCATATACGACCGAAGAGAGGGGTTTTGGGATAAGCTAAGGCAAGGCCTTGGCGTAAGAGTCATGGCGACACAGCTTCCCTCTTCAGACTTTAACCGAGAGCTTATCCAAAAATCAAAAGCAAGAGTTTAAAACAAAACTAAAACAAACCTAAAAAAACAGCCACTAAAACGAAAATGAAAGAGGAGGGAGGAAAGGAAGGGAAGATGGAGCCGAAGCCTCCCCACCCCCCCCCCCCCCCCCCCCGGCGGAAGGTGGATCTGCTTTGGTTGGGTTTCTAGAGAGAAGTCGGAGGTTCTCTCTCTAGGTTAAACTCCAATACTACCCCCATCTCTCCAAAAGTTACGAATTATTGAATGCATCTTACCAACACAAGTGCCACAGTCCAAAATTACAAAAAGTTTTTATAAATTTACGTAACTTTATAATATATATTATAATAAAAATAATTTTATAATTTAATATCTTATATTAAATTTTATCAATTTATAAATTAAGGTGAGAGATGCTACAATTATATCAATTTACGGTATGACTAATGGACGTGGATTTGCACAGATGTACTTTTCTACATCCCTACAAAACCTAGAAAAACCTAGTTCTAGCCCAATGCATGGAAAAGGTTGAAAAACTAAGAACTATTAAGGCAAGGATACTCACAGCTGGAAAGCCCTCGGTGTATAACAAGTCTGTGTGACAAACACTGGCATACAGGATTTTGACGTGAACTTCAGTTGATTTTGGAGGCTTTATTTTTATCTCTTCCAACTTCAACGCTTCCCCAATTCCCCAACACACCAGTGACACCACATGTAAAAGTGAAATATTAAAAATAGGATACCTTTGCATGTTATGACCTTTGAGTTGCTCAGCTTCGACATCTTCTCCAGCAATTTATAATGGAAAAATATAGTTGCAAGCACAATTGTGTACTAATCTGTGCATCAATGTGATGTGATTGATCAAAAAGCAGATTTTATTAAAAACAGTGTTAATTTAAATTTTAAGTATGAATAAATCAGTATTGGTACACAGATTAGTGCGCGACTGTGCTTGTATGTAGCAAAACTCATTTATAATATCAGATTTTATCAAAACGAATTCAGCTTTGTGTATATATATATATATATCTATCTGTCTTTCTCTAACAGTACTGTGTGCGTTTGGATTTGAGTTCCTTGCGCCTCTGGTTCCTCCTTAAATAGTGTCATCCATGATCCAATAACAACATACATATTGAGATGGGTTTTTTTTTTTTTTTTTTTTGAAAATGATGTAAATTTCATTCAAAAAATTATACATCAGTACAATCAAGCACCACTACTTGATACATCACACAAACTCTACAACATTTCCCTAGACACAATGGTCTTAATACAACTTGGAACTTCTTCAATGTTATAGATGTCTTCTGAGCACTCCAATCCAGCCTTTGCAAGTTGATGTGCTGCACCATTAGCTGTCCTATACGTGTGTGAGACAGTCCAGGTTGAAGTTGAGTCCAGAATCCTCCTTGAGTCATCAATTAGACAGCCTCCCAAGCTCCAGTTAGGAGTGTGACATTTGTTGAACCCAAGATTTCAAGTTTTGTGTAATTATATATTTACACATGGATTTTGATGATAACAAATGAATTCAAAGAATAAAGAAGTCTCAAGCTCAAATTGTCTACACAATGGAGTCAAGCACATCAAGGAAACAAGCATGAGCAAGAAGGGAACAAGTTCACATTAAAATTATAGAGTAATGTTGTAAATCTCTTCAAAATTCGAAATTAGGATTAATGCTAAAAATTAATATTTTATCATAAATCATTAAAATACATTTTTCACATGTGCATGAATATTTTTGAAAATTAAATTTGAAAATTTTGAAAGATGATTGATTGTCATCTTTTGCATGTGCATACCTTGATTAAAGGGTTGAACTTTGAAAATATTAAAGATGATTGATTATCATCTTTCACATGTGCATGTTTTATTTGAATATTTTCAAAAGTGATTGATACTTTTTTAGACTTATACAAAAGGTAGATGATTTTGTTTGAAAAATTTGAAAAGTAAAGTGTGCTCATTTTGTCATATACAAAAAGTAAAAGATTAGGTTTGAATTTTTTGAAAAGGAAAGTGTACTCATTTTGTCATATGCCAAAAGTAAAAGATTAGGTTTGATTTTTTTAAAAAAGTGAATGATGTTGTCTTTGACAATTGAAAAAGAAGAACCTTTTATTTGAATTTTTTGAAAAAGTGAATGATATTGTCTTTGACATGTGAATCTTTTTAAATTTGAATATGAAGTCTCATATGCCTATAAATAGATCTTTTGAGAGCTTCACATTCACAACACCAAGAGCATACAACATTCATTCAAAGTTTTCATTCTCTCTTCTCTAAGCATTGAGCATTAATCCTTGTTCATTTTGAGAGATATAGTTTGCGCTGTATTGTTCTTATTTCACTCATTGAGGAGTGTTTTCTGATAACCTACCCACTATCAGCTGTTGTATCAGAAAAATGGTGTGTATAACCCTTGTGCGTGTAGAAAGTATTCTACACGGGGAATAGTTGAATCACCACGTGTAAGGTGATTGTAAGTGTAGAGGGTGTTCTACACGGATCCTTTGTAGCGGTGTTGTTCAAAGGTGTAATAGGTTTCTATCTCTACTTGAAGGAGGTTGAATAGTGAATTTGGGAATCCTCAAGGGGTAGCTTGAGGCGAGGACGTAGGCAGTGAGGCCAAACCTCGTTAACATACTGAGTTTGCTTCTCTCTTACCCTTACTCTTTATATTTATTGTTATTTCATATTTTGTTTATATTTTATATTATATATTTGATTTATAATTGTTATTTTTTTAATACAACTCAATTCACCCCCCCTATTGTATTAGTCATCTGGGCAACAATTGGTATCAGAGCTAAGAGTTCTATTATAAAATTAACTATCTTTTGAGTTAAGAATTGCAAAATGTTTTAGAAGAGATTTATGAGGAATTTGAAAAATTGGGTATCAAGTATACTGCTTTGAAAAAGAAAAATTCTTCTTTAATAAACGAAATTGAATTTTTAAGAAAAGAAAGTATCATTTTGAAAGATGAAAATCTTGAATTGAATAAGAAGAAAACCGATTTAGAAAATATTGTTGAAAACTTTACGAATGGAAAAAGAAATTTTGAAAAACTTCTTGGTAGTCAAAGATGTGTTTTTGACAAGGCAGGTTTGGGATATATGCCAAAACAAAAATAAAAACTTTATAAAAATTTCTTTGATAATCATTCTACATCAAAGACTAATATTCAAAATTCTTTTCATAAAAATAATTTTGTCAAAAAAGGATATTATTATAATCATTCAAGTTTTTCATATATGTCACATACTATTTGTAATTTTTGTAATAGAAATGGTCATAATTATCATACTTGTCCTATTAGAAGAAATCAAACAATGACTATTAGGGTCATATGGGTACCTAAAAATCTTGTTTCTTCTAATACTAATAAATAAAGGACCCAAAGAACTTGGGTACCCAGAAAAATCATTTTAATTGTTTTTATAGGTATGCATGAAGTCTTCCACAAGCAAAAATAAATGGTTTTTAGATAGTAGATGTTCAAGACACATGACGGGAGATAAGATTAAGTTCTTTGATCTTAGATCTAAAGAAGAAGGACACATGACATTTGGAGACAACTCGAAAGGGAAGATCGTGGGAATAGGTAAAATTGGTAATGAATCTTCTCTCATAATTGAAGATGTTCTACTTGTTGAAAGTCTAAAACATAATCTTTTGAGCATAAGTCAATTATGTGATAAAGGATTTACAGTTACTTTCAAAATGGATAAGTGCATTATTTTGAATGATCATGATTGTAATATTTGTTTTATTGCTTTTAGAAACAATAATGTTTATACAATTGATTTTGAAGAAATTACCTTACAAGATGCTATTTGCTTTTCAGTTCAAAATGAAAATAGTTGGTTATGGCATAGAAGATTAGGTCATGCCAACATGGAACTTATTTCCAAACTTTCAAAAAATGATCTTGTGAGAGGTTTACCAAAAACATATTTTCTTAAAGACAAAATTTGTGATGCATGTCAATTTGGTAAACAAACAAAAACTTATTTTAAAACTAAGAAACATATTTCCACTACTAGACCATTGCAACTGATACACATGGATCTTTTTAGACCAAATAGAGTTGCAAGTCTAGGAGGAAAATATTATGCATTTGTTATTGTTGATGATTTCTCTAGATATACTTGGGTCATCTTTCTTGCTCATAAAGATGAGGCACATAATGCATTTACCAAGTCATGCAAGAGAATTCAAAATGAAAAGGGCTATACTATTTCAAGTATCCGAAGTGATAGGTGAAAAGAGTTTGTTAATAAAAATATTGAAACATTTTGTGATGAAAACGGTTTTGTGCATAATTTTTCTGCTCCTCGAACTCCTCAACAAAATGGGGTAGTAGAGATGAAAAATAGATCTCTTCAAGAGATGGCAAGAACAGTGCTCAATGAGAACAACTTGCCTAGTTATTTTTGGGCCGAAGCGGTAAGTACTGCATGTTATGTTATAAATAGAGTTATGCTAAGGTCTAAGTTAGATAAAACCCCTTATGAGCTTTAGAATGAGAAAAAGCCCAACATTGGTTACTTTCATGTATTTGGATGCAAATGTTTTATTTTGAATGACAGGGATAATTTAGGCAAATTTGATGCAAAATCTAATGAAGGTATCTTTCTCGGGTATTCTACTAATAGTAAAACTTATAGAGTATTCAATAAAAAGACTTTGACTGTACAAGAATCTATGCATGTAGTATTTGATGAATCTAATTCTTCACTCTCCAAGAAATCTATTGATGAAGAAACAGGAGGTATAAATAACACAGAAAGTCTCAATCTCAACAAAGAGAAAACAATAGAGGAAGTTCAACATGGAGCCATCAGGAAAGATCATCAAAATTTAATACAAGATGCAACTAAACAGTGGAAATTTGTGAAAGATCATCCAGTGGAACAAATTTTGGGAGAACCTTCACAAGGTGTAAGTACTCGATCATCTCTTAGAAATATTTGCAATCATACTGCTTTTCTATCTCAAATTGAACCCAAAAATATTGATGACGCACTTCTTGATGAATCTTGGATTCTAGCTACCCACTATCAGCTTTTGTATCAGAAAAGGGTGTGTATAACCCTTGTGCGTGTAGAAAGTATTCTACACGGGGAATAGTTGAATCACCACGTGAAAGTTGATTGCAAGTGTAGAGGGTGTTCTACACGGATCCTTTGTAGCGGTGTTGTTCAAAGGTGTAATAAGTTTCTATCTCCACTTGAAGGAGGTGGAATAGTGAATTTGGGAATCCTCAAGGGGTAGTTTGAGGCGAGGACGTAGGCAGTGGGGCTGAACCTCCTTAACATACTGAGTTTGCTTCTCTCTTACCCTTACTCTTTATATTTATTGTTATTTCATATTTTGTTTATATTTTATATTATATATTTGATTTATAATTATTATTTTTTTAATAAAACTCAATTCACCCCCCCTCTTGTGTTAGTCATCTGAGCAACAACATTGGAGCATCTCAACCACCTGCTTCGAGTCCCCTTCTAGGCAGACTTGCCTCAGCCCCATTTCCTGACAAAATATTATAGCCAGCAGTAGACCATAGGCCTCTGCATCAAATGGTTCCCCCCTAACCTGCCTTGATGCCTGAAGGTACCAATGACCAGGCCCTGGTGATCCCTGATAATGACTCCTATGCCAACCCTTCCCTCTCCCCTTCTAACTGCTGCATCCCAATTAGCCTTAAACTGACCCAGGGAAGGTTTGCTCCATCTGTGAACCACTGTCTTGACCTGGTTGAGAGTTGATTTGGGGTTTGTGTTTGAGGCTTTGTAGTCCAGTAGATCAGTCCTGGCCTGCTGAGCTAGGATCGAGGGGTGCCTAAATCCTTTTCCCTGCAGGAACTCATTTCTTCTGGTCCAGATCCCTCTGAGTGTGACTGCTACCTCTTCCAATTCTGCAGTATTTAATCTTGCCACTAGCTCAACCCATATGTCAAACATCAAATCACTATGAACAACCATCTTTTGCACCTTCCTGTAGCCTTGACTCCACACATCTCTTGCTGCAGCACAGCCCCACAAAACATGGCCTGAGGTTTCAGAACCCTGCATACACACTGGACACTTGCTTTCTGATATTATTTTCCTCCTCCTCAAGTTGGCTAGGGTAGGTAAAGCCTTACTGCAGGCCCTCCAAATAAACATCTTGACTGCAGGGGCTAGCCTTAATTTCTATAATGCTTTCCAAACTCCTTGATCATTAGTTCTATTCGAGTTTTCCCCTTCCATTTCACTAATCATGTCTCTGTGGAGATGGTACCCACTCTTGACTGTGTACAGGCCATTGCTTGTTAACCTCCATACTCTCACATCCTTTCTGCCACTAACACTGATAGGAATGGACTTGATTGCTTCCGCTTCTTCTTCTGAGAACAATTGTTGGAGTAGGGGTTCTCTCCATCTTAGTTGATGAGGCTCAAGCAGATCACTTACTGTCTGATAGTTGCAGTTTGGTACCTGAGTGGATTTGACTTGGTACTCGGGAAGGGAAGGGATCCAACAATCTGACCAGATGTTGATGCTATGTCCATTGCCTACTCTCCATAGTAGGCCCTTCCTTAGTAAGCTTAGCCCTGCATGGATGCCTCTCCATGCAAAGGATGGACTCCTGCCCAATGCTGACCCCATTAGATCTGTTTGTCTGAAGTACTTCTATTTGAGAATCATTGAGACCAATGAGGAGGGGTTTTGTAAGATTCTCCATCCCTGTTTTGACAGCATAGCTAAGTTAAAGCTTCTGAAGTCCCTGAAGCCAAGCCCACCCGGCTCCTTTGAGTAGCTGATTTGCTTCCAGTTCACCCATTGGATCTTTGTTGTGTCTTCATTATACCCCCACCAGAATTTCCTGAGTAGCTGGTTTAGCTTTTTGGTGATAGAGATTGGTAGGAGGAAAATTCCCATCGAATATGTTGGGATTGCTTGCAATACAGCCTTGAGAAGGGTTTCCTTTCCTAAGGGTTTCCTTTCCTGCAACTGATAGGTACTTTGTCTTCCAGCTTGCTATTCGAGCCCAAGTCCTGTCAATGAGTGAGTGCAATGCAGCCACCTTGGTTCTTCCAACTATGGCAGGCAAGCCTAGATACTTTTCAAATGAGCCCTTGGACTTAACCCCTGCCATCATGAGGATCTGGTGTTGTGCCTCCTTCCTTGTGTTCTTGCTGAAAAAAATGGAGGATTTTTCTTTGTTTAACATCTGACCCGAGGCCTTCTCATAGAGGACCAGTATGCTTAGAATCTTATAGAAGTCCTTGTTGTTGGCTTGGCATAACAGTAGACTGTCATCTGCAAAGAAAAGGTGGTTTACTGTAATTGGGCCTCTACCCAAGGGGATACTTGTGATATCCTTACACAATCCTGCTCTGTTCAATAAGGCTGTGAGAGCTTTAGCACAAATTATGAAAATGTAAGGAGATAAGGGGTCTCCTTGTCGAATACCCCTCGTGGGCATAAACTGTTGTTGGGGCTCACCATTAACTATGATAGAGTAGGACACTGATTTGAGGCAGTTCTGAACCAAGTTGATCTCCATTCTGGTTATCTCCACGTTGTAACTGACTCACACAAAATGAGACTCAAGCTTTTGCCCAAGGCAGAAGCACTGGAACCTCACTCTAACTCCCGAGAGTAGAGAAGGCACTCGTCAATCGGCCGTCTACATATTGAGATGGGTTGTTAGGCAATTGGGCATGTAAATATTGTATGGACGTACTTGCAGTCTTGCATATGATGATAATAATAATAATTTATAATAAAAAAAATTAGAGATAGGAACAAAAGAACTGTAGTCTTCCTCACATGAATGCATTAATTATCAATCTCTTTTACAAAAACTCCCAATCAATTATGTATATACATACTGCTGTGTACTTAATTTCTAAGAAGCTCCGGTGGTGGAATAAAAGTTTTAAAAAATATAAAAATAGGTGTACGTGGTGTGTGATGTATAGAAATGATAATAAATAGCAAAACTCTTTAACAAAAGATAGGGCCATGTGCCCACCAAAATCAAGATTGTGGAAACCGAAGAGGTGATTTATAGCTTAAAAGTAAGAGTATTGTAAAAAGATTTTATATTTGACGTGGATTTATATAATACGTTAAATCTAATTTATAATAAAAATAATTTTAATTATAATTTAATGTATTATGTCAAATTATATTAATTTGTGATTTTAATTTTATAAAGTCTTTTTATAATTTAAATATTTTCAAAAATATATATACATATATATCTTTCTATAATAATAAGTATCTATCTCATTGCTACAGTAATAAACAGTAATTTCTCATTCCATTTTCGTTTACTTTTTCCTTCAGTTTTTGTGCATATTGTCCGTGCAAGTGTCTTTGAACTATATTTATTATATATTTTAGTATGTTGGCAGTCCAAACCAGTGACAGTTGTACTTTACAGGTGTTCTTTCCATCAGTTCACTCATGTCCCTTTCCAATGCATGATTAACCAGTTGTGTCAGTATAGTGTGTCCCTAGTCAGTGCATGCATTCAGATAACGTGTATAGGTGATATAAATGTCAGTCATGCTTCCAGACCGGTTTACATTTTAACATTATCAAGTATTATAAAATGACCACTGATGAGGATTAAAAAAAAAAAAAGAGGCAAAAATCGTAAAAAAACATTAAATAAGTCAAACAGACTCATTACTAAAAAATCATAAATCTAGCTAATATAAAAATTTTAACTCACTGCTAAAAAATCATGAATCTAACTAATAAAAAAATAAAACCCAATCTAGCTAATAAAAAAATCAAAACCCACTAAAAAATTATCCTTGATAATTAGAAAAAAAAAAAAAAACGTGTTCTCTGCTGAAGAAGGAAAAAAAAAAAAAAAGACATGCATATCTCATCTAGCTAATAAATAAATCAAAACCTAGAAAACAAATAAAAAATCACAAAAATATTAAATAAGTCAAAACAGACTCACTACTAAAAAATCATGAATGTAGGTAATAAAAAAATTTTGACTCACTACTAAAAAATCATGGATCTAGCTAATAAAAAAATCAATCAAAATCCAATCTAGCTAATAAAAAAATGAAAACCCACTAAAAAATTATCCTTGATAATTAGAAAAAAAAAACGTGTTCTCTGCTGAAGAAGGGAATAAAAAAAAAAAAGAAAAAAGAAACACATGTCTCATCTAGCCAATAAATAAATCAAAACCTAGAAAACAAATAAAAAATCACAAAAATATTAAATAAGTTAAACAGACTCACTACTAAAACATCATGAATTTAGCTAATAAAAAAATTTTGACTCACTACTAAAAAATCATGAATCTAGCTAATAAAAAAATCAAAACCCAATCTAGCTAATAAAAGGCCACTTTCATTACTGAACAAAAAAAGATAAAAAAAAAAAAAAAATGCATCATTTCCACAGTTCATTATAATGGTCATGACTCATGATTGGTTTTGCAGCAATTTAATTGGCTTTAGTAGTGGTTTTGCAGGGTGATAAGTCTACTAAAAAATCATGAATCTAGCTAATAAAAAATCAAAACCCAATCTAGCTAAAAAAAGGCCACTTTCATTACTGAAAAAAAAAAAACCATGCATCATTTCGACAGTTCATCGACTCATGACATTCTTTCAACACTTCCTGTACAAGTAAAATTAAATCTATGTCAGATATTTAAATAAATAGATAGGTGCATGTTTTTTCTTTTCCCATACGTGTTTGATTGGTTTTTCAGCAGAGAGATTTAAATAAAGAGAGAAATCATGTTTTACCTTTTCCTATATCTGTATGATTGGTTTTCCAACAGTTTAATTGGCTTCAGCAGTGGTTTTGCAGGGTAATAGGACTTCTTGGAGGATTGAGGAGAATAGTGCACCTTAAAAAGGGTCTTTATGGCTCATTTGTGGTTTACTGCTAGCTTGTTTCGTATAGCTGATTTGGTGTTTTCTTTCAGAGGTACATATTTCCTTAGTGTGTTATTTCTTTGTTCTTCTTTCTTCTTTATAGAACAGTGCATTTTAAAAAGGTCTTTATGACTTATTTTTGGTTTACTGCTAGCTGGTTGTGAGGGCTAAATTGGTGATTTTTTCCTAAGCTACATATTTCCTTAGTGGCCTACTTCTTATTTCTTATTTCTTTTTTATGGGTTATTTTTTATTCTTGCTAGCTTTTCTTTCTTCTTTGCAGTGCTTATTCTTTTTCTGTAGGTTATTTTCCTTACCCTACTAGCTTTTCTTTCTTTTCTTTTTTCCATTGTTTACTGCAGTGCTTATTGTTTTCTATTGATTTTTTCTAGTGATTTTTTTTTCCAGGTCTTGTTGGTTGGGCACTTTCAGAGTTCCACACATTTCTGGTTTTTATCTTTGTAAGTATATAGTGTGGTTTACTTTGTTATCTTTCATTTGTTGTTGTTCAGATTTATCCTATTTTTTGATTTGGTTCATGCTGTATATAAGAAGGTGCAATATATGAAAAGATATAAAAAGATAATGGGCGGGTTCTGTTTCTGGCTTGGTTATGTTCTATGCTATGCTTGGTTATGTTGTTATGTTCTAAAAAGATAAGAAACTCTACACTAAGGTTATTATTATTAACTCTTACAGTGTCTTATTTCTACTTATATGTTTTGCTATATTTGTTTTCTTAATTCTTTTGATTTCTTTTGTTATGTTCAGTGCTTTCTTTTTGGCTTGGTTATGTTCAATGTTGTCCTTGGTTATGTTCTTACGTTCTAAGAAGATAACAAACTCTACACTAAGACTATTATAATTAACTCTTACAGTATCTTATTTCTATTTATGTGTTTTGTTGTATTTGTTTTTTTAAAACAATGACATGCAAACCAAAAAAGTAAAATAAAACCCATAATTTTTTTAGGATGGCAAGTCATGAGAAGTATTATAATATATGCTTCTTAACTCCTATGCATCTAAATGTATACAAACTTTTTTAAAAACTGTAAACAAATG
Organism: Carya illinoinensis; assembly: GCF_018687715.1. Lineage (NCBI taxonomy): Eukaryota > Viridiplantae > Streptophyta > Magnoliopsida > Fagales > Juglandaceae > Carya > Carya illinoinensis. The sequence goes on from NC_056756.1 coordinate 40,578,773, forward strand.
GAACAACAGTTAACTCACATGCCACCAAAAAAATAAATCAGATCAATTAAATCAAAAAATGAAAAAGAGAATAAAACAATTATATGCAAACCAAAATAATAAAACCTATAATTTTTTTAGGATGACAAGTCATGATGGTAAGGAAAATGCCTACACATAAAATAATCTGCCTAAGAAAAAGTTTTATATTTTTTTGTGTATTCTTATAGTTTGTGGGTCAAAGTGTGGGCTGTATTCAAAGTCTTAAAGTGATTTGCCGCCTACATCATTTTATTGTATGTTCTATCTTATGTATTAAATGTGTATATATAGGATAGAGAGTTTTATTTATTGATTTTCACATGCATTACAGAATATTCATTTAAAGACCTCAGATGAAATGCATAAGAAAAAGTTGTTTTCGATATTAAGGGCCACATGTTTCAAACAAAAGACCAACAAACCAGCATAGATGAGATACTAGAAATGTTAAGGGCAGTACAAAGTAGATGAGATATATACCAACAAACCAACATAATAGATCAGTACATAGATTTTGGAGGGAAAAAAAAAAAAAAACTTACCCAGATCTGTTCTAGGCCCCGTCTCCCTCACATGCATTGTGGTAAAAACCAATGCAAAACAAGAAAATAAACAAGCAAATCAGGTCAAGAAATAAAATAAAAAACAGGAAATGAAAAACAATAAAAATACCGACAAATAGGGAAATATATTTTCTCATGAATATATAGATTATAGATAATAATACAGACAAATATAAACTTTACAACACTACATTATAAAAAAGATTATATTTTCTAACTGATCTAAAAATGACACATGCAAAAACAACAATAAGCCAATTGAAAAAAATAAATAAATGACAACAAAAATCTATCATTTCACACAAAAAATTGAGGTCTTGCAAACTTACCAAAAAACATTTAATAGGAAGGGGGAAAAAAAACAGTGCCAAAAAACTATCTGTTCAAGAAAAAATGCCAAAAATCGAGAGGACACAAACCCAGAAGACCCACAACATGCAAATGCAGAGAACTCAAAAAAAATGCATGCAAACCAAAAAATTAAAATAAAACCCATAATTGTTTTAGGATGACAAGTCATGAGAAGTATTATAATATATGTTTCTTAATTCCTATGCATCTAAATGTATAAAAACTTTATAAAAAACTGTAAACAAATGGAACAACAGTTAACTCACATGCCACCAAAAAAATAAATCAGATCAATTAAATAAAAAAATAGAAAAGAGAATAAAACAATTACATGCAAACCAAAATAATAAAACCCATAATTTTTTTAAGATGACAAGTCATGATGGTAAGGGTCAAAATTTCTATAATAGCCTCAAAGAAGCTTTAGTAGATGCATAGGCTAGCATATAGTTCATTTCTATCAGAAGCCTATGTTGGTGTCTAGACAAAAAATAAAATTCATTACATCAAAATTAGCATGTCTGCTTGGTTTAACGAGCAGAATTAATACCATTTTTTTAACAAAATAATGCATGCTAACAAAAAAAAAAAAAAAAAAAAGATCCAGCTAAAGATGACTTAAGCAGTGGTGCAAAATTGTCATCCTAACATCCACCAAAACAAAGAATCCTAATGTTTCCATTAGTAAAATCTTTCAAATTATTTTCTTAAACTTCATCCAGTCATCTTTTATTAGTGTTATGCTAATAACCGGGAAACCATTTATAACGTTCACATAACATCTACTGGAACTTTACCCCATTCAAAACAATTGTATGCATGTTTGGCTCTACTATAGCAGCACTGACCACATGGAGTTTCAGTCTAAATAAATTATGCTCAAACAAAAAATGTACTAAACAGAACAATAATGGTATATTTCTCTGAACTAATAATGCTTTGAGAATGAATATAAATATACTAGAACTCCTTAAATCAATAAACAAACTTCCCTAAAACATAAATTCTAGGGAAAAAAACATGATTCAGAAGACCAGGAAAGAAATCTTCCATTGAAAGAAAGATAGCACCAAATACAAATGAAATCATGACAAAAAAAGTCGATTTTAATTATAGGCAAAGTTCCATGCTTTCACAGAAACAAAAAAGCCATATGTCAAATTCGCATCCATTACCAAAAATTAACTCAAATCGTATACTAAAAGAAAAAGACAAAAATAATCAATCATAAACAATATATGACATAGAACAAATCAAGAATGGAATACTTACAATAATAACATGTTCGAAACATATGAACAGATGAACAAAAAATTGAAGCCTCAAAAATTTCAAAAAAAAAAAAAAAGATTCCCATGTTCGAAATAGAGTAGATCTTCGACTACTGATAGCATATAAAAACAAATTAAAAAATAAATTAAAAATCACGTGAAGCAATGCTATCTCCGATTAGAGCTCCCTCCCTTCCTTCTTTCCCATCAAGGCTATAATGCTTGCCTATCTTTATCATTCTCATCAAAACAAACCCACAATCAACAAAGGAAAGCCTCAAAAACTTCCCAAAAAAAAAAAAGATTCCCATGTTCGACAAAACAGAGTAGATCTAGCAAAAATAAACCCATCTTCGACTACTTAAGGAGAAAAAAATAGAAGAAATAAATCTGGTTTTTTGGTTGGAATAATAAAAAATTAAATTGGTACTTTATAAAATAAAATAACAAGACTATTTAATTTCTAGCAAAATAACAATATATAACAGACCCAAATAAATAAATAAAACCCCATGTTTAAAAAAAAAAATCCAAAATAGACCCTAATCCTTTCCCACATGCTCATAAAACTAAAAAACTACAAAAAAAAAAAAAAAACACAGATTTTTTATTTTTAGCTCATTCAGTCGATATATATATTTGGCCCGAGTAAAATATCTCACCCACTTAGATGGATTATAAGTTCCAAATTTCTTTGCTATCTGCAAGTATTTCACCTCCATTAGAGATAGATTTCACCATATTATACCATAAAACATCTCTAATAAAACTATCACACAGTTTTTCGAACCATAATTACCCAATTCAATTCAAGTATTTAACAATCATAACAACTTTCTAACCCATAGAATGCATGCTCAAATCAGAACCAAATCACAATACAAATTTGGAACAGTGAAGGATTCAATGCAACATTCCAATCACAGTAGAACAATGCAATCTTGGTGCACACATTGAATTCTAATACCCAAGTATTAAACACGCACATCTTTCTTTTAAAAACACCAGTTTTTCCCAAACTCAATATAAATTCTAATACCCAAATCAACATAGATCTATATAAGATATACTCTAATACCCAGTGCACAAAAAGAAAAAAAAAATCAAAATCAACAAACAGAAAACAAAAGAAACAGAGAGAGGAAAACATACCCAAGGATGAAGACGACGGCACGAGGATGTACCCATAAACAGAAAACTCCTCAAATCGTTTACTGCTAGATCTGGGCAGAGTAGTGGAAAACGACCCATGTTAAAGGAAGAAAAAAAAATTCAGAAACTTAGGGCTTACCGAAATGCTTGCTCAAAGATGGGGAGAGAGAGAAGAGGCTTACCGAAATGCTAGCAGTGAGATCATTGACAGAGACGGTTGAGAAACTTCAGGCTTCACCGTCGGAGCACGCACAAGAGAGAAAGTGAATGGGGGGGGGGGGAGTGGGTAGGGCATCGAAGAGCAGAGAGAGAGAAGTGAAGAACAAAGGAGAGATACAGCGGCTGGTTTTGTCTGTTAGAGAGAGAGAGAGAGGAGACGAGAGAAGCTAAGGTTTGTCTGCTCGAAGGGAAGAGGGGTCGCAAGGGGGGGGGGGGGTTGCGGCATGGGTGATACGAATGGGAGGGAGTATGGGGCTTAGGGTTATGATGAGACTAAAACGGCACTGTTTTGAATAGCAAAATATATTTTATGTATTATTGAGACTGTTAAAAGTATTAAAACACTTGATATAAAAAAAATATTGAATAAGAAAAAGAATAGTTTCTCATTCTTTTTTCTTTAAAATAAAAAACTTAAATTAAATTTTCAATCTAAAAAGCGTTTGGATATATAAAAAAAGAAAGAACTAATAGCAAAAACACAATTATTCTTCTGTTCCACGATGTTTAATAAAATTAAAGTATTCTTGAACAAATTTTAACTTAAATAAAATTAACTCATCTAACAAAGTTTATATTTAAACGGTTTTACTAACCAAAGTGGTTTGTAATTATTTCCTTTGTTTTTAACACCTGAAAAAAGTTTCTAAAAGTAGAAGATGTATTTATTTAAAACCACCAACAAACCACTTGTTAGTAAACATCTTTAAATATATCCTTCATGGTTTTTCTCTTGTATGCAATTATATCTTTTTAAACATCTTTAAATATTAGAAAAAAACAAAGTCATTAGTAATTACTTTCTTTACTATTAAAAAAATTTTAAAAAATAAAAATACGGGCAAGCATTTTGAAAAAAATCATATTTGAACAAGTCTTTTTATATTTATTCTAAATAAAAGTATAAAAAAGTTCAAAATGCATTTAAACTAAGGATATCACATCTTAAATATATTCAAAATAATCATTTTATTTGTAAGTAAGTTTGGAACATGAGCTGTTGTTAAGAAATTTTGAAATATGACTACTATCCTATCAAATTAAAAAATGAAATAAAATAAAATAAAATTTTAAACTTTAAACTTTTTATCCAATTGATTTTAAAAAAATACTATCTTCACTTATAATTTGATGAAAATTTTAAAATTTGAGATTTAGAATTGAAATTAAAAAAAAAAAAACTCATGAACTGATAAATTTCACATTTAAATACATTTAATATTGTATAAAAAAATAATAATTGAATACAGTCTTAATTAATGTAAAAGTTACACATTTTTTTTAACAGAAAGTAGGATTTATTATTAAAAAATTAATTTATTCATATAAACTCTTATATGAATCATTTTTTTAATAAAAATATGAAACACTTATACATTCAATAAATATAAATATAATTTTTTTGTATAAAATTTGTCGATGCTTGTTAGAGACTAGAGAGAGGGAAAGAGAGATGAGAGAGTCAAAGACTCGAGGCGTTGCTTCATACATGGTTTCATTTGTAACTTTCTTTGGACCACATAAAATTAGAAATGGCTCGATGACGTCCGATAGAGACCCACAAGTGCATTCTACCCGGCCTGGTCAATGCATCTTTAGGCAAAAGAATAAATATTCTACCTATCATCACTACATATATTATATATATAATAAGAACGTTGATGCTGATAATAATAAGCATTCCAGATCTTTTATTATAACCATATTTATTACAACATTCATTTTATTCTCTATGTATTAAATTATCGTTGAAATCAATTTTTAAGGGAAGAAAAAAAAAATTCAACAATTTATATATATGTGTGTGTGTATATACAATGCAATCAAAACTTACAATACCTTTTGTGTTTAGACAGAAATTATCCTCCTTATCAAGAGATCTAATTATATAAAAGACTCTATATTGTTTATTTCAAAACCTGTAAGTGCCTTTATATATATATTATATATTTCTTTTTGCTGGTCCTTGTTTATAATTTTTTTTGTGGGTACTTGCTTTGAATAGTAAATTAATTTTGAGAAATATTTTATTCAAGAATTTTGATATGTGATATCGATCTATGCTTTTTATAAGTTCCCTTTTCATGGTATTTTTTCATTTCATGTGTTATTTTGTTATCTTCATTTCCTTATTGATGTAAAGTATAAATAATTTAGTTATATGTATTTTTCAACATATGAATTAACGAAATTGTTTATAGCATTTAAAATGAATCATGGAGGTATGGATTTTGCATTAAGCTATTGTTATTTATTCATTTAGTTTTGGTTGTGTGGAACAGTATCCAACGTTTGGAAGAATTATTTGCTTCGTTAACATAATGAGAAGTGGTAAGATCGTGTTAATAAGTTATGTAGCATTTGCTGTGAAATAGTAATATTAACTTTTTAAAAGTTAAGTTTGGAGACTATTTTTTGAATATCATAGAAAACAACTAGCAAAGAATGTCCCCTATAAAGATTTACCAGAAGAGAAAAAGGAAGAACTCCATAGAAAACAGAAAGAAAGATATGCTAAAAAAAATGCATCTAGCAGCAATTCCATCCAGTTAAAATATTCAACTTCATTTGGTGGTGATCAACTAACTACATCAATTGATGAACCTTCAAATGATGATGTCCAACATATAAACACCACTCAAGACTTTATTGTTTTACAAAAGGTGTCAAAGAGACAACGAATTTTCCACGCTGATGTTGACATCGATGAATTGTTTTCATCTCATGAAGTATGTGTTCCTCCTGGTGTTAATGTCTGTGTGGTTGATTCAGAGGCAACATCATCATTAAACAATGTGATAGATTGTTCTAATTGTCCGAGTGATTCTATGGATTTTCTTACACGTAAATCAGGAAATACATATGTGACGCCCCCAAATCCCCACGCCCGAAAACGGGAAAATCGAGACGTCCGGATGGTGACAACCCGGGTCACCATCCTATCGACGGGTGCCGAGTGTGTGCAAGGCAATATATGTGTACAAAGAAACACGCAGCGGATAACGAAAGTCATAACTAAGTACCAGAATTGTTCTCAACGTAATACAAGCTGTTTAAAACGTACATAAATAAAATATTACAAAATACGCATATAATAAAATATCAAATACAAAGCATAACATCAGCAACCCGGCGGAGCCGCATCCTCGGGCTCAGCCTCCTCCTCCTCCTCCTCGAACTCTGCACCAAAAGCTACGGAACCAAAAGTGGTACCGCAGGTAAGTAAACCCAAACACCACCAGATAAAAACACATAGAACTCAATCAACATGGATGCAAGAACAACCAATGCACATGCCCCGCAAAACCACATTTTTACCACGCACGCCAAAAACCCATTTGGCCTAATAAAAACATATTCTTAAAAACCACGCCTCACCATTATCCCAGATAATGGCCCAAACCACCATTTTCCCAGAAAATGGATCAAAAGCTTCAAAACCAAAACTCGTCATTTTCCCAGAAAATGGCCCACATCCGAAAACCATAAAAACAAATCGGTTATGCATGCACCATGATCTCCCCTAGGGATCATCCGCACACCCTGGCTATGTGCCACACTGCAGGTAAGGACCGCGCATGTGACACCTAAACGAGCGATGCCCAGACTCGCGCCCCGCGCGTACCTGGCCAGGCCATCCTCTAGCCCTCGCCAGCGAAGGGCCACAGAGTCGGTGAGTAGAGCGATGCCCAGACTCGCGCCCTGCGCGTACCTGGCCGGGCCATCCTCTAGCCCTGCTCCAGTCGTCACCCAGCGACAACTCAGGGGACGTCACTCAGTATTATCCACTCCCGAGTGACCAGAGGAGCTCCACCGAGATAATAACCCATCCCGGCTTGGGCTCGTGAGACACACGCACCCGAAAATCCATTCACGCCAACAAAACAGGATTTCTCAAATAAAATAAAATACACGTGCATGCCCCATGCAAATGCAATTATCAACGCACAAAACAAACAACCAATCATAAAACAATAAATCGAGCAACTCCGTCCTCCATCCATCCGACCCCCGAACTCCTCGGACTCAGTCCGGAATCAACCAACCAGCAGATTAATTAATTGAAAGAGAAATATATATTTAAATCTGAAAATAGGGTTTGGAAAATACTTACAGCGCTATATGGCAATTTTAGAAAACACGCGGCGTTGCAAACGGCGCCGGAAAAGCAACGTCACAGTGAAAATTCACTCTGGCCGTGGGTTGTGAAAAACCCACTTTTGAACGGGGACAAACTAGGACACGAAATTGATAGGGAATGGTCTAGGGATGGTTGTGAAGCTATTGGAAGTGGTGGTTGGCCGTGGGTGGCGGCGGAATCGCCGGAAAGAGGCCGGATTTCCCAAAAAGGAAAGCTAGCTCGTGGGAGCTATTCCGGTGGTCGTTGGAGGCCGAAAATGGGTGGGTTAGGACGGCAAGGGACCGGTGATGAAGTGGTGAAGAAATGGTGGCCGGAGGTGGAGCGACGGCGGCGGAACGGACGAAAAACCGTGGGGCTTTGAGGAGGATTTCCGGCCAAACGGCCGGCCGGCAGGGGGAGATATTTGGTGGGAAGGTGCACCAGAGGGAGGGGGTTTGAACGAGACCGGCGGTGTCGACCACGGTGGCCAGACGGCGGCGGGTCGAGGGCAGAACCAGTTCCGGCGTGGGTGAGGAGAGAGAAGAGAGAGAGAGGCCGGGGGGGTTCGATCCGGGAGAGAGAAAAGAAAAAAAAAGAAAAGAAAGAAAAAAGAAAAAGGAAGGAAAAAAGAAAGAAGGAAAAAGAAAAAAAAGAAAAAGGAAAAAGAAGAGAAAAAGGAAAAGAGTTGTAGGGAAAAGATGAGGTCCATTCCTCATTCCGGGAAACAAAACTAAACCGCCAAAAAAGATTAAAAACCACAAAACAACTTAAAGAAATAAAACACAACATCAAATAAATTAAAAACCAATTTTAAAACGCAATTAAATTAAAATAATTAAACTAATATATTAATTAAAATAAAAACAATTATTTCAGCAAAAAGACACTCAAAAGCGGGTCATCACATCCTCCCCTCCTTAAAAACAATTTCGTCCTCGAAATTGCAGATCAAGCACCAACTTAAAGCAAGCCACAAGAAAGCACATAAACCATCTGTGATCAAGATTAAAACACATACCTTCCTTATTCGAACAAAAACGGGTACTGCTCCCTCATGTCCGCTGCTCGCTCCCAAGAGAAGTATTGAGCTAACGGATCTCCCCAAGCCACTTTAACTAAAGGTATCGTCTTAGACCTCAACTGTTGCTCCTTCCAATCCAAAATCTGCGACAGAACAACTTCATAAGTGAGATCCGGTTGCAACTGAATACCCGCTAGGTCGACGAAGCGTGGTTCTTGCTGTCCAAAGCTCTTCTTCAGGGATGATACGTGGAAGACATCATGAACATCCCCAAAATAATCTGGCAAAGCAACTCTATAGGCGACGGACCCTACTCTCTCCAGAATCTGAAAAGGGCCGACGTACCTCGGATCCAACTTCCTCTTCTTACCAAAACGCTTAACACCTCTCATGGGAGAGACTTTAAGGTAAACCCAATCACCAACTTCAAAAGACAACTCTCTCCTCCTGGTGTCAGCGTAGCTTTTCTGGCGACTCTGAGCTGCCGCCATTTTGTCTCTGATGATCCGGACTTGGCTTTGCATTTCTTGAATTATTTCGGGTCCAATTATCCTACTCTCCCCAACTTCATCCCAACACAAGGGCGACCTGCACTTTCTCCCATAAAGAGCTTCATAGGGAGCCATCTGAATGGTCGCATGGAAGCTGTTATTGTATGCAAACTCGATGAGCGGCAAATGGTTTTCCCAATTTCCTTGGAATTCCATGACACATGCTCGCAGCATGTCTTCCAGAGTCTGAATGGTACGCTCTGACTGGCCATCTGTCTGCGGGTGATAAGCAGTACTGAACTTTAACTTAGTACCCAAAGCTGCCTGCAAACTTTTCCAGAACTGTGACGTAAACCTCGGATCTCGATCCGACACTATACTCTTTGGTACGCCGTGTAGTCGCACTATCTCTTTGACATACAAATGGGTCAACTTACCCAAAGAGTCGGTGTTATCAACAGGCAGAAAATGAGCACTCTTCGTTAACCGGTCCACAATCACCCAAACAGAATTCTTCCCACTAGGCGTTCTCGGCAAACCCACTACGAAGTCCATCGTGATATCATCCCATTTCCACTCAGGAATAGGGAGGGGTTGGAGCATACCTGCAGGTCTCTGATGCTCGGCCTTCACCTGACGGCATGTGTGACATTTCTCCACATATAAGGCAACGTCCTTCTTCATTCCATCCCACCAGTAATTTTTCTTCAAGTCTCGATACATCTTTGTACTGCCGGGATGAACTGAATACGGGGCCGCATGAGCTTCCGCCATGATCCGTTCTTTGAAATCTGAGTCCTTTGGGACCACTCTGCGATCTCGGAACCGAAGTATCCCATCATTATCCATGCTATAATGCAACGGCCCTCGAGATTTTCGGACTCTTTTCCTGATGTTCAGCAGCTTCGGATCCTTTCTTTGGAGAGTTTTCAATTCTTCAAAATCAGTTACCCGAATATCAAGAACTGAAGACAAAATCTCTACTTGCTGCGAACTCTCTATAAGGAGCCTTCTCATCCCACAAAGCAACGATTCCAATTCTGACGGCTCGGCTTCATCTTCCAAATGTGACTTCCGGCTCAAAGCATCAACAACTATATTAGTCTTCCCCGGATGGTACTTGATCTCACACTGATAGTCACTGATTAGCTCCAGCCATCGCCTCTGCCTCATATTCAGATTTTTCTGGGAAAACAAATGCTTCAAGCTCTTGTGATCAGTAAATACCTCGCAAGCTTCCCCATACAAGAAGTGCCGCCAGATCTTAAGGGCAAAAACAATCGCAACCAATTCTAGATCGTGCGTCGGATAATTCTTCTCGTGGTTCTTTAGCTGACGAGATGCATAGGCTACAACCCGTCTTTCCTGCATAAGGACACAACCCAAACCGAACTTAGACGCATCACTGAAGACTACGAATGGCTTATGCGGTTCTGAGAGTGCTAACACTGGTGCCGTTGTCAACGTGTTCTTTAATTCCTGGAAGCTTCTCTCACATTTCTCTGACCAAACAAATTCTGTATTCTTCCGAGTCAAAGCTGTGAGAGGTCCGGATAGGCGAGCAAAACCCTCTACAAATCTTCGGTAGTAACCGGCTAGCCCCAAGAAACTCCTGACCTCGCGCATTGTTGTCGGGCGCTGCCATGACAAAATGGCTTCTACCTTACTAGGATCAACTGCCACTCCGCCCCAGAAAATTACATGCCCAAGAAATTTAACTTCTTCCAACCAGAATTCACACTTGCTTAGCTTGGCGTATAGCTGGTGTTCTCTCAATCTCTCAAGTACCAGACTAAGATGATACACATGCTCTTCAACATCTCGGGAATAAATCAGTATATCATCAATGAACACCACCACAAAAGAATCCAGATAAGGTCGAAACACTCGATTCATCAAATCCATGAAAGCTGCAGGGGCATTAGCTAACCCAAACGGCATCACCTTAAATTCATAATGCCCATACCTCGACCTGAAAGCAGTTTTAGGCACATCCTGGTCTCTGATTCTCAGCTGGTAGTATCCCGACCTCAGATCAATCTTAGAGAACACGACTGCTCCTTGAAGCTGGTCAAACAAATCATCAATCCGCAGGAGAGGGTATTTATTTTTGATGGTCACCTTGTTCAATTCCCGATAATCAATGCACATACGGAGGGTTCCATCTTTCTTTTTAACAAATAAAACTGGTGCACCCCATGGCGACGTACTAGGCTGAATAAATCCCTTCTCTACCAGTTCTTGCAACTGAGTCTTCAACTCTTTCAATTCAGCCGGGGCCATGCGATAAGGAGCTTTATGCACAGGAGCCGCTCCAGGTTCCAAGTCTATAACAAACTCCATCTCCCGAACAGGGGGTAGTCCGGGCAAGTCATCCACGAACACATCGAGGAATTCTTCCACAACTGGAATGTCTGCCAAGGACTTCTTCTCAGACGGCGTGGACACCATCTGAACCAAGAATGCATCCGCTCCCCATGCAATCGCCGATATAATCATTGGCTTTTCTTTTAATCTACTCCCCGCAAATTCCAGACAATCACCATCTGGAAGCTGAAAGCTAATTATCCGACTTCTGCAATTAATACCCGCAGAATATCGGTATAGCCAATCCATCCCGAGGATGATATCAAAACCCAACAGCTTGAACACCACCAAATCAGCATCCAGGAATCTTCCCTCAAAATTTAACGGGCATCCCAAAGCAACCTTGGAACACCACACCATCTCACCATCGGGTAGAGCCACTACCATAGCCTTCGGCAACGGTTCTGTGACCAAATCACACACCTGTGCAAACGTGGAAGACACAAACGATTGTGAAGCACCGGAATCAAACAAGGTACAAGCATAAAACTCATACAAACGGACTCTTCCTGAACCAAACACACAACCCATGAAATCCAAAAAGCAAAGAATAAACCAAAAACACCGAAAGAAATAAATCCAACTTAAAATTATATTAATCCATACCTGTGATTACTCCAGCATCATGGGTCGCTGGTGCCTCATCATCCACCTCTCCGGGTGTGACAGCATAAACCCAGGCTTGCACTGTTTGTCTCGGGTTTGTCCTTCCACCGTGTCTACCTCCACGGCTTCCTTGAGCTGCTCTTGGACATTCTCGGGCAAAGTGACCCTGCTGGCCACAATTATAACATCGAGCCCTACCAGAAGGGCACTCACCCACATGGGCTCTATTACAGACTCCGCATACAGGCACACGTCCTCCCATGCGAACACTTGAAGATGCTTGCGGTCGAGTCCCGGTCCGCTGAACAAATTTTTGAGGCGAACCCGAGCTGCTTCCTTCACCAGAAAAACTCCGCCTCTTATGCCCTGGAGGGGAGCCCATACTCAGATTGTTTTCACGTTCCACCAGGGTGGCCACATCCACTAATTCCTGAAAAGTGGATATCCGATGGCTGACCACCATACGGCGTATGTCATGACGCAGCCCCTCCTGGAAACGATCTGCTCGCATCTCCTCAGTGGCGACAAGGTGAGGAGCAAACCGCTCAAGTTCTATGAACCTCCGAGCGTATAGTTCCACTGTCGCGCCCCCTTGGACCAGATTGGAGAACTCTCTTGCCTTTTGCTTCCTTACCGTTGCGGGAAAGAAGCGGTCATTGAACTCCTTCTTGAAACGCTGCCAGGTCACCGCAGCGAAAGATCCCAGTTCAGATTCCAACAACACCCTCTTGGTATCCCACCAATCAGAAGCGGTACCTTGCAAAAGATAGCTGGCGTAGAGTACTTGCTGTGCCTCAGTGCATCCACACACCTCAAAAGTTTTCTCCAAATCTTTGATCTATTTTCCAGCCTGAAGTGGATCCTCATTTCCAGTGAAGTGTGGAGTCCTATGCGCCAGGAAGCGCTCATAGGTGCATCCGGCTTGCACCATGCTACTGGACCCTCCTGGATACATCCAAGGCCCTCCCTGATATGGCCAAGAACCTCCTGGTTGTGGCCAAAACCCTCCTTGCTGCGGACAAGGCTCTCCTGACGGTGGATAAGGTCCTCCTGATGGTGGCCAAGGACCCCCTTGTTGTGGCCAAGGCCCTGTCTGTTAAGACCTCGCACTCTACTGCATAAATTCTGTCATCTGCCGTATTGCTTCGGCTAGGGAGTCATCCCTGGAGGTATTGTCCCGTGGTTCCTGGGTAGATTTCCTTGGTCTCCCCATTTTCCTGCCACAACACCACTCTTGACCCTCCTTTAAGAAAACAAACAAAACCATCGTAAAACCAACAAAAACAAAACCAACACCACACAGCAAGAAACAAAAGAAACCAGCTTGCAAAAACATAACCAAATAAATACAAACAAACAAACAAGCTCAAACAAATAAAACAAATAAAACAACTGTACTTAACATAATTTTTAAAACACAACTTTAAAAAGCATTCTGGTACTGCCTACGGGACATGTGGTTTTACCCAGAGCCAAACCGCTCTGATACCACCTGTGACGCCCCCAAATCCCCACGCCCGAACACGGGGAAATCGAGACGTCCGGATGGTGACAACCCGGGTCACCATCCTATCGACAGGTGCCGAGTGTGTGCAAGGCAACATATGTGTACAAAGAAACACGCATCGGATAACGAAAGTCATAACTAAGTACCAGAATTGTTCTCAACGTAATACAAGCTGTTTAAAACGTACATAAATAAAATATTACAAAACACGCATATAATAAAATATCAAATACAAAGCATAACATCAGCAACCCGGCGGAGCCGCATCCTCGGGCTCAGCCTCCTCCTCCTCCTCCTCGAACTCTGCACCAAAAGCTACGGAACCAAAAATGGTACCGCAGGTAAGTAAACCCAAACACCACCAGATAAAAACACATATAACTCAATCAACATGGATGCAAGAACAACCAATGCACATGCCCCGCAAAACCACATTTTTACCACGCACGCCAAAAACCCATTTGGCCCAATAAAAACATATTCTTAAAAACCACGCCTCACCATTATCCCAGATAATGGCCCAAACCACCATTTTCCCAGAAAATGGATCAAAAGCCTCAAAACCAAAACTCGCCATTTTCCCAGAAAATGGCCCGCATCTGAAAACCATAAAAACAAACCGGTTATGCATGCACCATGATCTCCCCTAGGGATCATCCGCACACCCTGGCTATGTGCCACACCGCAGGTAAGGACCGCGCATGTGACACCTAAACGAGCGATGCCCAGACTCGCGCCCCGCGCGTACCTGGCCAGGCCATCCTCTAGCCCTCGCCAGCGAAGGGCCACGGAGTCGGTGAGTAGAGCGATGCCTAGACTCGCGCCCTGCGCGTACCTGGCCGGGCCATCCTCTAGCCCCGCTCCAGTCGTCGCCCAGCGACAACTCAGGGGACGTCACTCAGTATTATCCACTCTCGAGTGACCAGAGGAGCTCCATCGAGATAATAACCCATCCCGGCTTGGGCTCGTGAGACACACGCACCCGAAAATCCATTCACACCAACAAAACAGGATTTCTCAAATAAAATAAAATACACGTGCATGCCCCATGCAAATGCAATTATCAACGCACAAAACAAACAACCAATCATAAAACAATAAATCGAGCAACTCCGTCCTCCATCCATCCGACCCCCGAACTCCTCGGACTCAGTCTGGAATCAACCAACCAGCAGATTAATTAATTGAAAGAGCAATATATATTTAAATCTGAAAATAGGGTTTGGAAAATACTTACACCGCTATATGGCAATTTTAGAAAACACGCGGCGTTGCAAACGGCCCCGGAAAAGCAACGTCACAGTGAAAATTCACTGTGGCCGTGGGTTGTGAAAAATCCACTTTTGAATGGGGACAAACTAGGACACGAAATTGATAGGGAATGGTCTAAGGATGGTTGTGAAGCTATTGGAAGTGGTGGTTGGCCGTGGGTGGCGGCGGAATCGCCGGAAAGAGGCCGGATTTCCCAAAAAGGAAAGCTAGCTCGTGGGAGCTATTCCGGTGGTCGTTGGAGGCCGGAAATGGGTGGGTTAGGATGGCAAGGGACCGGTGATGAAGTGGTGAAGAAATGGTGGCCGGAGGTGGAGCGACGGCGGCGAAACGGACGAAAAACCGTGGGGCTTTGAGGAGGATTTCCGGCCAAACGGCCGGCCGGCAGGGGGAGATATTTGGTGGGAAGGTGCACCGGATTAAATTAAAATAATTAAACTAATATATTAATTAAAATAAAAACAATTATTTCAGCGAAAATACACTCAAAAGCGGGTCATCACAACATACATAGATGAAACAACCGTCTCTAATCAGCTTTTGATTCAATAGGTTTTCCTGAAATTATTTTCTCATCTTTCTTATTCAAATAGCCTTATATTATTTTTCATTGAAATCTGGGAACATTCTATTCAAATAGGCTCCATGTGTTGTTCGGGAACAGTCAAGTTTTGAAACAAGTATACCGCCACCTTGTAGGGGTAAGAAACCAGTATAATTATATTATTCATTCTTCTAATTCCATTGTCAACTCTTGCCACTCTTCTAGTAGTGTCCTTGGTCAGATCATTCAAAGAACAATCGATGAGTTTACATCTATTATCTTATATTCACTTTTGAACTCAATAGGTGAGGGGCATTGTCGCTTTGCTGGACTTAGGCAATTATTACAAGTCATGCCATCTGAAGCATATTCTTTGCCGTATGTGCCTTATTGCAGACATTGTAAAGCAAAGCGATTCTACCATGAAACAAAAGGATTTTGTTGTGCTGATGGAACAATTTCTTTGGCCATAAATGCTGTCCCTGATCAACTTTATGATCTTTTTACCTCCAACACAAATGAATCTGTGCATTTTAAGACCTATGTTCGGACTTATAATAACAAGTTCGCGTTTACATCTTTTGGAGTTAAATTCGATAGAGATCTTTGCAAACGGAATAGATGAATTTATACCTTTCGAACTCAGGGACAGATCTATCATTATATCAATGATTTAATCCCTTTAAATGGTCGTTCTTCTTATCTTCAATTGTATTTCTATGATACGAAGCATGAATTAAAAAATCACATTTCTGATTCAGAAAGAATGAATCCATCAATTATAGCTCAACTCATCGATATTCTTTGCATCAATCCATATTCTGTGTTTTTCCGGTCTCTTGGTGATTTGCCAAATTTTAAAAATCAAGTAATCCATATAAGATCAGATGCTGGTCTAGATCAACGTGTATTCAATGCCCCGACATCTTCACAAGTTGTAGCAATATGGGTTGAAAATGAAGATGCAAATCAGCTAGGAGGACGAGACATTTGTGTCTTTAGTCATTCTGGTGAAGTCATATAGTTCAATATTATTTTGGCGGCTATGATCCACTTCAGTATCCGTTGTTATTTCGTCTTGGCGATACGGGTTGGCATCAAGGCATTTAAAAGGTCAATAGAGGAAGCACATTAACATGTAATGAAACAACCCGATCAATAGATCCTTACCAATTAATGTCAGCAGAAAAATTACTTACAAGAGAACAGCGAGGTTATAGTGTAATCTTAATCTTCCCATTTTCTACTTAGTTTGTAGACGTCCAATTTTGTAATATTTCATTCCTCTACAACTTTTGCAGCATTAAACAGAAAAAGGAAGGATCTAATTGTTTCATGCCGTGAATATTATTGCTACAAGTTACAAATTAGAGAAAATGTCAGATCAATTTTGTTACTGTTTGGTTACCTATTACAACAATTTGTTGTTGATATGTATGTTAAGATCGAGACGTCAAGATTAGATTATTTCCGTAACAAACAACAACATATTTGATCTGAGTTATATCAAGGTATTGTTGATACCATTACACTTGGAGAAATCGATGCTTCTAATGTTGGAAAACGAATTATTCTACCTTCGTCATTTATTGGGGGTCCAAAATATATGCGAAAAAGATATATGAAAGTAATGGCTTTAGTTCAGCGTTATGGTAAACCAGACATTTTTTTAACAATGACGTGCAATCCAAACTGATAAGAAATTTCAAATGAATTACGCCTGCATGAGGAGAGTCAAAATCGGCCTGATTTGGTTGCTCGGGTCTTTCATGCAAAATTAGAAGAATTAAATGATTGATTATTCAAGCAGCAGATATTTGGAAAAGTCTCAACATATGTTTATGTTATTAAGCACCAAAAAAGAGGGCTTCCACATGCGCATTTTTTAATTATATTATAGAGGGATTGGAAACTCTATGCACCTGAATCTTTTGATTAGATTGTATCGACAAAAATACCTGATAAAAATATAAATTTGTACTTGCATAATGCTATTATCAAGTATATGATGCATGGACCATGTGGAGTGTTGAATCCAACAAATGTTTACATGAAAAAAAAAAAGTTGTTGCAAAAGCTAATATCCAAAAAGTTTTGCATCAGGTACGACTGTTGGAAATGATTGCTTCCCAATATATAAGCGTTCTGACAATAGAATAACTGTCAAAGTGAGAGGCTATAATTTGGATAACCGTTGGGTCGTTCCATATAATCCGTATTTGCTTGCAATATTTGACTGTCACATTAATGTTGAAATTTGTTCTATGATAAAAGCAGTCAAATATCTTTATAAGTATATTTACAAAGGGCATGATCGTGTTGCTTTCAATTTGGTTTTTGAACAAAACAATCAAAAAATTGATGAAATCTAACAATTCTAATTGACCCGATGGATTGCTCCATCTGAAGCTATGTGGAGAATATACGACTTCATTATTAATGAAATGTACCCAGCAGTATATAGCTTACATTTACATCTTGAGAATCAACACCAAGTAACTTTTCGAGCAAATGAAGACTTAATCAATGTTCTCAACTCTGATTGATTTGCAAAATCAATGTTAACAGAATTCTTTGCATTAAACCGAGTGGATGAAAATGCTAGGACATTGTTGTACAAAGAATTTCCAGAATTTTATGTTTGGAGCCAACAATATAAAGAGTGGACTCATCGAAAAACAAAAAAAAAACTGTTATAGGTCAAATTGTTACAACAAATCCATTTGAAGGTGAGAGGTATTATCTGCGGATATTGCTAAATCATGTAAGAGGACCTTTGTCATTTGAAGATCTTAGGACAGTTGATGATGTTGTGGCTCCAACATTTCGTAAGGCAGCAACTATGCATGATTTGCTACAAAGAGACAGTAGCTTAGAAGATTGTTTACATGAAGTATCTCTATATCAAATGCCATCCAGTTTGAGACGACTATTTGCAACTATTTTGGTTTATTGTAATCCAACCAATCCGAGAGAGCTTTGGGAACGTTTTGAGCAATATATGTCAGTTGATTTTAGGTCGACTAAAGATTCTATGTTGAATGTAAGAATGCAAGTTTTGAGCTTAATCTCTTTTACACTTGAATCAATGAGGAAAGACATTAATTCGTTCCATCTTCTTGATGACGATATTTTTTTTTATGAAGACCAACTCAATCTAGGGAAATCGATGATGAATTGGCTATTGAAATTCCAGAAGAAGATATTGTTGCATCAGAAGCCCTTAATAGTAAACAACGACATGTCTATAATTCAGTTTTGGAAAAGGCTTTTTTAATGAAGCTGCTACATTCTTTGTTGATGGCCCTGGTGGGACAGGGAAGACATTCCTGTACAAGGCACTTCTTACCGTAGTAAGATTAAGAAAATTAGTCGTACTTGCAACTGTTTCATCTGGTGTTACTACATCTATCCTTCCTGGAGGTCGAACAGCACACTCGCGTTTTAAGATTCCACTGGATAATGATGAACATAGCATATGTTGTGTCAGTAAACAAAGTGCCCTCGCAAAGTTACTACATGTGGCAAGGTTAATTATATGGGATGAGGCCCCTATGTCAAGAAAACAATATATTGAAGTATGAGATAAAATATTACGAGACATTAATGATTCAGAGTTAACATTCGGTGGAAAAGTTATCGTTTTTTGTGGAGATTCTCGTCAGGTTTTACCTGTGATTCGTAAAGGAACAAGACAAGAACATGTTGACGCCAGTTTGGTTTCTTCTTATTTGTGGCCTACATTGATCAAGTTTCATTTGACTAAAAATATGTGAGCAAGATTGGATCTAGTCTTTTCAGAATATGTATTAGAATTGGGCAACAGAATGCCACCAATCACAGTTGATGAAACTATAAACATTCCTAATGGCATGCTTGTTCCCTATGAAGATGACTATACTTCTTTGGATCATTTAATAGATGTTGTTTTCCATGATATTTATGAATATTCAATAAATATTTCAGCTATGATGAATCAACACCAAAGAACAGTTATGTTGATGAAATAAATGCATTACTAATTCATAGATTTCCTGGTGAGCTTAAGCGATGTTATAGTTTTGATGAAGCAATAGATGTATCTGAATAATCAGTTACAGATGATTTTTTAAATACTCTAACCCCAAATGGACTTCCTCCTCATGAATTGTTACTGAAGATAAACTGTCCTATAATGCTGCTTAGAAACATTAATTCTTCAGAAGGACTATGCAACAGAACACGTCTAATTTGTCAGGCTTTTGATCGAAATGTCATTAATGCAGAAATCTCAGTTGGGCACCACAGTAGAAAAAGAGTCTTTATTCCAAGGATCTCATTCTTACCAAATGTTGATGAAAATAGTAACTTCCCTTTCAAACGAACTCAGTTCCCTATCAGATTAAGTTTTGCAATGACTATAAATAAGGCACAAGGGCAAACATTGGATTTTGTTGGAATATATTTATCTCAACCTGTTTTCTCACATGGTCAATTATATGTGGCTTTATCAAGGATAAAGACTGCATCTACAATAAAGATTTTAATACGGTCAGTGTCAATTGAACGATCAGAAAAGAACTGCACAAAAAATATTGTTTATACGGAATTATTAAGATTAGCATCTTCAGATTAATGTTAAATGGGTAATGATTCAATTGTATAATTTGAGTTTAATTACTTTAACAAAATTGCGCATTTAATAGAATTCTCTTTTCTGTATATTTAGTATTGTGTTTTTTAATTTATTATACTCTTCAATTCTCTTTGTAATTTTTTTTAATGCAGTATTGGGTTTACTATACTTACACATATAATATCTTTGTATGTGAACAGCTTTAAAGATGCGGACGGTTTATACATCGATAAAAGATATTACTCTAAGTACAAGAGACTGAAAAATTAAATAAGCTAAGATTACAATACCTTCACCATGCTCGCAAGCTGAAATATTCATTCTTCTATGACTTGAAATAAGCTAAGATTTCGAAATTGTAAAAATAGGTGAATCAATTTACTTAATTCACAAGGATAAATTCGTTTAATAAATAAATAAATAGTGATAATTTCATTTTACATACTTGAATTATGAAAAAAAAATCACCCATTTTGTAGCATGAACTCTTAAATTATGGAAAAAAAATTCAATGTATATTCTAAATGAACATAAGGTTTCAATGCACATATTCCATTAAAATATGATCATTAAGAATATCTTTTGAGGCTTAATTTTTTTTAATCATATTAATGATAAGATAAATGGAATTTGTTGTAGTCCTTGGTAGACTATCCGTTATATATATATATATATATATATGCTGTGACCATATACCATCCATGTCCAAAAGGTCTGGCGGGAGCTGAAGAGGAGAGATGAGAGTTGATAAGAAAACTCAAAACCCCACATCTTTTTATATATATATATTTTTTGTATTTTTACTAAATCTCAAAAAAAAAAAAAAATTAGTATTTTTTTATAAGTGCTAGATTTTATTAAAAAAAAATTAAAAATTTAAATTTATAAAAAAATCTTATAAGTCGACTCAAACCAGCCAAAACCATCCAATTTTAATTTTAAAACACAAAAATAGAGCCGTTTTCCATCATCGACTACGATTTTTTTTTTTACGATTTTTTTTTTCAAAAAAATATATAAAATAAAGAACCCCAATTCTAAAATGTAGCCGTTAAATATAGCCCCCACCTCTTTACATTTGTTCCCTCTCTCTGTGTGTTTCGTTGTTCTCTCTTTTTCTCCGCTCCCCCAAGCTTCTTCTTCTTCTTCTTCTTCTTATTCTCTCTCTCTCTCTCTCTCTCTCTCTCTCTCTCTCTCTCTCTCTCTCTCTCTCTCTCTCCTGCGTTGTTTGCCATAGCCCAACTTGTCAACCTTGGCTCCCAAGCGCCAAATGCGCCACCACGACCCAGCCCGCTGCTAGCCGCTGTCACACCACAACATCCTCTGTTTTATCGCAACTCAGCCACTTCCCATCGCATCTTGCGGTTACTCTCGTTGGTCAAAACCACAAAGGTCTGGCACTTGGTTTTTAGGCTTGTCTCGGATTAGCTATGATATATTCTTAAATTATTTATTCATGAACTTCAATGTTTCCTATAAAATAAATCTGAAAATAGTGACTTGAACCTAGTCGCAACAATGATCCGTATTTGTTTTATCGTTTTATTTAATATAACGTAACATTCACAGTGGAGTTCTTTTCAGTTTATACTCTCCTAAATAAAATGTAAGTTTTGTAATTAGGTAGTTTTTACCCCAATTAAATTTTCTTTTTCAATTTTATTATTTTTTAAACTTTAATTTTCTTTTCTCATTTTCTTATTTTATAAATTCTAAACTTTTAATTTAGAGTTTTCGAATCTATAAAAAACTGAAAAATTTCTTGGATTTTGGTCTCGTGATTTGGTTTTGGGATAATTGATTTTCGATTGATGATTCTTTTTGTGGAACAACATGACTTTATAATCTATTTATGGTTGAATCGGATTTGCTATCTGTTTATCATTGAAAAGCAGAAGTTGTGAATATGTAGGTTTGAGTGATTGGATTCTTTTGTTTTGATAGTGTTAGTAAGAAATTGAGGTTAGGATAATTAATAATGGGCAGCGTTTTGAATCTTGGAATATTTTATGGAGTTTCATTTTGTTGTTGATTAAATGGGCCGTGGCTATTGGATTTGGGGTAAATATTTTGTTGCGCCTCTAGCCTATCCAAAATCACATAAGACGATATTTAAGTGATTCAACAATTTACCTACGTCCATTGGAGCCAAAATTCGATAACTAAGTTTGTATAAGTTTACAAATATTGAACAAATCCTCCCTCACATCCTCTTTCTTTCTGATTTTGCTCACCTTAGTTTACACATATGAGCTCTCCTTTTATAGGAGAAGCTCTATTGAATATTAGCCGTAATTAATGGCTAATCTCCAACTGCAGTAGCCATAGTTGAAATTTCAACACATAGGACGGTGGATGGTGCATGTGCATAGCAGCTTTTTAGTTACTGCATTCACACTTAGGTGTTTGTCCAACAATCACCCCCTTCACCCAAGTGTGCCATACTAGGCTGCTTACAAACTGATTCATTCTTCAAATAAATGCACTTCATTCTTTGACATGAGAGACTTCCGCTATCGAATGCGCTTTAAGGCTCCACTGTGCTCGAGGGTGATCAGTAGTGTGCAATATTGATCAAGTTCAAACAGTGTTGGAACTTGATCCCTGTGACGACTTTCGTCAACATATCTGCTGAATTATCTTCAGTGCCAATCTTCTGAAGTTTGATATCCTCTTTTTCTAATATTTCACGTACAAAGTGAAATCAGACATCTTTGTGTTTTGTTCGAGAGTGATATGCTTGATTTTTGGCCAAATGAATTATACTTTGACTATCATAGTAAACGGTAACTTCTTGCTACTTAAAGCCCAAGTCTGTTACTAGTTCCTGGAACCAAATGACTTCTTTCTCGACTATATTCAGCCTCAGTAGATGATAGTGTAATTGTAGATTGCAAATTTGATCTCCAACTAACTGGTCCTCCAGCCATAGTGAACACATATCCAGCTGTCGATCAGCGTCTGTCAAGATCACTTGCATAGTCTGAGTCAACATATCCAATTATTAGACTATCTTCACTATTCTCGAACTTCAAACCAATATCTACAGTTCTTAAAATATACCGTAGAATCCATTTAGCCGCATGCCAATGGGCCTTTCCAGGATTATGCATATAACGATTAACTAAGTTAACAGCTTGGAATATATCAGGTCATGTAAACACCATGACATACATTAAGCTTCCAACAATACTTGCATATAGGACATTCCTCATGTAGTCCCACTCTTCATCATCTTTAGAAGACTGCAATGCATTGAGTTTGAAATATAGGGTTATTGGAGTACTCACCGGCTTCGTCTTCAAGTCGATGTTGAAGCGTTGTAGTATTCTCTTCAGATACTGCTTTTGAGTAAGGTAAACTGTACTTTTCACCCTATCTCTGCTGATCTCCATCTCTAATATTCTTCGTGCTTCTCCCAGATCTTTCATTTCAAACTCATGACTCAACTGAGTTTTTAAACGATTTATTTTCCTCTTGCTTTTACATGCAATTAACATATCATCTATATATAAAAGCAAATAAATGAAATATCCATTTGTAAGTTTTCTGACATATACATAGTGATCGTATTGGCAACAAGTGTATTTTAGATTCATCATAAAGCAGTTGAAACCCTTGTACCATTGTCAAGGTGACTACTTCAAGCCATAGAGTGACTTCTTTAGACTGCAGACCCATTTTTCTTTTCCAGCTTCCTTAAAACCTTCTAGTTGAAACAGATAAATCTCCTCTTCTAGATCACCATGTAAGAAAGCTGTCTTCACATCAAGCTGTGTTAACTCAGGATCATTTTGTGTAACCAAAGCTAGCAATATCCGAATGGATGAATGCTTTACAATAGAAGAGAATACTTCACTGTAGTCAATTCTCTCTGTCTGAGCATAGTCATTGGCTACCAATCTAGTTTTGTATCATACTCTAATTTTAGTAGCTTAATCATCTTTTTGATTAAAGATCCACTTACAGCCAATTGACTTCTTTCCTTATAGAAGTGGCACAAGCTTCCAAGTCTGGTTCTAGTGAAGAGACTGCATCTCTTCATTCATCGCCTTTATCCATTCAACTCGTTCCCTGGACTCTATGACTTCTCTGTAAGTGGTTGTGATCTCACCCCCTTTAGCTGGTAGTGCATATGTCACGTAGTTTGCAAAACGTATCGGTACATATTTCTCTTGTCTCGGGCTGTTGGTTGCTATTGATTCGGATTGACGTGGAGGTATTGTGATTGGACTATCAATCTTATCTTGTCTATGCTCTCCCAAATCCTTTGAAGTAGTAAACTCCACATTTTGTGAATCATCTAGTGTTTTGCCATCATGACTGCTTTCATTAGAATCTTTATACTTATGTGACTTAAGCATCTTAGATTCTTTGAATGTAACATCTCTATTGATGATTACCTTTTTAGATTTATGCACTAGAGTCTATACCCTTTTACACTAGTATTAAAGCCTAAGAATTTTTATTTTTTGGCTCTAGGATCAAGTTTACTTTCTTTAGTATGATAGTAAGCAGGACATCCGAAAACCTGTAAAGAGTCATAATCAGTAGCATGTGTACCTTTTTACATTTCAATGGGTGTCTTCCCGTCATTAGCAGCTGCGGGTAGTCGGTTGATGAGGTGGCATACATATGTCATAACTTCAGCCCAAAATTGTTTACTAAATCCAGCATCTAGTAACATACATTGCACTTTTTCTAGCAAAGTACAATTCATCCGTTCTGTCATATCGTTTTCCTGGGTGTACCTCGTACCTTGAAGTGTCTGAAAATTCCATCTCTCCTGCATACTTCCATGAAGGGGTCTGAAGTGTACATATCTCCATTATCAGATCTGAGCCACTTGATTTTTCTGCCGGTCTGAGTCTCAATCATTTTCTTCCAAACAAGGAACATGTTTAGCACTTCATCTTATTATTCATCGTATACATCCACAGACGATAAGAATAATCATCTACAAAAGTTACAAACCAATGCTTACCTCCCAAAGATGAATTTTTGGTAGGTCCCCAAATATCGAAGTGTACATAGTCAAATATCCTCTGTGTATTGTGTATAGCGGTTTTGAACTTGATCCACCTTTGCTTCCTCAATACACAGTGCTCACAGAAAGACAATTTACCAATTTTGGCACCTTTGAGTAAGCCTTGCTTCACTAGTGTTTGGAAAATTTTTTCTCCATCATGTTCCATACGCATATGCCAAAGACTGGTGGTGTCAACATTAGCCTATCTAGCTTGTCACAGCATGTGGAAGCTCTTCCATCAACAGTACTTCCTTGCAAGAAGTACAAGTTTCCTCTCCTCAAACCTTTCATAGCCACCTGAACTCTCATTACTACTTTGAGAGTTTCGTTTTCAATAGTGATTCTGAGTCCATTTGAATTCAGAGATCCAAGTGAGATGAGATTCTTCCTCAAGTCTGGAACGTAACGAACTTCTGTCAAAGTCTTGACACTACCATTGCAAGAAGTACAAGTTTCCTCTCCTCAAACCTTTCATAGCCACCTGAACTCTCATTACTACTTTGAGAGTTTCGTTTTCAATAGTGATTCTGAATCCATTTGAATTCAGAGATCCAAGTGAGATGAGATTCTTCCGCAAGTCTGGAACGTAACGAACGTCTGTCAAAGTCTTGACACTACCATTGTGCAGTTTCAACTTAATGCTTCCTATTCCCTGAGCCTTACAGGCACTGTTATTGCCTATAAGTACTGCTCCACCCTCAATCTTTATGAAGTCAGTAAACGAGTTCCGATTGGGACACATATGATAAGTACATCTAGAATCCATAATCCGTTCATCATAATGACAAATAGATGATGAAAAATCTGAATTTTCATCTATGTTCGTGACATTGGCTGTGGTGGGTTGATTCTTCTGTCATCCCTTCAGTTTGGGACAATTCTTCTTCTAGTGTCTTTTGTTGCGACAAAATGAACACTCATCTTTGGTGAGTCTTCTTCCGACTGATGAATCACGTGATATGGTCCGAGAAAACTTTTCTTCTTTCCTGGATACTTTGACTGTAGTCTCCTCCTTGCTGTTAATGCTTCACTTGATGTATCTAGCTGTACCTGCTTATCTTTTCTGCGGTACTCATTGCTAATTAAAGAACTAGATATATCGTCAAAACTGATTTTTTTCCTTCCCATACACTAGTATAGTAATTAAATGCTCATATATATCATACAAGGAATTTAATAATAGTAAAGCTTAATCTTCTTCTTGGATTTCAACATCCAAATTTAATAAATCAACAAGAATTTGATTGTAACTATTGAGATGTTTAGACATAGAAATACCTTCACGAAACTGGAATTTGAAGAGCTTTTTCTTCAAGTGCAAATGGCTCTCCATGCTCTTTTTCATAAACTTATATTCTAATTTCCGCTAAAGTTCCCTTGCATTTGTCTCTCTCATGACAAAGTACTTATGTTCTTTAGTAAGATATAACCGGATTGTATTACAAGCTTAGGTATTAAGTTTCTTCCAATCATTTTCAGTCATATCATCTTTTTTTTTTCTTCTAACGCAATATCCAACTCTTGTTGGGTCAAAACGTCCATAACTTCACATTGCCACTTGTCGAAGTTGTTTGTTCCATTGAATTTCTCAACTTCGAACTTGGCATTTGACACTATGGACCGACGCTCAGAGTTACTGGCATTTCCAGAGCTCCTGTCTCTTATAGAACCTTTCATATGAGTTTAGAAAATTTAGACAATAAATTTCAAAATTCTAATCTTACGGATGAGTCCGGAATGATCCAAATAGTTGAAAAATACTATTTGATCATTGAAATTGGACTCCAAATGACTTAGATCAAGCCCAATAAGGATCTGGAAAAATGGATGGTGCTAATCACCTGGCGCCTTAGATACACGCGCTATAGTAGGGCGTTTGAGAGTAGCTAGGGCGCGTGGGGGCGTGTGTCCTTCACCCCTCTTCAACCTTTGAGGCACGTGGGGGAGCGTGTCAGCACTTGCTCTTCAGTCGTCTTCAACCTCTAGTTGCTGGTGGGGATCGTGAGTACACGCTTCGATCTTCTATCGGTGCATGCGGACTCCTCCGACCTCCGTTTTCGATTCTATTTTTGACAACGGATTTATCTTGTCGCGAGGAACACCCTGGAGTTATTAAAAATTGATTTCGATCAACTTAATTCTTGGACAGTGCAAACCAAAATTCTGATGCCAATTGTTACGCCTCTAGCCTGTCCAAAATCACAAAAGATGATATTTAAGTGGTTCAGTAATTTGCCTACGTCCACTGGAGCCAAAATTCACTAAGTTTGTATAAGTTTACAAACATTGAACAAATCCTCCCTCACGTCCTCTTTCTCTCTGATTTTTCCCACCTCAGTTTACACATATGAGCTCTCCTTTTATAGGAGAAGCTCTACTGAATATTAACCGTAATTAATGGCTAAACTCTAGTTGCAGCAGCCATAGTTGAACTTTCAACACATAAGATGGTGGACGGTGCATGTGCATAGCAGCCTTTTAGTTATTGCATTCACACTTAGGTGGTTTGTCCAACATATTTAAATGAGTCTTCATGTAACAACCTTGTGAAAATTTCAATATATATATGCATGCATATGTATTTTGTTTCTCTCTACGAACTTTGGTAGTGGCACCAAATATATAATATTGAATTTTATCTGAAGTTTAGTTGTCGATAAGAAAAGATGTTCTCCATGTGAGAACTTACAACCACGTGGTATAAAGTATTAATTTTGTTTTAAGTTCTTTTGTCAATGAGAAAAAAGATCTTTCTGTTTAAGACATAATAGAAGATATCGTCTTCACGATGCTTTTGCTCATATTTATAAAGACAAACACTTAACTTTGTTGCTTATCTTTTTTATACTTTGGTATTGTTTATTTTTCTAGTATCAGAATAGTCTCATTTATAAGGGATTTATATGGAAACTTAGGCCAAAGACTTGTTCATTTAGTATGATCAAAGATGCACCTTTTTAATAAGATCAAAGATTACACCTTTTGTAGTATGATCAAGATTACATATTCTAGTTAAACACATTCTGCATTAGCTTTTGTTGGTTAGGCAAATGCGAGTTTGAGAGTTTGGTGAGTAAATTCTACTCTATGACCTGGAATTTAATTTGTTTTTTAGTAGAATTGATGTGGGCTTGTACTTAACATCATTTATCATTTGTTAAGGTGTTCATGTGTTTGGTTATGGCTTGCTTGCTAGAAGACTTAAAATTTCATTAATTAAACTTAAACCTACATGGACAGACTTTGTAACTCTTTGATAGAACTCAAGTTATATTACATCTTTAACATGGTTCGAAGTTACTATCACAATCCCACGTAACATGTAGTTGTTTATAATCTTTTAAGTTATTATATCCAACAATATAGCAGTTGACACATTCATAAAACTAGGCGGAAAAACACTGTAGAAAGTAGTTTTTAATTGAAAATAGCCTAACAAAGGATCCTCTATTACCCTCTCGCTGAACACATAACAATATTTGTGTTGTTTCATGTTTCAAAGGCATATAATTTCTGCACCCTTTCTAGATTGTTCCTATCACTCTTTATGGTCTCTGTTTGATTAATGATTTCCTTATAAATCTTCAATTCCATTGCCACTGTCACTGTGCGATATAAGAAATATTAAGAAGTTTTATTCGACAAGATCTCCTAACATATATGATATATCAGAAAGATAAGCTTGTATTTTTTTTTCGTCTAATTGATTGTTTTTTCTATGTCGATCACTTAGTCGGAATATTGTAATTGTCAATATAGTTTTTCAGTTCTCAAGATTTGGGTGTTTTGGTATAAAATTTTTTTCGATAATTCTCATTTACTCATCATAGTCATGGATCATCACCATCAACATTATCATCATCACCTCATTGCATCATCACCTAATCATCATCGATCATCACCTCATTGCATCATCATCAACCTCATGTTACTATCATAATTTACATTATCAATTTCATCCCATCATGGACTTTTCATTAGCATCATTGTCATATCATCGACATTAATCATCTATTTGCGTCATTGTCATCTTCATCACCATCACCATCATCATCTTCATTAATCATCATCTCGTTACATCATCACCTTATTGAATCATTTCATTATTATGATTCACATCATTAATCTCATCTCATCATCATATCATTATCATCATCATCTCATTTAATTATCAATCATCATCATCGATGATCACCTCATTGCATTTCATGAACCTCATCTCATTATCATAATTCACATCATCAATCTTATCTCATTATGGGCTTTTCATTATCATCATTGTCATAACATTGACACTAATCATCATTTATTCGCATCATCATCTTCATCACTATCGTTATGGTCAATAATCATTATCTTTTGTTTTGTTATCATTTCCATTGCCATCAATATTACGTCATCAACGTCGTTGGCATCATAATTAACAAATTTCTATGATTGTAGTCATTATAATTATTCTCATCCATACTATTTTTATTATTGTGGCCATCACTATCAGTATTATTATTATGGAAAACTACTCCTAAACCACTTAAATTATCACCCAAACAATTTTTGTGTATTGAGTCCTATCTTATACAATCGAAGATATGGTAGAAAACCATCTAACTACATTAGAGAAGTTAGTAATGAAAATTGCCTAGTTACAGATTTATTTTTAAACTTACCGGATACTGTCTAATGATATGCACTAGCGTTTCTTGCTATTGTGATTGTTATAGTTATGGGCAAATTAAAGTTTGAGATTATAGTGATTATTAGTTATGGACAACATTGCCTCCCGTAATCTATAGTTATATATCTATGTTTTGTTTATCAAACTACAGATTGTATATGTTTGTTAGTATTTTAACGATTATTATTATTGATATTATTGTTTGTTTTATCCACCACTTGAATTCATCTTACTACTTGCCATATCCCAAATTAGAAATTGTAATTGTAGAGAAACCAAGAATTGCTTTATTCATAGGCTTGGTTTGGATATGTATGATTTTTTTTATTGTCACATCATAGCGAACGGAGTGCATGGTGATTATTTTGTTATCATTAACGACTAGAAAAAAAAAAAAGTATATGAGAGATTTTCTTCTCATTTCCTTTGATATTAAGGATTTTTAAGTTTCCATTGCATTTGATGTTTGATTTATGTGCTATATTTCATCCTAAACGTAGAAATGAAAAACAAATATATTTACTCATGTCTAATTATATCAATCAGAAAGTCATGAAGAGGGTAGTAAAAGGTACATTTGTTTTTTTCTTAATTATTGTTAATTATTTTTTTTATTGTTATTATTATTGTTTTTCAACGTTACATTTTTAGAAAAATTGATATAAGTTCCTTTGAGATGAATTCAAGTGGGTAAAGGCTTTTTAATTTTGAGGTATGTTTTGCCTGATTCTAAGGTTTGAATTATGAGTGCAAAAACTTCTTGTAGCCACAAAAGCCAACGTTATGCCATTTAGTCTTGTTATTACTATTCTTAATTGTTATGCATTGTTGTATTTTAATTTACTGTTTCTTATCTTACGTGATGTTGTTGGAGTAATACATCAACTTCCCTAATTTTTATAACGAGATTAAAGGAATATGATTGTTATTTTTACTTGTTTTCTTCATTATTAATGTGTTAGTATTTTCATCTCATGATATATGAAATAAATCATCATTAAAATAAGGTGCAGATTGTTGTTGTCAATATAACTTTTGTCAGTAATCACCGTTATTATCATATAATTAGAATTCTTTATTGTTATCTTTATCGTCTTTGTCATCTAATTATCATTATTAACTTAATCATTGATCTTATTTCATTATCATTGTGCATTGACATTATTATTACATTATTATCTTTATCATAATTGTCATTCTCATCGGCCATCATCATCATCATCATGGACATCATCATCATCATCATCAAATCATCTTCATTAATCATCATCTCATTATTATGATTAACATCATTAATCTCATCTTATCATGGACTTTATCATCATTTCATCTCATCTCATCTCATAATGAGATTGCGTAATCACCTCATTGCATCATTTCATTATTCTCACTGCATTATCATCATTAATCTCATCTCATTATCATAATTTACATAATCAATCTCATCTTATCATGGACTTTTCATCATCATCATTATCATATCATCAACATTAATCATCTATTTGTATCATCATCATAATTATCACCATCATCAACATCTTCATTAATCATCATCTCATTACATATCACCTCATTGTATCATCTCATTATTATGACTCACATCATCAATTTAATCTCATCATGGACTTCATCATCATCTCATAATGAGATTGCATCCTCACCTTCCCTCCGTTGAGAGCTGGTTTAGTCCTTGGCTGCCTGACACAATCTCATGGTACCATCTTTAGCAACAAAGCATGCCAAGTGGACACTGTGCTCCTCAGGTTGATCAAGTTAGCAGGGAGCATGGCTTAGTCTCTCTTCCAAAGGCCTATGTTGGGCTCGCCTGTGCAAGGACTAGCAATCAAGAAAGGTCATGGACTGCCCGGCCTCCCAAATGCCCATAGGACCAACCTAGTGGCATCCTCGCACAACCAGTGCGGCCACCACTATGCACAGAGGAAACCACCCCCTAGGTGAGTGCTAAAATAGCCCTTGGCGGGGTATCTCGCCAACTATTGAACCAGAGGGGAGGAACTGGCCAGGGGCATCCCAGCCTCTCTCCCTGTGAGCTGGAGACCTGGCCACCCCTCGAGGTGAATTAACTCCCTAAAATCGTTTTTTTTTTTTTGGGGGGGGGGGGGGGGGGGGGGGAGGTACCCTGGAGTACCTAGGGCACGGATGCATGAGGAGCAGGCATAGGAAAAGGGGAAAAAGAAAAAGAGAAGGACGACAAAATAATCACAGCAGAGCATGTGGCAAAGCAACAAAGAAGTATACTTGTTTATTAATAATTGAAGTCTTTACATATGAACTTTGCACATAGGCTTTGCATGAAACATTAAAAAAAAAGGAAGGGAAAGCAATCAGTCGATGGGGTCATCTGAAAGAACATTTAGGATCAGGTCCTTCCCTATGCAAGCCCCCTTCTTCAGGGCCACCAATTTTGGATCAAGGGTCTTGGGGTTCAACAATAGCAAGTTGCTCCTTGGGTTCGATGTGATACCCCATATTTCTTGTGTTTTATTTAAATATTTATTTTCATAATTATTATTATAGGTTCTCTTGTTTTAAAGTTAATCTAATTTTTGTTATATTATTTTATAATTACTAAGTTGTGAAATTTATTTTGATGTGCTTTTTATTGATATTAATTATTGTCCTGGGCGACAATGGGATCGGACGAGATGGTAACGCTCTTGTGATAAATTTGTGGTTTCTTTACTAACGGAGGCTAGAGGATGTTTGGTCACAAATGTGCTGGGCGTGGAGCTAGGTATCGTTAGTTACGAAGTTACATGTACAGTCATTTACCGTGGTGTGACGAAGGGAGCCAGGGTGTGCAGATGGTCACTAGGGGAGAGACCATGGTGCATGCATAATAAACAGATATATGGTGGATTTATAATTGGGGGATGGAAATAAATGGACATGTTTTGGGCCAAATGGGCTTTTGGCGTGCATTGGAAAAATGTGTCATTTTCGGAGAAAATGATGGTTTTATTTTTTGCATGTTTTATCATGTGGATGCATACATATTGGCTATATTAATATGTTTTTATCTCTTAGATTATTTGGTTGATTACTTACTCAGATTTATAATCTCACCGTGGTATTCTTACCCTTCGGTCTGTTGAGTACTGTGGAGTCTGGTCCACACCGCTCGAGCGGAAGCATTGGCCGCTCGAGCGAAGTCAGGTAAATTCAAACGCTCGATGCTAGCTCAACAGTGAGCTCGAGCGGATGCGAAAGGAAGTTCGCTGGACATGTGCTCGACACGTTGCTCGAGCGAACATGTATTTTACATGGATCTAGGGTTTTTTTCGCCGTTTGACTATATATATGATTATTATACCATGTGACCGTACTGTAGAAACACTGGGGACGTATAGTAATTGATCCATCATTATAGTGTGTGATTTCTCAATAATAAAATCCTCTGCAGCTCCCGTGGACGTAGACAATTTGCCGAACCACGTAAATCTTGTGTCGTGTGTGATTGTTTTCTCGTTCCATATTTATTTTTTCACTTTATTGTCATCATTTTTCACAACAATTGGTATCAAGAGCCAAGGTTCGGGTCTGAGGGAAAATGATGGCTGGAGATGAAGTGAAGGTATTGGGGATCGATAAGTTTGATGGCACAGATTTTGGATACTGGAGGATGTAGATAGAGGACTACCTCTATGAGAAGAAATTTCATCTTCCACTATTGGGAAAGTGACCAGAAAAGATGGATGATGCTAATTGGAACCTGTTGGATCGACAGGTTCTGGGGGTTATTCGATTAACCCTGTCGAGATCTATTGCACATAACGTCATCAAGGAGAAGACGACTGTGGATCTCATGGTGACTTTGACAGGTATGTATGAAAAGCCGTCGGCGAATAACAAAGTATATTTGATGAAAAAGTTATTCAATTTGAAGATGGCAGATGGTACGTCTGTTGCACAATATCTAAATGATTTTAATACTATCACAAATCAATTGTCGTATGTTGAAATTGAATTTAATGATGAGATACGTGCACTGATACTATTGGCTTCACTGCCAAATAGTTGGGAAGTCATGAGAATGACTGTCAGTAATTCTGCTGGTAAATCTAAATTGAAATATGATGATATTCATGATTTGATTTTGGCTGAGGAGGTGCGCAGGAAAGATTCAAGCGAGATCTCGGGTTTGAGTTCAGCTCTAAATGTTGATTATCGAGGGAGATCACAAGACAGGAACTCAAACAGAAGAAGATCAAAATCAAAGTACATGGATAAGAGCAAGTCGAGGCCTGGTCAGCAGGCAACTTGCTGGAATTGTGGCAAAGCTGACCACATAAAGAAGAATTGTGTTGCGACTAAACTCTGACTCAAATTAATGAATCAAAAATCTAGTGCAGTTTTACCTGCAAGTATACAGGCGTTGTAGTATCTTACAGGATCGTATCCACAGGGATTGACTTTTGTGATAAAGAAATAAATTCAGACAATAAAACGAAATTACTAAAAGAAACGTACTATCAAATGAAGTTTGATAAAATGAATGGAAAAAGACTAAGGTTTCAAGGATCCGTTTAATAATTTATAATATTGTTTCCAATTGATTTACTTCAATTAAACTAGAATAATGATTCCGTTTAATTGGAAGATTTAGCATTTAAGATCAAGAAAAACAGACGCTTATGATCGAGTGTGAATGATTGATTGATTAAAAAATTTACAAATCTATTTGAATACCACAGGGATTCCTCAAGCATTCACTGTATTCGGAAATCACAATGAATCAAGACGAGTATATAGATAATCAAATTATCCAAATAATATCTTTCAATCAATCAAGCTCGCAAAATAGATTTTACGTCGATTCGGAAACAATATGTAAATCATTAAACTTCACCTCTAACCTTAGTATGAAAATTTAGCCAAACATATTTATTACAAATACTATAGAAATCATATAAATATTATTCATTAGAAAACTAAAATGAAATACAAGAAATACTAGGCAACAATTTAGAAACAACAAAATTTAGAATCTAGTCAACATTGAAAGAATAAAGTTCACAACATAATTAAAATGCATAAAACAGAAATTGAAACTAAGTTGCAGCCCAATGCCAAAAGAAAAAAAAAATGAATAAGGGAAAAGGAATACAACTCCAACCACTTCACATGTCCCTTTCTACACTCACAAGTTCCTACTCTATTTAATTCCAACACATGAATTTATTCCCACCAATAAAGACTAAGAAACCAATTTGCTCTCTTCTTTTCTCATGACTTTCCTCTTTTCTTCCCTCTCCCTCCGTGTCCCCCCCTTGCCTCTCTTCAACCAACCTCTATTTATAGCAGAAAATGCAATAGCCGAACAACCCCACTTGCCTCTTGAAAAATCAATCAATTTCCTTAATTCCGGTTCCCTGTTCCCCTCTCCTTCATCCATTACTTTATTCTCCCTTTAATCATGGCACCTCACTTTCTTCACACACCAATCTCCCCTCAATTTGCTGCTCGAATGTAAGGCCAAAAGAAATCCTTGAGAATCTGCTGCTAGCTGAATCAAAAAGAAAGAAGAAAAATTCAGTTTCTCCACCTCATGCTGCCAAACCGAAAGTGAAGGATAAAAGTCAAGAAAATCAGCTGCACTATTCCTCCTTCTCTTTCGGTCCATGTTTTCTGCATGTGCATCTATTTGTTCTAACTTTTCTGCATGTGTGTTTTGTGTTTGACCGAATGATCATGTGATTTTTCTATTTTCTGCATGTGCATCTGTTTTTTTTTTTTTCTGAATAGTTTGCTGCATGATTGACCGAATGATCTGCTGTATGGTTGAATATCAAGTGCTGTCATGTGCTGCTGGTGCTAGTCCGAATATTTGATGCTGTTGTGGGTCCAGCTATGTGCTGTCCATGTGGGTTTGTGCAGGTTGTGTTCCTGCTGCATGTATGCTTTGCCGAGTGATCTCTTTGCTGCACATGTGTGAGTTTCCAGCTTGTTGGTCTTTGCTGCATGAAGATTCAAAGAAGAATAAAGTTGTTGTCCTGCATGTGCATTTTTCTGCATGTGTATTGCATATGTCCGAATGGTTTCTGCATCTATTATTTTCCATGTGTGTGTTGCATATGTCCCATTCTTTCTTTCCTTCCATAAATGCCCTACAATATATAAATGAATTGGTATCATGGTTTAAGTGTTTCAAGGGCAAATATGAGACTTTGATGTGCAAAAAAAAAAAAAAGAATATTGGCATCAATTAATTTGACATTCAATATTAGAATTTGATGCATAATTAAGTGTTCAATCCTTATTTGATAAAATAAATCACTCATTTAAACAACTTAATTATGCAATTCTAACCCTTTATCAAACTGCAAAAACCCTAAGAAGACCAAGAATGATAGTGCTAATGTGGTAACTAAAGAAGTACATGATGCACTATTGCTTGCGATTCATAGTGCAGTTGATGACTGGATATTGGATTCAGGGGCTTCCTTCCATACATCTTCCCACCGGGAGCTAATGCGGAACTATGTTGCATGTGATTTTGGGAAGGTATATTTGGTTGATGGAGAGGCTTTGAACGTAGTGGGGATGAGAGACATTGATATTGCACTCCTTGGCAAGAAAAATGGGCCTTGCAAAAGGTTAGACACATTCTTGAGTTGAAGAAGAACCTCATTTCTGTTTGGCAGCTCGATGAATGTGGTTATTCAGTGATGTTCTCAGATAGCACCTAGAAGGTCACAAAAGGGGCATTGGTACTGGCTCAGGGTAAGAAAAATGGTACACTATATATGACTACTGGTTTGATTGACACTATTACTATTACCGTTGCAGAGAGCACAGCAGATTTGTGGCATTGCAGGCTTGGCCATATGAGTTAGAAGGGTATGAAAGAACTTCTGTCTAGAGGCAAGCTACCAGAACTGAAGTCAGTTGATCTCAGTATGTGTGAGAGTTGTTTTATGGGAAAACAAAAGAAGGTCAACTTCTTGAAAAGTGGCAAAACGTCTAAGATAGGAAGACTGGATCTAGTGCACCCAGATGTGTGGGGTCCTTCCCCAGTGGCATCTCTTAGAGGTTCTCGTTACTATTTCACCTTCATTGATGACCATAGTAGGAAGGTATGTATTTATTTTTTGAAGCATAAATCTGATGTATTTAATGTGTTCGAAATTTAGAAAGCCATGGTTGAGACAGAGACAGGCTTGAAACTGAAATGTTTGAGGCCTGACAATGGTGGTGAGTATGTTGATGGTGGGTTCAAGGAGTATTGTGCACCTCTGAGTATCAGAATGGAGAAGACCATTCCTGGGACACCACAGCAAAATGGAGTTGCTGAGCGTATAAACAGAACCATTAATGAGCATGCTAGAAGCATGAGGTTGTACGCTGGACTACCACCCACTTTCTGAGCAGATGCAGTCAGCACTGCCGTTTACTTGATAAACAGAAGGCCATTAGTTTCACTAGATTGTGGATTGCTTGAGGAGGTTTGGAGCGGGAAAGAGGTCAAATTTTCTCACTTTAAAACTTTTGGCTGACTTTTTTTATGTGCTTATTGATTCTGATGCTCGTAGTAACCTTGAGGTTAAATCAAAGAAATGTTATTTCATTGGTTATGGAGATGAGGCATTTGGGTATCGTTTCTGGGATGATTAGGGTCAGAAGATCGTAAGAAGCAGGAATGTGATTTTCAATGAGAAAATTGTATACAATGACAAGTCCAGTACAGCTTTTGTAATAGCTCCTTAGGAGTCCGAGTTTGTAAGATTGGATGATTTTCCAGAGGTCACAGTGCAGTGTAGAGATGTGAGTGATGGGGAGAGTGGGTCCAGTGTACCCATACCTATTATTCCGCAGGCAGTTTTAGAGCCGTCCACTCCTACAGTTGCAGTTTGTAGGTCAGTTGGGACTATACATCCTCCACAACATTTATCACCTACTTTGAATTACATTCTGTTGACAGATGGCGGAGAACCACAAAGTTATAAAGAAACCTTGCAAGATGAAAATTCTACCAAGTGGGAGCTGTCCATGAAAGATGAGATGGATTCCCTGTTAGGGAATCAGACCTGGGAGTTGACAGAATTTCCATAAGGGAAGAAGGCGTTACACAACAAGTGGGTGTACCGGGTGAAGATTGAGCATGATGGCAGTAAGAGGTACAAGGCTAAACTTATTGTAAAAGGCTTTCAGTAAAAGCAGGGTATTAATTACTCTGAGATCTTTTCTCTTGTGGTGAGATCACAACCATCAGGATGATATTGGCTATGGTTGCTACTGAAGATTTATTTCTTGAGCAGCTAGATGTGAAGATAGTTTTTCTTCATGGAGACCTTGAAGAAGACATCTACATGCACCAGCCTGAGAGGTTTGTAGTATAGGAAAAGGAAGGTTCAGTTTGTAGACTGAAGAAGAGCTTGTATGGCCTGAAGCAAGCTCCTAGACAGTGGTACAAGAAATTTGATAATTTCATGCACATTGCAGGGTACATCAGATGTCAGGCAGATCATTATTGCTATGTCAGGCACTTTGAAAATTCTTACATTATTCTGTTATTGTATGTGGATGACATGCTTATTGCAGGAGCTAGTATTGATGATATCAATAATTTGAAGAAGCAGATGCCAGAGCACTTTGCAATGAAGGATTTGGGAGCCGCAAATCAAATCCTTGGCATGAGAATTGTCAGAGACAGAGTCAGAGGTACATTGAGACTCTCACAGGCTGAGTATGTGAAAAAGGTACTCAGCAGGTTCAATATGGACAAGGCCAAACCAGTTGGCACACCCATGGGCAGTCACTTTAGACTCAGCAACAATCAGTCACCTAAGTCAGGGGAGGAATAAGATTCCATGAGTAAGGTTTCTTATGCCTCAGCTATTGGTTCACTTATGTATGCTATGTTTTGCACAAGACCGAATATTGTCCATGCAGTGGGAGTTGTGAGCAGATACATGAGTAACCCAAGAAAACAACATTGGGAAGCAGTGAAATGGATTTTGAGGTACCTAAAGGGCTCCTCAAAAACCTGTTTGTGTTTCTTAGGAGAGAGAGCTTGGAGGTGCAGGGCTATGTTGATGCAGATTTAGCTGGAGATATTGATAGTAGAAAGAGTACCACGAGCTTTGTTTATACACTTGGTGGTACTACAGTGTCATGGGGTTCTAATCTATAGAAAAAAGTTTCTTTGTCTACTACAGAAGCTGAGTATATTGTAGTGTCAGAGGCTGCAAAGGAAATGATATGGCTACAAGGCTTCTTGGAGGAATTGGGTAAAAAGAATCAGAAAGGCACTCTCTACAGTGATACTCAGAGTGCCATATTCTTTGCCAAGAATCCAGCATTTCATTTCAGGACCAAGCACATTCAGATCAGGTATCACTTCATACGATCATTGTTAGATGATGGACAGTTGTTACTTGAGAAGATTTGTGGAAGCAAGAATCTTGCTGATATGTTGACAAAGGGTGTTACACTTGAGAAACTAAAGTTGTGCACAACTTCAGTTGGTCTTCTAGCATGAAGATAGGGGCAGTGAGTTGCAGAGGTGGAGGATATCATATTTGAGGAAGACGGTGATACAGCGAGTGTACTAGTCTCCAAGTGGGAGAATTGTTGAGTACTGTGTAGTCTGGTTCACACCGCTCGAGCAGAGGCATTGGCCGCTCGAGCGAAGTCAGGTAGATTCAAATGCTTGATGTTAGCTTGATAGTGAGCTCGAGCGGATGCGGAAGGAAGTTCGCTCGACACGCCGCTCAAGCGAACATGTATTTTACATGGATCTAGAATTTTTTTTTGCTGTTTGACTATATATATAATTATTATATCATATGGTCGTACTGTAGAAGCACTGTGGACGTACAGTAATTGATCCATCATTGTAGTGTGTGATTCTTCAATAATAAAATCCTCTGCAGCTCCCGTGGACGTAGGCAGTTTGCCGAACCACGTAAATCTTGTGTTGTGTGTGATTGTTTTCTCGTTCCATATTTATTTTTTCACTTTATTGTCATCGTTTTTCACAACACCATCCCGTTTTATGGATCGTAGATTTTGATGTAGAGAAAGACATTGAGCCTGAGGGATCGGATCACTGTGGTCGCTTGTTGATCATGGGATTTATTTCACCTTTTGACTATATAGTTTGACTCTTTATTTTATTTTGCTGGATAACTGTATAACCTCTTTGAGGATATTTTACTTTCGTGGTTCTGTTTTTAAAATTCTGGCACTTAATTAACCATATTTTATTTTTTTTACTGCGATTATTACTCTACACTCAATTGCATGTTCACAAACTAGGTACTTGATGATTGGGGTGCGTGACCCGTGTTGTCATCTTCTCGGTATTACAATTCCTGCCAAATCACATGTAGGAGTCGGGGGCACCATAGTCCGAATGCACATGGTTTTTCATCCTCTCCAGGCCTTCTAGGCAGCTGTTGCACCATGCATCATTGCAAACCTAGCGGACATGTGGCAAGTCCTGGCACAATTGGTGGAGGGATGCGTCGGCCCTGATCTTTTCAGACTCCAAGTCCTTCACCATCTTCTTGGTGGCCTTGAAAGACTTCCTCCTTTTTTGGAGAGACTTGGAGGTCTCCTTAAACCTCCATTCCAACCACTTCTATGACCAGGTGTCGGACTTATTTTGCTTGACCAACTTTGAGTTCTCGGGTTAAAGCCTTTCTAGCTCCTCTTGCTAGTAATTGAGTGACTCCTGGAGATTGTCTCTCACCTTTGATAAGAGCACAGCTTCGAGGCGGTGTGAGCCAACCTCCTCCAGGGACCTCTCTAGGTTGGCCTTGAACTGGTTCTTGCGCCGACGAAGGTGAAAGATCCTCTCTTGCATCCTCCGCCTGCTGAGTTGCACCATAACGAGGGTGTCCTCCAACTCCTCCTTGTGCTCCCTCTCTTCTTTCTCTCTTGCTTCTTTTGGTCGTCCAGGTTGCCAAACACTCCATGCCTTGCCTAAGGGAACCATAGTTAGATTGGTGAGACACATGCCAAAAGAGTTTAAAGGGGAAAAGTGGTGAGCAACAAACCCATAACGGGTAGCTAACCTCTAAAAAGAGTTCCAGTAGTCTTTAAGACATAGCATGGACAAGGCCAGAACAAGCCCCATCGGTCTCTAGTCGTGAGGCGGCCTCCTTTGCACGAGGGCCCTAGATCACGACCCCTTTGCCTGTCTTGGCCTTAGGACCCGCTTCCGACCCTGAGAGAATTTCTTTGACCCCAGTGCCCGTCGGCACCAAGGCGGGAGGTTGGGGAAGCATTGGCACACACTAAAGTGGCCGGCACTTCTCTGTCCTCGCTAACCCCTACACCTGGCACAACGGTTGGAACTTCACTGACCCCCTCTCCCACCGTTGTAGGACTAGTGTCGACTGCATTGACCACAACTTTCTCGACCCATGACACTGCTTGTGCAATCTTTTTTCCAATCTCAATGTTGTCACCTAGAACCAGCTCGAGAGAATAGAGAATAGGCAAGTCTGGGATGGACACCCAGTTCAGAAGATCCTCACCCCCAGGAGGGTGTTCCCAGGGAACGGAAGCAGGCACCCCCCTTTGGTGTAAGGTCGGCAGAAGAGGCACGACCTGCGAAGAATGTTCCTTAGGCACGAAAGCGGGCTCTCCCTTGGCCCTGGCATTAGCAGAAGGAGGCGTGGCCAGTGACCCTTGGAGAAGGCACCAAAGAATTGCGCCACAAGGCACTGCTCGCCAGGTGAAAGCCCCGTGTCATTGGCCGCTAGGCATTGACCACAGCTTTCTCGACCCATGACACTGCTTGTGCAATCTTCTTCTCAATCTCAGTGCTGTCACCCAGAACTAGTTAGGGAGAATAGGGAATAGGCAACTCGGGATGGACACCCGGTCCAGAAGATCCTCATCCCCATGAGGGTGTTACCTAGGAACTGAAGCGGGCGCCCCCCTTGGGTGTAAGGTTGGCAGAAGGGGCAGGACCTGCAAAGAATGTTCCTCAGGCATGAAAGCGAGCTCTCCCTTGGCCTTGACATCAGAAGGAGGCGTGGCCAGCTACCTTTGGAGAGGGCAATCTCAGAAGGCACCAAGGAATTGCGCCGTGAGGCATTGCTCGCCAGGTGAAAGCCCAGTGGCACCACTATTGCCCAACAGGGTTGAAGAAGTAGCATCCAAAGCCTCCCTTAACTAATTCAGCCTACATGGAATCATTGCAGAAGGGTCGAGTTTCCCTGATCACAAAGGAAGATGGAGAGGTGGCGCAGCTCGGATTGGCAGCACAAAAGCCACCTCCTTCCTTGGTGGGTGCGGTGCAGGTCTTTAGATGAGCACCCGACTGAGGATTGCCTTGGAGGGTGAATGATATCATCGTCAAAATCAGGCTCAATCGACGAGCTCCTCTTGGATTTCTTCCCCTTCTCCTAGACTGGCGGGCTCGGAGAACACTTACGTCTTTGGGGACCAGCCTCCACCATTGGAAGGGTGCACTCTGCATAGCACATCTATGATTGGGGTGGTAGGTACCGCCGTAAGCTATCATCAGATGGCAAGGCATTTGTAAGGACTTCAGTCCAGTGGGCATCCACTGAAGCTCGTATGATCTCGATGTGTTGAATCTCTTGTAGAGTTGTTGTCCCACACTACCCCCTAGATGGCCCGAACGGGGTAATCCTGCCAAACAATCTAAACGGTGGGGAATTCCCATTTGTCACCTGACACAAAGAAGAAGCGCATAAACCACCTAGACAACTTGTTGTAATGCTGCTCCAAGCGAGTTAGTGCATTGATAAAACGGAAATTGCAAGTGTTCCTGCCCTTCTTTATAATATTGTGGGTGAGAAAAAACTCTAGGTCGGTAAGGTCAAGCCATTCAACCCCCGCCTCCTCTAGGGCACACCGCTAAATGACATAACAACTCATGAGGAATCTCCAAGTGTTGGGATTAAGCTGAGCCAGAGCCACGCTTGCAAAGTCCAACACATCAAGAACTGGGTGGTAAAACTTTAGTCATAGGCCACTAGAGAACATGGCAAGGTATAGCGTGACCTTGGACACGAACCCTTCGAAATCCACGACACCCTCGTCCAGAGGTAGCACCTTTAAGTCA
This sequence comes from Carya illinoinensis, assembly GCF_018687715.1. Classification (NCBI taxonomy): domain Eukaryota; kingdom Viridiplantae; phylum Streptophyta; class Magnoliopsida; order Fagales; family Juglandaceae; genus Carya; species Carya illinoinensis. The sequence goes on from NC_056756.1 coordinate 40,621,663, forward strand.
ATAATGCCTGGCACCTTATACACTGCCCTTAGTGATTCCAGCTCATGGGAGTCACTACCGACTACCACGAGGATATGACATACCTCTGGGCCATTGTGGGGACCTCTGTAAACTCAACATCCACAGAGCCTTGAGGGGGCTAGGCTTAGGTTTCTTGGAGCTTTTTGGGGCAGCACGAGTGGAGCTCTTGGGTATTATGAGTAGGTGAGGAAGAAGGGAGGACATGCATAGAAAGTTTCAAGGGAAAGGGGCAAAGGATACTCAGTGCACATAAGAAGAAGCTATGGGATTGCCTACAACCAAGAGAGGGAGCTTATATAGGTTTAAGGTGATGGTTCATTTCCCAGAATTGTGGAAATCCATATGCTGTGAGAAGACTGTAAACTAGGCGCGAATCCCACAATGCGAGCCATGCAAGAAAATGTGGTAGGAGTCGCCTGATGCCATCAATGTAGAGAAGACGTAAAGCACGTCATCAAGTACCTGAAATTAACTACCCAAAATGTGCCAATAAGGTGGAAATAGGGACCGTTGCGCTGTACGAGGGGAGGCAAAGGGACCATACAAGAGCAACTCATGGCATGGCATGTGGAGAGAGCCGAGAAGCAAGCACAGCCACCTATTCCACAGAAGAGAGTTAACAACCAACCGCGAGGGAGGGTAAAGGGGCAAGGGCAAGAAGAAATTTCCACTGGACTAGTCCGGTAAGAATTGGTGGGGCAAGTTGTGAGGGAATTTTTCCCCCCCAGGCCCGAGGCTCAAGAACGTAGGCCTAGATGCAAGGAGTCTAAGCTAACTATGAAACCCCTTTGACACACAGAGGGCCCCAGACCCTAAAGGAAAGAGAATAGGGGGCACATCGCCCAAGTTCCTCCCTTGCGCCACCTAGCCCTGGAAGGTCAGAACAGGTAGGCAGACTGTACAGGTAGGAGACCCTTAATCCCCTGACAACAAGTAATGAGGGAAGAGAGATTCGATGTATTGTACCTACCACAGATAGACAGGACAGAAGGCCATGCCGCATTTGTGACATATGGTTGAGGGCACGATGTAGATGACATATACCTCTAACACAGGGAATAGGCATCTGACTCCATAAATCAGGTATATAAGCAATCCCCAGGTCATAGGAACGTTTCCTAGACTCTCTAATCTCTCAACTTACTCACTTGTTTCTCTAAGACGATATTGACTTTGGCATTGCAGATTCCCTAGCCACCATTGCGATCCTTGTCTTGTGATGTTTTCTGTGTATCCGTAGGCCTAAGATCGAAGAACCAAGTTGTTGATCACAGTATTCCTCTATTTGAAGACTATAAAACTGCTAAATAAATTATGGATACAGTTGAGGTAAAGTATGGTTTAAGATCGGATGCTTATATACAGTTATTATTAGATAAACATAACCAAAATTCCATGAAAGAAAATGATGACATTAGCGATCGTGTACTTCAAATGGAGTTGATTCTTTTGTTACTTCCTTCATTTTGGAATCATATTGTTACTTCTTTAACATATAGTGTGAATGAAATAACCATAACATCGCTTCCAGTTATTTTGGTACTTGAAGGAGAAAGGATGAAGAGGAGGGAGGAATAGAGATGGTGAATCATCCAATTTATTGATGGCTCAAGATAAGCGTTTGACATAGAACAAGATCAAGCCAAAATTGCTTAAGAAAAAGAAATGGTTAAAAAAGAAATAAAGTAAACTATTTACTGTAAACTATTTTTTAAGTGTGGGAAGAATGGGCATTACAAATCGCAATGTACTAATAAAGGAAAAGTATAAGAAAACAAAGAAATTGTGATGACAGTATCAGAAGTAATGTTCGTGAAACCAACGTCAGATTCACAGTAGGTTGACTCTACATTAACAAGATATATATGCAGGAAAAAAGAAATGTTAATCAAACTTGAAGATAAACAAACAAGAGAGCACTGAGTGTATATGGGCAACAACATATACTACGATATCTTGGGGTAAGGTACATGTAAATTTAAAGTGAACGGTTCCATTATTTTACTAAGTGATGTAGTATATGTACATAGTATTTGTAAGAATTTAAAACCAGTGACTGTATTAGATAAAAAAGGCTACATAGTTGAGTTAAAGTCTAAAACTGTTGTAATAAGTAAGGGTAATGTATTAGTAAAAGGCGTGAAAGATCACGATATGTATGTACTGAATATTGATACTAATAAAGTATCTATTTCTTATTATTTAAATGTGTTATTGATTGTACATATTTATGGCATTTAAGATTATGCCATATAAATAAGATGATTAGAATATATAAGAGTGGATTAATACCACAAATAAATTCAAATAATTTTGATATATGTGAACCATGTATCAAAGAAAAAACGAGTATTAAATTTTTTTCAAAAAGTTAGAAATCCACAAATTTACTTGAAATTATACACTTTGATATTTGTGAACCTTTCAGAACTAAAACCCATAGAGGAATTGAGTACTTTATAACTTTTATGGATGACTATTCAAGATATGAGTATATTTATTTAAAAGAATATAAAATAGAAGTAGAAAACCAGTTGGGCAAGTCCATTAAATGTTTGAATAGTGATAGAGGAGGTGAATTAGAAGTTTTGGATGATTTCTGCAAACTGAAAGTTATAAGACGCATTTATACTATGCCATATAAACTTTAAAAAAATGGTATTGTAGAAAGAAGAAACAGAACTCTATTGTATATGACGAGATTGATGATAGTATATGCTGATCTACCAACACATTTTTGGGGTGAAGCATTATCGACTGCTGCATATTTATTAAATAGAGTTGAAATCAAAGCAAAACCTCTTACACCTTACCAGATATGGACAAGATATAAATTAGACTTAAGTAAATTCAAAGTGTGGGGTTGTAAGACACAAATGCTTATCCCAAAGCTGCTAATGGATAAATTAAAAAGTAAAACCTAGGATTGGGTATGTAGAAAACAGAAGTGGTTACATATTTTATCATTCTAAAAGAGGATTGATAGAATGTAGGGATGCCATTTTCTTAGAAAATACAAATTTAATTACTCCAGTTGATCAGATAGATTTATTAAATAATTTAGAAAATCAACAGATCTCCACAAAGATTGACAATGAAAATTCTGATATTATTCAAATATAGAATAATAAGAATAAAAGAAAGTAAGATGAAAATCAATATTCAAGAATTGATGTTGGAGAAGTGGGAGTAAAAGAACCAGACGACCATCGATATTATTTCAAGATCATTATGCACTAAATACCAGTTTGAAAATTTAGAAAATGGTCCTGAAAGTTTTTCTAAAGAAATCAATAGTATCGATTCAAATAAATGGGTTGAGGCCATGAAAGATGAAATAGAATCGATAAAAAAATAATAATGTTTAAGAGTTAATAGATTTTCCAAAAAATAAAAAGGCTATTGGTTGTAAATGGGTTCTAAGAAGAAAATTTAAAGTTGATAGTAGTTTGGAAAGATATAAAATAAGGTTAATGGCCAAGGGATATACTCAACAATACATATTCGTTTGTGTCGAAGTTAACATCCGTAAGGATTATCATGTCTGCTGTTGCTAGGATAAATTTAGAATTGCATTTGTTAGATATAAAAACAATTTTCTTAATGGTGAATTAAAAGAGGATATCTTTATGATTCAACCAGAAGGATTCCATATTAAAGGATATGAAGAAAAAGTGTATAGATTAAAGAAGTCATTATATGGACTTAAGTGATCTTCAAGAAAGTGATACTTGAAATTTCATCAAACCATTTTAGAAATTGGATATGAAATGAGTGCACTAGATCACTGTGTATATATATGGTAAAACGATAATAAATTAACATTATTATCATTATATATTAATGATATATTATTGGCAAGTAATTGTCTAAATGGATGAATGAAACAAAAGAATCCTTGAAATCTAATTTTGAAATGAAAGACATGGGTGAAGCTGCCTGTGTTCTTGATATAAGAATTTCTAGTGACAGAAATTCAAATATGTTGTATTTAGATCAAGAAAAATCTTTATAAAAAGTACTTAAAGATTTGGTATAAAAAATTGTAAATCCTTAAATAAACCTATTTTCAAATGTCATTCTTTAAATAAAAATATGTGCCTAAAAGATGAGGAAGAAATAAGTGAAATGCTTAATATTCCCTATGCTCAAGTTGTGGAAAGTTTCATGTATGCAATTACAAGTACAATACCAGATATTTGTCATACAATAGAATTGGTAAGCATATATCAATCCAATCCAGGTAAGGAACATTAGCAAGCAGTGAAGCGTATGTTAAGGTATTTACAAGGTATCAAAAATTTAAAATTATACTTTGAGATGAATGATCTAGAATTCATCGGCTACAGTGATGCTGATTTTGAAAGTGATGTAGATGATAGAAAATCTACATCTGGACTTATATTTCTATTTGGTAGAACAATAGTTTCTTGGTTGAGCAAGAAACAGGGCTATGTTGCGAAGTATATTATGGAAGTAGAATATATTGCTTGTAGTAACGTAGTGAGTAATGTGGTGTGGATGAAATGCTTTATTGAAAGCTTAAATTTGGATATTTACAGAAAACCAATCAATGTATTTTGTGATAATCAATCTATCATTTCATTGATAAAAAGTGAAACATAAAGTTCCAAGGGAAAAAACATTGATGTACATTATCACTATATTTTAGATATAATGGGAAGATGTGAGGTCGATGTTAATTTTATTTCCTCAACCAAGATGTTAGCAGATCCGATGACCAAATGATTATCTCTGAAAAAATTCAGAGAACATGTGATTAGAATGGGGTTGAGAGAAACCTAGATGAAGCAACTTCATGGTTGATATGCATAACTCAGAAAATTCTAGGGACGCCTAGAAAATTGGAGTTATGGTTATACCCAAATGAAAATTTTGGTCATTTATAAAGTCACTAATAACGTGATTATGGAAAACCTTAGGAATAGCTTTACGGGAAGTACTTAATAAAATTTTAATGTAGGTTGATTAATCAAATAATTGGTTAATCATTTGTAAAGTTGTTGATAAGGTGATTAGGGAAAGTCTCAAAAATAGCCTTACGAGGAAGTACTTAACAAAATTTAGTGTCGGTCAATACATGTGTTATGTATTCGGCTAAAGTCTTCAGTTGTAACAAGGATATTGATTATTGATTTAGTCATAGAGAATTGATGCAGTTCATTAAATTTTTTTTAGTGAAATGAAGTTACCCTTTATATGTGGTCAATGGGAGCACATATAGTGAAGGGTGCGATCAGATAAGGTAATGACAAAAAATGTATGCACGTAGAGGCTTTTCATGCTCTGACATTGATTTGCAAGAGTATGCATATGAGACTTGAGTAGTGAACAGCTCATATTGGTACCAAGATAATTTTACTCAACTGAATCATTATCGTTTTATGTGATCAAGTGGGAGATATAATTCTAAGGGATGTGATCATCAAACGGTGTATCCCTTGGAATGACACGCTCTCCATGATGATAGTTTCCATGGGGGGTGATGGTTAAAGAAGTGTTGAAAGACACAACCTTTTGATTTAGTCAAAAGGTTGTATCACTTGTTTAGGGTTGTGTCATTTACCAACTATTGTATTACAAATGGTTGTGACCCTTGCCAACTAGTGTCTTATGGGGATCATTGGTGCACATTCAAAGCACTCAATTCCCTTTATCCATCACCAACTTGTGGGATAAATACCCTCACAGAAGTATCACAATTTTATTGGTTTTATGTTCAATTTTGTCTATTTTGTTTCTTCATTTTTCTACTCAATCTCCAAAAGGTCATACTGTACACACTACTATCCAAGTGAAAGCCGTAGAAACTTGATGCCCATGGAGAAGGGAAGAAATCGATAAAGTAATAGGGGAGGTAAGTTTTGCATGTATCATTGTTAGAAAAACCAGAATACGGATGGGTTAAAGTCTTAAATAGATCAAGAAATGCAAAGGGAGAGTTAGAGCGCTTCGTGGAGGAACAACACCTTCGACTTGTAAGAAGAAAGGAATGGGGAAGGGAGGTGAACCAGGAAAGGTGACATAGCAGGGATTGGAGCCTAAAGAGGGTGGATAAGAGATTAGATAGAGTAGAACTAAGCCCCACTTAGAAGAAGCTCTTGACAAGCCTTGCATGCTCCTTATGGTAAGATAAATACAATCTCATGAGGGTTTGATCAGGTGGTCCCACAATAACAAGAAAAGCACATGCTTAAAAAGCAAGACACAAGAAGTTTGTAGTGGGGAGATCGTATATTAAAAATGGTGAAGACAAGTTTGCAAATGCTAAGATTCAGTGAATAAGATTATGCATGAGTCCAATACCCCTTTGATGATGTGTTGGCAGTGACTATGCTAGTTGCAAATTACACAACTAGAAGGGTCCTAATGGATAATGGTAGTTCACCCAACATTTTGTAATGGGAGTCCTTCCAAAAAATGAGCATGGGGTAGAATCAATTGAGAATGGCCTCATCCCACTCAAAGGGTTCATGGGGAAAATAGTGCAGCTAGTATGGGCAAAGCCTTTCATGGTGAAGGATAAATTCTTAAGCGTCAAAGGGTCCTTTGCCTAAAACGCAATAATCAGGTGACTCACATTAAAGAAGATGAAAGCAATCATATTGACATGTCATTTGATGACGAAGTTTCCAACAAAAGAGGAAATAAGAAAAGTACGATGACAACAAGTCTTGGGGAGAAATGCTACATTAATTCTCTCATAAAAATGAAAGAAGAAATTATAGCAATAAAACAAGAAGAGGTGGTAGATACTTTGGAATTTGTAGAACTAAATGCTAGTCTACTAGATAGAACTGTGAGGATCAAGACAAGGATGATGACTACAGTCAAGGAAGGTGATCTTGAGTTTAGTCCCATCTTGGATATGAAGGCTCATCGCCCAAGCAAAGATTCCAAGAGATAAAAATTATCACCACCCAATAATATTTTTCCAAGGATATAGAACAAGAAGTTGCCACCTATTGGAATCCACCAAATGATAAAGAGCTATTAAGATGAAAGCCAAAGGCTGAGTTTTGATTCAAGAAGGAACACATAGAACTTTATATTTCATTCATAACTTAGGACTTAAGTTTTTGTGACTCTAATTTTTTGATTGTGTATCTATCTACTGTGTGGTTGTTGGCGGATTTGTGGGGAGGGAAATGAAAGTTTTTTTTCCCTGTTTCCTTGAGTCTAGCAATTTTGCTTGTTTTCGATAAATCTAAATTGTCTTTTTGGGTTTTCATTTGGTATGTAAAGTGTTGATGCTGTCTATAGATCTCATGTTTGGTTGATGAGAGTTTTAAAAAATAACAGAGAACTTATTGGCTGAATGATCTAAAAATGTATAAGCTTAATCTATCATGCAACTTGATTTTCTTGGTTGAGTTGGGAATTTTCATCTGTAGAAAATGGGTACAAGGTCCCTCTGTTGATGAAGAAGAAAGAGTGCAGTCTTTTCAATATTTTCATTTTTTTTTAATGACCAGGTCGGGTTATACGAGTTCGACCCGATTTTATTTTAATGGGCTGATACGGATTGAGTTGGCGCCTTAAATGGCTATATTCAGGTCAGGTCAGGCACAAACCTGATATTGTTAGCTTGGGTTGCAGGCCTTCCAAGCGTAGGAAATGAAAAGGTTCATATATATCCAAAAGGCTAATTAGAGGAAGATTTACCCTCCAAATCATGATGAGAGCCCTCATGTCCAAAAGGTTCATATTGCTCAAGATGTTGCTAGAGTTGTTGTACTTGTCTAGTCAACTCTTTTCATTTAATCACATGAAGGTCCCGTTCATGAGCCACAAGCTATCAGAAACTTAGTGTTTGGCTTTTGGTGACGATGATTCACCATAGCAATTGTGGACCCCTATATGTTGATGACTCCTGCACATGCAAATGACAAATCATATGTTAGTGTGTGGTACATGAGATGATAAGTAGAATTTTTCTTGATTTTATATATGCCTTCCTTATGAGCAAGTGATAGAACAAAGTCGAAGGGGCCGCACTTCTGTTTTCGGTCGAGCGCACCTTATATATGTTGGGGACCTCAGTCAAGCCTCCAAACACTAAAGGTTCAATCCTCTCCTTGTTGCTCCTTTAGTGACCGATAGGACTCCTTTGCTTGGTGTAGATCACGTGTAGCCCAAAGGCAGCTTGGGTGAGATGAGGCTAGGGTTCAATGGTGGGAAGTATGGATGGTGTTTGGGTTAGGTGATCACGGGTTGGGTGATGGTGGTGCACGGCTAAGTGACCCTTGGTATGCTAGGTGCCACTTATGTGCTAGGGTTGGATGAAGGCCAATCTTGGCTAGGGTTTGGTGTAGGATTCGGCTAAGGCAAGAGTGGAAGGTGGCCAAGGCTTAGGTGGCAACTAGATATCGTACAAGTTAGGAATTGTGCAATTCCTAAAAAGTAGGAATTGAGATAAGAGATCTAGAATGACAAGGGCTGGCCAAAAATGAGTGGGATGGATAAGGTTGATGTGTTTTGGTGGGAAAATGGAATTTGAGTGAGCCAATCAAGGGGAATTGACCAATCAAATTATAGAAGGAAAAGGGAAGTGAGAAAATATAGGATCTAGTTTTTCGGCCAAGCCAAGGAGGCTATGACCGAATTCTTCAAGGTGAGATCTAGGGTTTATGGACTTGTTTGGCTATGGGAATTTGAGGGTGGTGTGTAGGGCTTGATGTGGGGCTAGGGTTTTGTGGTTTATGGCAATTGAAGGTGGTGTGAAAGGCAAAGGATAGGGCTGGCCGAAATTTATGTTTGGAAGATGAGATTCTTCAAGAAACTTCAAGAAAATCTCATGAACATGTGAGAAAACACATGCACACAAGAGATCTTGCAATCCACCAGACAAACCGAAATCCCAATGAAGGATTTGGCCTCTCCACTCCAAAGCAATCAACAAAAAGATAAAATAAAGAACAAAGGAACCAAACAATCTTTGATTCACAAATTGCACAAAGAATTGAAAGGAAACCTCAATATATTAAAGGATATCATACATATTTACGAATTGCACCCCAAAAGAGCCCAAGTGCAAGATGCACCGAAAATGAAGAACTCCAAACCCTATGGCCGGCCACTCAATATTCAAAATGCCAAAAGATCCTAATGAAATGTCTAAGGGTCCTATTTATAGAGTTTACAAAGTGGAAACTCCCAAAAGGTCTCTAGTCAAATTAGAATAAATAAATAAAACAAATGAAATAATAGTTAACAAGTCTTTAAATAACATATATAAAAATAATAAAATGGATAAATTAGTCATGGTGGCCGTGGCATGCAAGGCCCATGGTGGGCTATGGTGGTGCATGGCTCAAGGCTAGGCTAGTCATGGTTCGATCCGCGGCTCGCTGCATGACATGACATGGTACCATACGTTGGTCAGGTGATGAGCACAACATGGTACTATGCATGGCCTGCTGATGGTGGACATGGCATGATACCAAGTCTAGGCCTGATGGTGGGAACATGGTGATGTTGTGCTGCTGCTATGGTGCCTAGTCAAGTGGCTTGGGCGGTGGTCCTGCATGGCCCGGGTTGGTGGCCTGGGTGATGAGCATGCATGACCTAAGCTAACGGTCTGGGCTAATGGGCTGGAGCCTTGCTCTTGTTGGCATACCACTAGCCTTGTCTACGAGAAATGGGCTGGTGCCGTGCGCTGGATGGCATGCTTGTGAGGGCACGCCACTAGCTTCGCTAAGTGGTGTTGGGCACTCATGCATGCACGCAAGTGCACGCGCAAGCTTGCACACATGGTCTGCACATGGCCAGTAACCTCCATGGTTGCCTGCTGCGTGTCATGGTCTAAACCAAGACATGCAAGCAGGCTAGCCATGTGACTGTCCTGACCCTCCATAAGTCGTGTTGAGGTGTTGTTCTGGGCAATTCTCCTGGAGGTTGTGACAATACACCCCTCGTTCGGCTCGCAAGCAGTAATCAGGCTTGCTAACACCATCCTCCTTCCTTAAGGAAGGATTTGGTGGCTCACTCTGAATGAGCTGCCGACTAATTACAACCTCTCTTTGTGTTGTTTATGGTTGACTCAACATTTGTCTTTGGAATCTTTCGGTTTCAAAAGAGTTGATCTGGGTCTTAGGTGACCACCAAGACGTGTTTGTTTGGAGCTACGAGGACATGATGGGGATAAACCTGAAAATAAATGGGAATTAGTTTTACACGACCCCAAATGCTAAATGGGTTTGGTAGAAAAGGCAAGTTTCGCTTCAACAAGTGTCAAGACATAGATGAGGAATTTGATAGGTTGCTAGAGGTGGAATTCAATAGAGAAATGCATTACGTGGAATGGCTGTTAGACACATTATTTATCAAGAAAGAGAATGCAAAATGCTGAATGTGCATAGACTTTATGGCTGGCCACAAAATGCTCAAATTTATAGACGCCTACTCAGGCTAAAACCAAATAAGGCTCTACGACATACAAGCATACCAGTTAGTAAATAAAATATTCCAAAGGCAAATTGGAAGGAACATGAAAGTGTATGTTGACAATCTTCTAGTTAAAAGCAAGGAGGAAATTAGCCTTTTTTTTAGGGAGATTGGGTGATAAAATGACGGGCTAAAAATTATTCCTAGTAGGGTTCTGCTTGGCCATTGAGATTTCTCATATGAGAATTTTGAGTTTTAAAATTAGATATTAAAATATTATATTTTATTATTATTATTGTTTTGGGATTTGAAAAAGTAGGAAAAAAGTTAAATTATTTATTATATTTTATATGGAGATTTGGCAAAGTTGTAATGTTGAGATGAGAATTTTATATTTGAGATAAAAATTCTTTGTGTCTAAACAGTATAGAGTTATTGGTCTCTTAAAAAAAAGGGTTGTCTAAATGGGTCATAAAGGGGGATGGTCCAACACATGTTCATGGTCCAAGAAGTCACATAGCATTCCCCAAAAGAGATGAGAGCTTCACTAGCATGTCAAAGAAAATTACTTGATCAATATTCATATTAAGTGAACAAAAATTAAAAAAAAAAAAAAAAAATGTAGAAGAGAACTTAGGAATGTGGCAACTGCAAGTTACTCAGAAGAACTTCCTTCTTACTCTAAGATTCAACTTTTTCTCACTCTTGCAAATTTCTCTTTCTAACAATTTTGCTCAATAATATCTGAGTGTGGTGTGAGAATGAGACAGAACAATTCTAATTTCTCTCCATTAAAAATGTCAAGTTCCAGCCTCATTGGTCCAAAATTTATTACAAATCTTCCTTTTCTATTTAAAATTTTCAGGTGGCTTAATTTTGGCCCTTCAACGTACTTGGCCTCTTGATTTACTGAACTCATGAACCAACCAAACTATAAGTAAATAACCTGTCCTCTTGATCTTCATACTAGCATTGAAATTAGAATGTTTTTAATTCAAAATTTTCAGAAGTAGAAATTTCCTAGACCTCTTGCTAGTCCCTCGCTCGGTCCACTGAACCATGTGGAGTTGATGGAATTTAAGTCAAGAAAAAAGTGAGAAATATTAAAAGGCGCAAAGCATCCATTGAGGACATAAAGAAAGACTAAAAGACATATCCCATGGCTAAAGTTTGCTGGCCGTATCCATAATGATCAGATTTGTGTCATCATACAAGGCTGATCATTATTCATTAGTCTATTCTTGCACGTCCTTTTATCTTTGAAATCTTGGATAAGCTGTACTGCTTTTCTGTCTCCCCAAACAAAAATTAGATACTCCGATCCGAAGCACACAATTCAGGAGGTTATCATAAAAATCATGTGTTTGTAACATTTTTGGTGCGGGAAATTCCTTTATACTAAACCTTTCACAAGTCCAAAATCGAATCTGTTGAAACCTTTAAACAATATATGAAATAAAAGTTTCATATGCTTGCAATTGGTGCCGAAGACACTTCTTATCAACCTGTTTGGTGCCGAAAATTCCTTTATTATCACATGCTAGTTAGCATGCTAGCCAACATGCATCTAGAACGTTAATATTGCTAGAGAGGATCACTCAACTTGATAACAATCTTCACACAATCCGGATGCTTCATTAGGTCAAATACTTTATCAGCCTGTTCCAGTGAAATTTCGTGACTCAAAAGTTCACCAAGTTGGATTTCCTGCCAATCGATCCAATATGTAGAACAAAGCAGCATTGATTCAGATGTTGTCAGAATTCATCAACACGATTAATATATATTATTGTTTAATTTTAACACATTTCATACCCAAATAATTAAGGAAATTTCAAATTTGAAACCATAAATCAGTACTGCTTATTGATACCAAAGTTTGAAGATGATAAAAAGTAACCCACCCTTACGTACGTACATGACTAGCAGCTATATCAATGATTGTTGGGTATTTTGTGTGTGCCTGTTTTATGGCGGCCAGATTTGATGATCCGACTTACCAAGAATTTGTTATGGTTTTTTAGTAAATTTTCAACGATGCTCTGGTGATGGACCGTAGGGTTTTTGCCGCACACACTGTATTTTTGTACAGCCGTTCAGTGTATTGCCATACTATGTATTCAACATTCAAGATAATAAATTTTTTTACAACTTTGTAGACCTAATTACGTTGTCGAATTATGTAAATCTTGTGTTTACATAAATTTTATAAGAAAAATAATATATATATTTATAGAAATTTCTTTAAATAAAAAAACTCACCTTATTTTTGCATTTGTCGATTAGAACAGGTAGGTCAGCTTGGGCCTTGAGCCCTCCAAAAACGGAACCCCTCAAGGTTCCACCAAGCAATAAGGGTAGGGAACTGATCTCCACTGTTGGATGATTTCCAGCACCAATTATTATTGCTTCCCCTTTTCCCTTATGACCACCAATATTACCAAAGTTAGAAAATGAATTATTTAATTTGATTAAAAAATTATAAAATTAATTAGCATTTGTAACATGTATACATATATAACATGAACATATATAATATATAGACATATACCGATTTTGTGGCTAGGAGAGCTTGATTGAGCAAGGGTGTGGCTCCTGTGCACTGAAAACAATAATCCACACCATGTCCACCAGTCAATTCTTTGACCTGCTGGGAAATAGATTTCTCATCATTTTTATCATCAGAGTTTATAAAGTGAGTCATTCCAAATGCTTCTCCTTTTTTACGTTTCTTCTCATTCTTGTCAACGCCAATTATCCTTTCGGCCCCTTGTTTTCTTGCTCCCTCTATGACCTGCAATATTTTACAAGGATGATAATCAATTTCCAACTTCCTTGATCTCGATTACACATGCAAGAAGGTTTTTCTTTTTTGCATTAGAAAAACTTTAACAAGTACCACAGCGCAAAAAGAGGAAGAACAAGAGGAAAGACTAACCCAGCATGCATATGCATGCTGATTCAAGATGAATATTGTCTTGTATAAGAAATCGCTTATACAAGACAGCTCCTATTCGTTACAATACAGAAGAGAGATTGCACAAATCTATGAGATTAATTTGTCTTAGGTTAAATAGTAAATTATGAACAAAACAGGAAAAAGTAATGTAGTATGAATTATAGCATGTTTCAGTATATTTGATCATGAGCTTGTTTATAAATACAGTCGCAGGGTAAGTACCATGAAAAACAATATTATTGTAGATGCCATGCATGTTAGGACTGTGAATTGTTTTACACAGCCTGCAAATCTGACATGAACTCGACATGAAATAATAGGATTAGGGCCTAGCATTATCTTACTCATTCATTCTGACATGAACCCGGTTGACCCTATTATTAATCTGGTCATTTTTTTTTATTAATCCAAGTAACATGCGGGTTGACCCGGCTGATCAGTTTATTTAATGCATCATTTTTTTATAATACACAGTTTTATTCAGTATAGCCTCGTGATTGCTTGAATTATAAAATGGAAAAAATATCTCATCTATCCACCACAATAATTGAGTTAGTTCTAAAAACTTGCAATTGTAGAAAAGTGAAAATCTATAAATCGTTAATAATCTTTTGACTTTTGTATTGCACGACACGTTAGATTAGAAAATGTTCCTAAATTGCATGTAGGGTACTGCTGATAATTAATCAGCAATAAAAGCAAAATTATACATACCCCTAATCCAACAGCACCAAGACCAAGAACAGCAACACTTGATCCTTTTTCAACCCCAGCATCCTTCCAAGCAGCCCCAAATCCAGTTGAAAATCCACAGGAGAGAAAACTAGCATGAGGCAGATCAATTATGCTGGGATCAATCTTGAGGACGTAGATAGCATCAACAACCATGTACTGCGACCACGTAGAGCAAGAAAAGGCTTGGTACAGCCTCTGGCCTCTCACAGACATTCTGGAAGTGCCATCAGCCATAAGACCACTCAAGGGTAGTGGGTATTTTAGGCACAAGTTCGTCTTTCCCGACACACAATACTCACAGTCTTGGCACTGGGCCATGTAAGTTGGAATGATAAAATCTCCTGCTTTGACATCTGTTACTTCCTCACCCACACTCTCTACCACACTGCAATCACATGGTCCACTTTACTTTTAGAAAGGGGTGAGCTATTTAGTATAAGTGGCACGACATTTGAGATTCACGTGAAAAAAATCAATTTGTTTTTATATACTGAACAGACCTGTTTCAAAACGACCGTGTGAGAGTTACGCACTCTAAGCTTGTATCTAACTTTACTTCTAATATAGAAATAGCATAATTCAAACTAGCTAACATTGTGCGATGACTTTTTCCTACTGAAAAACGAAAATATTACAAGACGATCAAAGGTTGATCGTTTCTACAATCAGTGGTACTACTTAGACGCAAGTACTGGAAAAGGTGGAGACAGTTACAGATTAGGAGAGCTTACCCGACACCTTCATGTCCTAAAACTCGAGGGAACCAAGGCTGCAGATCAAGAAGGAAAAATGTCAAACCCTCTAGCTCAATGCATGGAAAAGGTAAAAAAAGAACACCCAGAATTATTAAGGGAAGGATACTCACAGCTGGAAAGCCCTCGGTGTGTAACAAGTCTGTGTGACAAACACTGGCATACAGGATTTTGACGCGAACTTCAGATGATTTTGGAGGATCTATTTCTATCTCTTCCACCTTCAACGCTTCCCCAATTCCCCAACACACCAGAGCTTTCGAAAAATAAAAAATAAAAAAATATAATATTATGAGATAAATTATTATACCCATGTACAATATAATGATCTTCTCTTCTGCAACTGCATATGTAAAAGTGAAATAAAAACAGGGGCATACCTTTGCATGTTATGACCTTTGAGTCGCTCAGCTTCGACATCTTCTCCAGCAATTACTATCAGATTTTATGACAAAGAATTCTGCTTTCTATATATCTCTGTCTTTTCTGTCACTGGCACTGCGTGCGTTTGGAGTTGAGTTCCTTGGGCCTCCGGTTCCTGATCCTTAATTAGCATATCATCCAATAACAACATAAATGAGTTGGGCTGCCGAAGGGTTGATTTATAGCTTAAAAGAAAAGTAGATAAAGAACAAAATTAAATTTATAAATTATTGTAATTTTATCTTATGGGTTATATTTATTTTATAAATTAATATGTGACGTGGGGCCACTATAATTTATAAATTTATTTATAAATTTTTTTAAAAAGCAGTTTCCTATATATATATATATATATATATGGTTCAATCCAAAATCTTTAGGTGGAGTTGGTATAAAAAATATTGGATATTCTGGTCTAAAAGTAAGCTCATTGAAAAATTAGGCTTGTTAGAGGAAAGGAGATGATATGTTATCTTTTGTTAAAAATTAAATAAAATATTATTATAATATAATTTTTAATATTAATTTTATTATAAAATTTTAAAAAATAAAATTATTTATTATATTTTATATAAAAATTATATAAAATAAAATGAAATAATTTAAATTTAGATATTTAAATCATCTCTAAACCACTTTTGAAATAATTAAAAATAAAAACATTGACAAAATTAGTTAATTATAATAAAAATAAGTCTACTTTTGTCGTACCTTCAAATGCATCTCATCCACCTATTTTTGGGATAGGGTATCCTTACAATTTAATAACAATTTATTTAGAATCTATCAATAAAATATTATTTTTTAAATATCTATCTCATCAAATCGAAATCAAAATTAAAATAAATCTTTAAAAAATTATTATTTTTTGGGAAGGTCGTAGGAAAATGGATGCTTGTCTAATCATTTTCTTATTTTAAGAGGGAATATCTAATGAAGATAAGTCAAGTCTTTTGGCTTGAAAAACGAAATTTTGAATTTTCCACCCAAGTATCCGCCGTCATGTCTTTAATCAAGGCCTCCTCAATTGATTAGAGGAGAGAGAGAGACAACAAAAAAAAAAAAAATATTAGAAAAAAAAAAAAAAAGCCTCCTCAATTTTTACGCCATTGGTACTGATCACTCTCATCTTATAATTTTGTAAAGAAAAATTTAATTATAAGTATAATTATATATTAATTTATATATTAATTTAATATAATTAATTAAAAAATAAATTTTATTAAAAATAATATTAATCTAAATTTTAAATATGAATAAATTAGTATTAATATGTAGATTAATATATAATTTTATTTATATATAATAAAATTCATCTTATAATTTGTCTTCTTATTAGCTAGGAAACTAATAATAATAATTTTAATAATCAATTACCACTCCTAAATTAATGCCTAGCTAGGATTGGCACGAGGACCACAAGGCCGGTGGACCCTTTTTTTTTTTTTTTTTTAAGTAATTAGGTCAGGATCAACGTGCAAAACACGTTTACCTATTTGGATAAAATGATATATATATATATATATATATATATATTTCATAAAAAAAATTAGTTTCAATTAATAATTTATGACATATGGGAAAAGATGTGAATTCTAGTAAATAGTCTTTATGTTATATAAAATAATAAAATTTTTATAAAAGACAAGTGTTACACATATGTTATATAAAAATAAGAGATATATTATACATCAGTTAATATTTATTCCACACCCCACTAATATAACTTTATTTTTAATGTCAAACCCATCATGATGATACGAACCTATTTCTCTCATGATGTCTCTCTCCTCAAGCCCCCTTTTTTTCTCGTCTCTTTCTACCCCTATCAATCCCTTTCTCTCTCACAAGAAATAAATCTTACAATTTCTCATTCCCAACCAGCTTATCTCTATCGCCATTGTGGGGCAGTGGAGATGGAAGGAGGCGTGCGGTGCCTTTGTAGCTTATGACATGGATGAGAATTGAGGACAAGATGCTCCCGTTACCTTGGGCTCGGAGGAAAAGACAATTGCATTATAGCCATGATTAATTTAATCTGTCAACAAATTGAGTTAAAGGGTGTATAGTCTTTTCATATCTAAATATTATTTATGAATCATTCATTCTAATTACCCTTCTATTTTTTTAGTATTGTTTTTCTTAATTTAATATTATTTTTATTAAATAGATTCTATTTAATTTTAAATATTATTAAATATTTTTAATGAATTATAAATAGAATTCTATCACAGAATAAAATAAATAAAAAGGAAATCTAAGAATAAATAGATATTAATTATAAATCGATATTATTAAAATGATATTTATATGAAATATTGAATCTAAAATAATAAATTAAATAGGATAGGTATAATAGAAAATTCTGTAGCGTCCTAATTCCTAAACAATCTAACTATTTGTTTGGGTCCATTTTAAATCATAGTGTGCCAAAACGTGCCACTGACTGTGTCTCTTGGTGAGGGATGTCATCTCATATGAGTCACTGACATTTGTTGTGACCTATGCGAGCCGATATATTGATGGGATCAAGAGCAGTGTAATTCGAACGACATTTCGAGGCTAACAAACGGAGTTAACGGAAAATAAAAAAATATTAACGAAAAATAATAAAAACTGTTAAAACAACAATTTCTGTTAAATAGCTACTTTCTATATATAAAGATATTTTACCCATTGTATCATTAAGATGGCATTTAATTTTCATATATTTTTTTAATATCTTATTATTTAAAGGTGAATTTTGCTAAGTGTAAATTCATGTATTAATTTACATATTAATATTAATTTTTTTATATTTAAAATTTAAATTAGTATTGTTTTCAATAAAATCTACTTTAACTAATCACATTAAATTGATATATATATATATTAATGTGTAGTTGTGTTTGTAATTAAAATTTTCTTTTAATGGTCCCCTAAAAACTATTCTTAGTTGATATTTTTCTAATAACTTTATAGAGCAGTGCTACTCTATCATCTGAATAGCATCGCTCATCATTATTGTTAACACACTTTTCAACTTTTTAAATTTTTTTCACATTTTTTAAATATTTTTAAAAAATAAAAAAAATATTAATATACTTAAAATTATTTTTTTAATTATTAAATAAAAAAAATTAACCAACGATCAACTAAAACAGTAAGGGGCATAATAGATTTATCCTAACTTCATAAATCTTTCACATGGACAGTCTTCTAGTGGCAGTTCTAAAGCTGTGTTTTGGAAGTCTTTATGGCATCTGAAACTTCCTAAAAAGATGGAGATTTTTGCATGGAGGGCGTGTCAGGAGAAGCTTCCAACCTATCTGAATCTGAAGAAAAAACATGTATTGGATGATGCAACCTGTGTACTATGTAATCAAGGTATGGAAGATGCTGCTCATGCTTTGTATTTTTATTCGGAAGTAAGAAATGTGTGGGGGGTTTTTTGTACTCAAATGGATAACTTGCAATCTGAGTTGTCTTTTTGGGATCTGGCACATTTGGCCCGAGTTAGAGGTTCTGATTCTTTGTTGGCCAGATTTGTGGCTATAACGTGGGGCCTTTAGTATAGAAGGAATAAAAGGCTTTATGAGAATATTTCTATGCATTTTAATGTGATTGTCAATAATGCACTTGCTTTACAACAAGAATATGAACAGGTGCACCTGTTTGATGTTTCAAATCCGAAGATGAGCAAGGTGGTAAGATGGCATCCTCCTCCGTCTGATTTTATGAAATTGAACATTGATGGGGCCGCTTTTCCTAAACATTCTGTAGCTGGGGTTGGAGTGGTCTTGAGAAATCATAATGGGGAGGTTGTCGTGGCTTGTTCTAAGGTAGAGAAAGAGGTCTCCTCTACTGAGTTCATTGAGGCAGTTGCACTTCTTAGAGATTTACAGTTGTGTATTCAATGGGGTGTACCAAAGCTTATGTTTGAAACCAACTTTTTGATTTTGGTTAATGCTTTGAATGAAAATTCTGAATGTTTAATAGATTTTGCTTTTATTCTTCAAGACATACGAAGACTAATGGCGGCCTTCCAAGAAGTTAAAGTGGTGCATGTCAATCGGTTAGACAATTTAGTGGCTCATCTTCTAGCAAAACATGCTTGGTTGATTGATGATATTTGTATGTGGTGTGATTTTTGTCCTCCTTTTGTTAGTCAAGCTATATGGCTTGATCAACTTGCTATTTGTAAGGATCTTTGAGTTTAATGAAAGGAAAGTCTAATTATCAAAAAAAAAAAAAAACTTCATAACTATTTCTTTCTAGAAAGTCAAATTATAGGATTGGAGAGTGGATGGAGGCAAGCAATGAAACAGGCTATTTATGAAAAAGAGTGCAAATTTTTTTTTTTTTATCAATATCTCTCAAATTGTTTTTTTCTAAATTTTAAAAATTAAAATTAAAGAGAATTAGATAATTAATAAAGTAAATCATGGAAAATTTAGAATATATTTAGAATAAATATAAACATATAAAAATAATTACACATAAAATTTATATTTAAGTATCTTTTTCCATACATGCATCTTATCGACCTATTTTTTAAGAGGGAATTTTTAATAAAAAAAAATTCAATGAAGAAAAGTCAAATCCTTACGTGACACACGAAGAAAATTATATATAATATTATATATAAACAAACAGAATGATTGAATGAAAAATTTATTTGTCATTCTTACACTTCATACACTATATTTATTTTAATTTTTTTTATTTTTTCTATAATAAATATGTAGTGTGTGGATGATAAATAAAATAATTTAATTAGTTTAATAAGAATAAAATAAAATAAAAAATAAAAAAAATAAAAAATAATATTTTAATATATAAAATATGTGGTATAAGATGATATATAGGATTGAAATTCTCAAGATTGAAAACCAACCACTTTTTTTAATAATAATAATAATAATAATAATAATAATAAAAGACAAAGACTGAAAGTACGGTCTCCTTCACATTGCATTTAGCTCGCTCTGATACAAAAGCTCCCTGTCAATTATAGGATAATACTTAGCCATCACTGGTGGCTCCCGTTGGGTTATTATTGGCTCTTTTTTTTTTCTTAATAATTAGAAGAATTATTTAATATTATTATAATTATTTATATTTTTTTTATAAATATTTAAAAATATTAAAAAATAAAAAATAAATAAAATTCTAAAGCCTAAACGATGACTCCTAGCGGAGCCGCCAGCTGTGACCCTTGCATGACTCTTAATTATATGAATGCACTGTTCAGTGTTGCGAACTTTCCAGGAAATTTAACAAAAGATATGGCCCAATTATTTTGAAATAAATAAAAGTAAAACGCTGAAAATGGACAGAATTGATTAATTATAGTGAGAAAATTAGCACCATACTTTTCTCGAATCTTGCCATCCATCTTATCCACCTATTTTTTCCAGAGGGAATTTCTAATAGAAAAAACATTTAATGAAGATCAGTCAAATCCTTACCTGAACAACATTATAATATTATATAAATAGAATGAGTGAAATTCTCACGGTTCAAAACCAGACTCTATTTCTAATATTTTTGGAATTTGGAAGGGTGTTTTTCCACCAAGTGTCCGGCATTTGCACCCACCTGAGAACTCTAAAGTTAGCCCAGCCTGTTCCGGATCACATCAGGATTGGGGTAATCGCATTAAATGGGTCGACAGGACATGCGGGCAAAAATCCTAGAAAAAGATTTATAGTTGTTGGCAAGTTACTCAGAAGAACTTCCTTCTCACTCTAAGATGCAACTCTCTCTCACTCTTGCAAACCTCTCTTTCTAACAATTGTACTCAGCAATATCTGAGTGTGTGGTGTGAAAATGAGAGAGAGAACTCTGTTAAAATTGTTAAGCTCTAGTCTCATTGGTCCAAAATTTATTGGAAATCTTCTTTTTCTTTTTAAAAGTTTCAGGTGGCTTATTGGCCCTTGGCCGTACTTGGCCTCTTGATTTACTAAACCCCTAAACAACCAAACTATAATTAAATCATGATTTAGGGAGGTTTGATAGTAAATTGAGATAAAATGATATGAAATATAATGAAAATTTATGAAAATTATAATGAATAGATGATATGAGATGAGTTGGGATGAGTTTTGAATTGAAATCTCTTGATCTTCATACTAATAATTAAATGTAAAAATAAATAATTGCAATTAGATCAATTTCGGATTAAACCCTAACCTCAATTATAAAACTATTTTCACATTCTTTGTATTCAAAAGAGTTTAGGATTGAAACTAGAAAGATCAAAAGGTTATAAATTCAAATTTTTCAAAATTGGAAATTTCCTAGATCTCACTAGTCCCTCGGTCCACCGAACTATGTAGAGTTTGATGGACTTCTCGTCAAGCAAAAAGTGAGAGAAAATATTAAAAGACACAAAGCATCCATTGAGGATTTAAAGAAAAAAATAAAAGCCATGGCAAAAGTTAAGGGTGCTACCCGCATCATGAGGGGCGGGACCCCGCCCACTTCAAGAATCCCATATTTCAATGGGCTTAAAAAATTGTTAGAAAGAGAGGCGGGGCGGGGTAGCGGGGGGCGGGCCCCCGCTGCCCACCCTTAGCAAAAGTTTGCTGGCCGTATGCATAATGATCAGATTAGTTTATTCTTGTCCCTGTACTGCTTTTCTGTCTTCCCAAACAAAAATTAGATACTCCGATCCGAAGCACACAATTCACGAGGTTATCATAAAAATCATGTGTTTGCAACCTGTTTGGTGCTGGAAATTCCTTTATACTAAACCTTTCACAAGTCCAAAGTCGAATGCGTTGAAACCTTTAAATACACTATAAGAAAACTACATAGTTATTGCTATTTATTTTCTACAAAAATGATTATTTTATACCAAAACGGGTCTGATTTTAACAAAAAATGGAAAATAAGCGACAACAACTATTCAGTTTTCTTATAATGACAATACTTGAAATAAAAGTTTTACATGCTTGCAATTATTGATTAGTGCCGAAGACTATCAACCTGTTCGGTGTCGAAAATTCCTTTATTATCACATGCACGCTAGTTAGCATGCTAGTCAACATGCATCTAGAACGTTAATATTGCTAGACAGGACGTACTCAAAGCTTGATAAGAATCTTCACACAGTCTGGATGCTTCATTAGGTCAAATACTTTATCAGCATCTTCCAGTGAAATTTCGTGACTCAGAAGTTCATCAAGTTGGATTTCCTGCCGATGGGAGCAAAGCAGCATTGATTCAGATCTTGTTAGAATTAATCAGCACGATTAATTTATATGTGGTTTAATTTTAACACATTTCATACGGAAATTTCAACTTTGAAAGCATAAATCAGTGCCTTATTGCTACCTAAGTGTGAAGATGATGAAAAGTAACCCAATCTCACGTACATGATCACTAGCTGCTATATTGTTTGCTTGGTTTTTGGTGTGAGCCTGGTTTTGTTTTATTGTGACTAGAATTGATGATCCAACCTGGTAAGAATTCCTTATGATTTTTAAGTGAATTTTCAACGAGGCTTGAGTCATGGAACGCATGCTCAGTCTGATAAACCCAAGTTGAATTGGGGTTTCGCCACATTCGTGCTCGCGTACACACACATATATATATACATATATATTATATTTGTACGGTTACTCATTGTACTGCAACTTTGTGTATACGATTTTTAAGAAAATAAAATTCTTTGTAACTTTGTGGATATAAGCACGTTGCTAAACCACGTAAATCTTATGTTCATGTGTGATTAATTTAATTTTTGCTTTACTTTTTCATCTTATCGTTCTCAATATTAATCAATACCAAAAGAATAATGGTAAATATACAATCTTCACACAATTCAAAATTCCGAATGCAAGTAGGATCGAAAATCATAATATATTTTATGAAGTGGCATTATCACATTGGTTAGTTATTAAATTGTTTGTGAAATAGTTGTATATATATGATTATTCATACCGAAATTCGACCTAAACTTTATAAGAAAAATAATACATATTTATAGCAATTTCTTTAAATAAAAACTCACCTTATTTTTGCATTTGTCGATTATAACAGGTAGGTCAGTTTTGACTTTGAGCCCTCCAAAAATGGAACCCTTCAACGTTCCACCAAGCAATAGGGGCTGGGAACTGAATCCTGATCTCCACTGTCGGATAATTTCCTGCACCAATTACTATTGCTTGTCCTTTTCCCTTATCATGACCACCAATATTACCAAAGTTAAAAATTAATTATTTTGATTAACAAATTTATAAAATTAATTAACACTTATAACATGAATGAAAATGATACAATTACAATTCTTTTTATTTTGTTAAAAAAAAAAATTTACAATTGTTATATATACCATTTTTATGGCGAGGAGAGATTCATTGATCAAGGGTGGGGCCCCAGTGCACTCAAAGCAATAATCCACACCAGTTCCGTCAGTCAATTCTTTGACCAGCTGGGAAATAGATTTATGATCATATTTATCAGGGTTTATAAAGTCAGTCATTCCAAAAGCTTTTCCTTTTATACGTTTCCTCTCATTCTTGTCGATGCCAATTATCCTTGCTGCCCCTTGTTTCCTGGCTCCCTCTACGGCCTGCAATATTTTACAAAGGATGATGACCAATTCTCTTCCCAACAAGAAATACTTATAACCGATCTATCTGTTTTTCTTCAAATAACAGCTCTCTAATAAAAACATGACACGCATGAGTTTCATTTTATCATCACTGTAACCGCATCACATACTATAATAGAAATCTCCTCTCTCTCTCTCTCTGAATTCTACTCTGCTCCTTTCCTCATAACGGCGTCGACCTCCCCCCTCTCTAGCAACGGCATCCACCTCTCCCCACCACCTCGAACCAACGTCCCCTACCCCCTAATGCGAAAACCCCCTATGCAAACCCCCCCCCCCCCACCCCAGCAATCCCCCCCACGATTCAAACCCCCCTTCCTAGTGAACCCCTCACCCTTCCTTTGAACTCTCCCTCCCTCCCCCAGTCTCATCTTCCCTCCCTCTGTGATTCTTCCCACTTAAGCCTCATGCCTCCCTCGAAGTCTCCCTCAATTTTCGTCAAGACACTTATAAAATTAGAGCTCCAAAACCTAGCAAGTTACATCTAATTGTTGGCAAACATTTATGCTGCATTGGGGAAATGGAAGGATGTGGCCCAATTAAGAAGAGGAATGAGAAAGAATAGAGTGCATATTTTCTTATCAAATGACTAGTTTCCGGTAATTTATTTTTGCATTTCTGCATGTAAAAGGGTAATTTTCTTGGGTATGAAAAAACTGAGAGTGAAGGGTGTTATTTGGATTTGAATGTTGGGGGGGTGTTTTGCTTCATATTTTCTTCATCTGGTTTCAGAAAATCTTCGAAGTTTACTTACTTTGATTTTTCTTCATATTTTTTTGTGTTCGGCTATTGGAGGTATGCAACATCTTCATCTTGGGCGTTGGTGCAAAGGGACGGCGATTGGCGATGCAACGTCTTGCCTATTGTGATTCTATGTGATGAAGCCTAAGGAGCTTATTGTGTTTTTTCCTACGTGTAAATGTCTGAATGGAGGGCTGCTCTTCCCCTATTAGAAGCCCGACTGTTCTGAAGCATTTCTCATTTCCGACAATTC
This sequence comes from Carya illinoinensis, assembly GCF_018687715.1. NCBI lineage: Eukaryota > Viridiplantae > Streptophyta > Magnoliopsida > Fagales > Juglandaceae > Carya > Carya illinoinensis. Next base: position 40,646,556 of record NC_056756.1, read on the forward strand.
CTTATATTAAGAATTAAAATAAAAACACATGCAAGAAGGTTCAACAACTACAGCTTAAAAAGAGGAAGGACGAGAGGAAAGACAAACCCAGCAACCCATATATAAATATATATATATATATATTTATATATATAATTAAATAATCTCAAGTTGAATCTTGTTTAATTAAGGTTAACTGATGTATGCGTTGAACCCGAATAACCCTCACATGAACCCCCTAAATTGCATGCAGGATGCTGATAATTAATCAGCAATAAAAGCAACATTCATACATACCCCTAATCCAACAGCACCAAGACCAAGAACAGCAACACTCGATCCTCGTTCAACCCCAGCTTCCTTCCAAGCAGCTCCAAATCCAGTTGAAAATCCACAGGATAGAAAACTTGCATGAGGCAGATCAATTATGCTGGGATCAATCTTGAGGACGTAGATAGCATCAACAACCATGTACTCAGACCATATAGAGCAAGAAATGGTGTGATACAGTCTCTGGCCTCTTGCAGACATTCTCAAAGTGCCATCAGTCATAAGACCACTCAAGGGTATTGGGTATTTTAGGCACAAGGTTGTCTTTCCTGACACACAATTCTCACAGTCTTCGCACTGGGCAACGTAGGTTGGAATGACAAAATCTCCTGCTTTGACATCTGTTACTTCCTCACCCACACTCTCTACCACACTGCGATCACATATATATATATATATATAGTATATTTTTAACACGGGGTGAGCTATTTAGTATAAATCTATTAATTTGCAAACTTTTTTTTTTATTGGCACACAAAGCGGACACGTTTGTAATTCATATGAAAAAAAATTAATTTAGTAAAATTCTTGCACATCCTAAAACTGTATATAATTTTATTTCTGGAATAAAAATAACATAATTAATCAAACTAGCTAACACTGTGCAATGACTTTTTCCTATTAAAAAATGAAAATATTACAAGATGATCAAAGGTCGATCGTTTCTACAATCAGTAGAACTTTGACGCAAGTACTGGAGAAGATGGAGACAGTTAATTACAAACTAGGCCAGAGAGCTTACCCGACACCTTCATGTCCTAAAACTCGAGGGAAAGCAGGCTGCAGAACAAGAAGGAAAAATGTCAAACCCTATTAGAGATAGTATTATATTGTTTTTTCTGTATTCTGTTATAGTGTTATAGGACTTTCTGTTAGATTATTTAAATTTTACTTTCCCGCCAGTTATCCACTTGCTGTAAATAGTATATAAGCTATACTATCATTTCATGTAAAATATAATTCGAGAAATACAATTCAGTGCTCTGCATATTTCTTGGCTTCATTCTTTACATGGTATCAGTTTGAAAACACCTTTCCGCGCAAATCATCATGACTTCTGATTCCAATTCATCTGTCTCATCTCCCACTCCTGAGTCCTCTGATTCATCCAGTCCTTACTATCTCCATAATGGAGATAGTCCTGGATCCATTCTTGTCACTCAAATTCTTGTTGGTGACAATTATAACACTTGGCGTAGGTCTATGATCATGGCTCTCACTGCCAAGAACAAGGTAGGATTTGTCAATGGCTCCATTGTCAAACCATCTGATACTTCTCCTCTGTTACCTCTCTGGACTCGATGCAATAATATGATCCTTTCTTGGATTCTTAATTCTCTTTCTAAAGAGATTGCTGCTAGCGTGATCTATGTTGATTCTGCTAGAGATATGTGGTCTGACCTTCAAGAAACGTTTTCTCAAAGCAATGGCCCTCGGATCTATCAATTGCAGAAGTCAATTGCCTCTCTCATGCAAAATGATCTCTCTGTCAGTGCCAATTTTACTCAAATGAAGGGTTTATGGGATGAATTGATGAATTATAGACCCTTACCTGTCTGCTCATGTGGAGGTCTACGTACACTGATGGACATGCATCAACAAGACTATGTTATGCGCTTCTTGATGGGGCTCAATGACTCTTTTTCCTAGATTCGTGGACAGATACTGCTCATTGATCCTCTTCCTCCTATCAACAAGGTTTTTTCTCTTGTTCTTCAAGAAGAGCGCCAAAGAGATATTGGATCTGTTCTGGTTCCTCACATTCCATCTGCTGCACTCTCCTCTGCAGCAAAATCTGTCCATCAAACTAAACCTTCCACTCGAAAAGATAGGCCTATTTGTTCCCATTGTTCTGTTCCAGGGCATACAATTGATAAGTGTTTCAAGTTACATGGATATCCTCCTGGATATCGCTCCAAAGGGAAATTCTCTACTCCATCATCTTCAGCTCATCAAGTTGTTGCTGATTCCTCATCTCAATTTCCCCTTACACCACAACAATGCCAACAGCTCTTGGCTCTTCTCAATCCTGAGTCACATGTTCCTCAGACAGCAAATGTGACTTCTCCTATTGATCATCTTTCGGGTATATCTTCTGTTTTTTCCATAAACACTGTTTCTCCCTTGAATATTACTCCTAATGATTGGATTATAGATACTGGTGCTACGGATCATATGGTCCATTCCACCTCCCTTTTTACTTCCTTTCATTCTGCACACAATGCATTTGTTAAAATGCCTAATGGCATTTCTGCACCGGTGACACACATTGGTTCCATTCATATATTTCCACATCTTATCTTACATAATGTTTTGTGTGTCCCTTCATTTCAATTCAATCTTCTTTCTGTCAATCAACTAACCAGATCTACTTCTTGTTGTCTCATTTTTTCTGGCAATGTTTGCTATATACAGGACCTCACCCATTGGAGAACGATTGGGAAGGGTAAAGCCATAGGAGGATTATACATACTGCATAAACCAGCTGCTAATGTCACTCTTCCTTGTACTCAACTTTTCAATTCTGCTTTTGTTTCTCATTCTAATAACTCTGAATTTGATGTTTGGCATAAAAGGTTGGGTCATCTCTCCTTTTCTCGAATAAAATTGTTGTCATCTGTTGTACCTACTGCTTCTATCAATAAAAATGATACTCTGTGTTCAATCTGCCCTCTTGCTAAGCATAAAAGATTGCCATTCCCTTCTCACAGTGAACATCATTCTTCTTCTCCATTTCAACTTATACACTGTGACATATAGGGCCCCTTTCAATATCAGTCATTAGATGGTTTTAAGTATTTCTTAACCATTGTAGATGACTTTTCCCGTAGCACGTGGGTATATTTGATGAAATATAAATCTGAAACTCAAGTGTTGTTGCAGAACTTCATTAACATGGTCAATACTCATTTTAATTCTTCCATTAAGACCATTAGAACAGATAATGGTACTGAATTTGCTATGCCTCAATTCTTTTCTTCCAAATGTATTCTGTTATAGTATTATAGGACTTTCTGTTAGATTATTTAAATTTTACTTTCCCGCCAGTTATCCACTTGCTGTAAATAGTATATAAGCTATACTATCATTTCATGTAAAATATAATTCGAGAAATACAATTCAGTGCTCTGCATATTTCTTAGCTTCATTCTTTACAAACCCTCTAGCCCAATGCATGGAAAAGTTTAAAAAACCAAGAACTATTAAGGCAAGGATGCTCACAGCTGGAAAGCCGTCGGTGTATAACAAGTCTCTGTGACAAACACTGGCATACAGGATTTTGACGCGAACTTCAGTTGATTTTGGAGGCTCTATTTTTATCCCTTCCAACTTCAACGCTTCCCCAATTCCCCAACACACCACAGCTTTCGCCACCAATTGGACAAATAAAAAATAAAAAAAATATAATATTATGAGATAAATTATTATACCCATGTATAATATAATGAATGATCTTCTCTTCTGCAACGTCTGCACATGTAAAAGTGAAATATTAAAAATAGGATACCTTTGCATGTTATGACCTTTGAGTCGCTCAGCTTCGACATCTTCTCCAGCAATTTATAATATCAGATTTTATCAAAACGAATTCAGCTTTGTATATATATATTTGTCTTTCTCTAACAGTTAGGGGTGCTACCCGCACCATACGGTGCGGGGTAGGCCCCCCTCCGCCGGCCGCCCCGGCATGGGGCGGATGGGGAAAATCCCCTCCGTCCCCCGCCCCCGGTGTGCGGGGGCGGGGTACCCCGTCCCGCATGACGGGGTACGGGGTGGGGGGGCAATCCGTCCAGCCCCCCGGTGTTCTTCACTGGAAGGAGTTCCATGGCAGCCTCCTCAGTGGTGTCGTAAGTACCCAGCCACAGTCGTACACGTCTTGTGGGATCTCGAATCTCAGCCGCCCACTTTCCCCATGGCCGTTGTCATACTCCTCGGAACTTCTTGCCATTTGACGGAGCCACCTTCAGTGGCCTCCGGCTGGCCGTGGCCTCTCCAGCAGATCGTTTTCGGGTTTTCGAAACAACGTTGTTCTTGCAACCGGACTCGATATTGATCTCCTCGACGTACCGCTTCACACGTTGCCGGCCCAAGAAATCATCGTCCTCATCGCTGGATGAGTCCGTGGCGTTAGGGTCAGTCACCGATATCCGTACAACTCTCGGATGGTTTGGCTCATCTTGTCATTTTCGGTGAGCATCAGGCACTTGTTTGTGCTTTGTGAGCATCAGGCACTTGTCTGTGCTTTATGAGTCATGGGGATCGGAGTACGAAGCAGAGGGAAGGTAGGAGAGAGGGGCGGGGCGGGGGAAAAATGGACCGGGGGGGGTCCGTCCCCGTCCCTCGCCTCCGCTGGGGAAAAACCATACGGGCTGGGGGGCCCCGCCCCGGACCTGACGGTGCGGATGCCCCGCCCCGCCCTATGCGGGGGCGGAGCGAACGGGGCGGGACAGCGGGTAACGGGGCCCCCCTGCCCACCCCTACTAACAGTACTGCGTGCGTTTGGATTTGAGTTCCTTGCACCTCTGTTTCCTCCTTAAATAGTGTCATCCAATAACAAAATAAATATTGAGATGGGTTGTTAGGCAATTGGGCATCTAAATATTGTATGGACGTAAGAAAAAGAAAAGAAAGAAAGACAGGAACAAGGAACTGCAGTGACCTACCTCACATGAATGCATTAATTATCAATCTCTTTTACGAAAGCTCCCAATCAATTATGTATACACATACTGCTGTGTACTTAATTTCCAATAAGCACCGCTGGTGGAATAAAAGTTTTAAAAAAAAAATAAAAAAGGATGTGGTATATGATGTGTAGAGATAATAAGTAGTAAAACTCTTTAACAAAATATAGGGCCATGTGCCCACCAAAATCAAGATCGTGGAACCGAAGAGATGATTTTAGCTTAAAAGTAAAAGTATTGTAAAAAGATTTTATAAAATTAAATTTATAAATTGACGTGGATTTATTTAATACATTAAATCTAATTTATAATAAAAATAAGTTAATTTGTGGCTTTAATTTTGTAAAGTACTTTTATAACTGAAGTATTTTTTAAAATATATATATCTATTTAGTTCAATTCTAGATCTTTAGTTTTCCCAATGGTCTTACACAGCGAGATCATTGAAAAATTAAATAGCAATTAATTTTTTTAAAATCTTATTATTTAATGGTCCCTTAAAAAGTACTATTCCTAGTTAATTATCTACCTTCATAACTATTTCCAACTATAAAGTCAAAATATAGGATTGGCAAGCTATAAAACAGGCCCCTATTTATGAAAGGGTGGTGCTAGAGTCCCTAATAGTCTAATAGTCGGTGTAATTTTTTTTTTAATGTATTTTTTAAAAAATATATAAAAAAATAAAAAACACAATACTAAAATATAAACAAACAAAAATCCTTAAAAAAATGGTACATTTTTTTGATAGAAGGGTGCTAAATTTTTCTTGGTGGATCAATATCTCTCAAACTTTTGTCCAAATTTTTAAGAATTAAAACGAAAAAGAATTAAACAAATAAAGTAAATCATGCAAAATTTAGCATATATTTAGAATAAATATAAGAAATGGCTCTCTCTCTCTCTCTCTCTCTCTCTCTCTCTCTCTCTCTCTCTCTCTCTCTCTCTCTCTCTCTCTCTCTCTCTCTCTCCCCCTACATGCCTATCAATATTCATGTGGGTCTCAACCGGACTAATTAGAAATGAATTATTATGTCGTTTATTAGTGAGAAATAATATTTATAATTATGAAATATAATCATCGAATAATTTATTTAAAAAAATAAATAAATATAAAATTTATATAAAAAAAATTAGTTTTTTAATAATAAATTATAATCTTTTTAAAAATAATCAAACGATAATTCCCTATTTCACGACTGAATTACTCTTTATTATTTATTGGGAGATTTAATGTATGATGTTGTTATGTAATTATTCGAAAAATAGATGTAATCTGGTGATCAAGCGACAACCGACGAGAGGATCATAAAGAGCGTTGATAAGGCTAAGCGTTAATTAATAATATTATTCTTATTCACCGTTTTGCCTTTATAAACGGCTGAAAGAATTCATGTGTACGTGCACCTGAGTTATTTACAGGAAAATAACGTATAAAACTTAGTAATTGAATGACCCATAATATATATTTTAAGATGATACTTAGTAAATCTATTCATCATTTATTTTTTTATCATTCTCTCACTATTTTATGATGTGATATTAAATTATAAGTTTAGAAATAAAATATAATAAATAGTTTTTAATTATTTAATGTCACATTATAAAATTTTGATAAAATGATGAGAATTAGAATAATGAGTAGTATTTACTCATATTTTAATTGATCTCAATATCGATTTTTTTTTCTTTTTTTAAGATTGTGGTTTCACGTATGGAAAATATTATTATGCCTCCTAACTAGTTTATAACTTTCACGTTGTCCTATTTTAAAAATAGAGAGAATTTAGAATTTTAGTTTTCATCTTTTTATGTTTTCAAATACTATTTTATTTTGAATATTATTTTTTTTAATACACCATGTGTCACCACACTATGATGCTATGTGTCACGTGCCAAATAGGATTTTAAAAATGAATAATTTTATTTATCATTTTCACACATTATATATTATACCTATTTTAATTTTTTTTTAATTTTTCGTATAATAAATATGTAGTTGTATAGATGATAGATTGAACAACTGATTTTTCTTTTGTGGCAGTATTTTAATTGCTGAAAAAGGTTTTGCTAGAAATTGTATTGGGCTTTGCTACGTACAGTCGGGAAATGCAGTCAGCGTGCAGTCGACTGTACGGAATGAATAAAAAAAATTATAAAAAAATTATTTTATATTCAGGGGGACCTACATGAATAAAAAAAAGTTATAAAAATAATTTTTTTTCATGTAGGTCTCGTATTAATTCACTTTTTTCTCCACGACTGCACGCCGACTGCATTTCCCGACTGCAAAAAGTATTTCTCAATTGTATTTAGCCTAGAGAATTGCTATACAAAAGCTGCATATATACACCCCACACCAAGTTAGTGCTTGCCAATGTGCCTCTTTTTTTTTTTTTTTTTTTTAAATAAAACTTAAACCCATTGTTTCTGAACCAAGCCCACCTTCTGCTTTTTCTCTCTCTAAACCCATTGTTTTACTTAAAATTGATAGAAAGCAAATCCATCGTTTTTATTTTCAGAAAATGAGAAGAAGCTTATCTGAACTTAAGCGCTTCTTTGAGATGTTGGTTTTGATTTAGTTCACTTTCTTTGGCTAAGTATTATGGATTATTAGATTTGGTTCTTTTTACCTTTTCGGTTTCCTTGTTTGAGGTTTGAAAGTGAAGAATGAGAAGTAAATGGAGAAAAGCAAATTGGATTATTAGATTTGGTTCTTTTTACCTTTTCAGTTTCCTTGTTTGAGGTTTGAAAGCGAAGAATGAGAAGTAAATGCCAAATGGAGAAAAGCAAATGTCGCACTACGTCTCAATCTCTGTATGTTTGTCTAGAGATATGGCTACTTCATGAAGTGGGAAGTAAATGGAGTAAACGAGAACACAAACTTCACAAAGAGTGAATCTGCGGGATTTTGAGGGATGGTGTTGAGGGAGGATTTTTCTCAAATTTTGAAGGATGTCGACGGGATACAGGGATTTGACAGAGGGATTTTCTTTAGGGCATGCAGAGAACCAAATTTCTACAAATTCTAACATATGTTTCGATCATCCCAATTTCTGCAAACCTCTCCCCGTGTTCCCTCCCATGTTTTATAAACACAACAGCTCTCTCTCTCTCTCTCTCTCTCTCTCTCTCTCTCTCTCTCTCTCTCCCTCATCTGCAAATTCTCAATGATATAAAAAAAAATTATACTTTGTTTTGCTCTCTTCAGAACAAGAAAAATGGTGGGTGTGTTAAAGAGGACTTTTTTCACAGATAGAGGGAGAGAAGGAGGAGGGAGGGGGGAGGGCAAAGAGGGAAGTGGATTCGGAGGGAGAACAAAGAAGTCGGGAAGGGAGAGGGGAGATAGGAAAGTGGATTCGCAAGATTAGACCGTTTTCACCTAAACCCGGTTTGCCACATCAGCTGGTATGTGGAGTTGGAGAAGAGATCGGCTTTGGAGTAGATTTTATCTTTAGGCTAACATATAACACATTTGAGGGGGATCTATTATCGCAAATATGCACGTAGAAGGAAAAGTATTAGCGACAAGTTTTACTTGCCGCAAATAGTCTTGTATAGGAAAGTCATTAACAATTTCAATATAAAAATGAAAACCATTATAAAAATTTATATAAGTAATGAATATATTGTCAATACAAAAATTCTATTTGTAGTCATTTTTATACTCTTTTACACACTTCACTAATATGATTGATTGAATATTAAAACAAATTAACGCAATTAATTACATTAGTGAAGTGTGCAAAAATACGTACAAGTAACTATATGTATCATTACTCTTGCAAATAATACATTAAATACAGGACAATTAACAAAACTCAAAATGGTTTAAATAAAGGGAAAATGATAGGAGAACTTAGGGATGTAACCGGTCTGGTTTGGTTAGATTTTGGGAGGATCGAACCGTTATGCACCGGTTTTGCATTTTTCAAAATCGATTATGCACCGATTACCCTCCTAAATCGGTAGTCCAGTTTTAATTTACTATATATAGTATATAATATTATAGTGATAATATATTGTAGTATATTTTAATATATATTATAATTGTATTATAGACTATGATGATATATTATAATATATAGTCATATAGTATTAGTATAACTATTAATATTTACTATATAATATTAGTATAACTATTAATACAATAAACAAAATGATATAAGATTTTAAAATTTAATATTATATTAATTAGTAATTTATCATATAATAGAAAACTATTTTATATATAGTTATATATTATATATAAATATTATATACAATATAAAAAATTAAAATATATATATATATAAACCGGTTCGGTTTTATAAAAAGAAAAATCAGAATCGGATCGATTTTGACCGGTTTTAAGAAAAATAAAATTGGTACCGGATCGAACCAAACTCGAGACTGGACTGATCCCATCGGTTTGGTCCAGTTCAGTCCGGTTTACCGGTTTATAGATTTTTTTTTTTTTACACCCCTAGGGGAACCGAAAGTGGTGCCCAATTTGATCATTCTGTATTTTTTTATTTAAATGATTAAAAAAATTATTATTCTTGAATATTTTTTTAAAAATATTTAAAAAAATTATAGTACAATTGTAACATTATTTTCGACTCCCTAGCATTGTCCTTAGATAGGGTACATACACAGTATAGCATTACTTATTTTTATCTTGATACTTGCATTTGGTATAATGATATAGTTATAGTTTAAGGGTGTGAAGTTCTCATTTTAATAAATAAAAAAAAAGTAAGGTTTATTATTAAATTTTTTTTTTGTCTGTCATAAATTTATTTATTTTTTTAAAAAATAATTATATAAAGCTTGCATATCTTAATACTGCAAATATTATTTCTCTCATATTTATAAAATATAATAAAAATAAGATAGTAGTATAATATGTAAAGAGTAATACTATATATAATTATAAATTACGTAATTTTTATGTATTATTTTTTTAAAAAAATAATAATCTGTTATTAAAAAATTAATTTTTTTTTATATAAATCTGATATTTATTAAAAAAAACGTACGATACTAATATAACTCATGATTTTAAATGTCATTTCTGTTGCATAGGTTGAACGAACCCTTACCAAAAACTAACATACTTGTGGAAACTAGCTACCAGCAATCTACCGTACTGTACGTGATAAAAGAGGTGAAATAAAGTGGTTTTGGAAATGGAACAAAATAATTAAAAATAAATAAATAATGTCTGCTTGGAAAAATAAATAAATAAATAAAATAAATAATGTCTGCTACAGTTTAGTGCTTTCTACTTAGAATTCAAAATGGGAACTTAGATCCAATCCAATTGAAAAAGTTGAGTGGGTACCCCCCGCACCGCTTCACCTACCGAATAATTTAATAAGGAAAACACTAAAGTCACCGGCCCAAATTTTTTTTTTAAATTTTTTTTCCTTAATGATTAAGAATTTTTTTTAATATTATTATAATTTTTTTATATGTTTTTAAAATGTTTAAAACTATTAAAAAATGATTTGAAAAAAAAAACAGTTTTTTTCGCCTAACGGTGGCAGGAGCCACTTGTAACACCATCTATTTAACAAGGAAAATGATAGGAATCCCGTTGGGAGATCCCGTTCATTTGTCACGCTCCTTTTTTTGTTTTTTTTGAAATTTTTTTTACAGAAAAATTAAGAAAATGTTGTTTAATTATATTGTGAATTTTATTATTTTTTTAAAATATTTAAAAGTGTTAAAAAAATGATTTAAAAAATTATTTAAAAGTGTTTTTTTCTTACTTTTTTGATATCATTCTTTAACACTTTTAAATATTTTAAAAAAATGAATAAAATTTACAATATAATTAAATATAATTTTCTTAATTTTTTATAAAAAAAATTAACAAAAACATATTAACGAAACAAGTTAACGGGATCCTGACATTGTCCATTTAACAAAGGATGTCTCCCTAATCAACCGTCAGACATTACAGAACTAACAATGACACACTACCTTCGGCTTCACCAGTACTCAATCACCATTGGCGCTACTTTTTCTTTTTCTTAAAGGGCTCAATAATTTATATTAACATGTCACATTTTGACTAATTATTTCTATCAACTTGGAAAGGATGGGGTTAACTGGCGAGAATCTTATGAGCAGCTAAAGGAAATATTTTATATTTTATTATAAGTCAGTGTATAGTCTGTAGAGTATATATAGTAAAGTATTTACCTAATATAATTTAATTTAAAAAATAAATTTAAAATTTGAATTTTTTAAATAAAATCTTACCAGATAAATTTTGTAGATGATGTGTTCTACACACCAACTTTACTTGAGAATAGCATATCTCTTACTGAAGAGTTGAACTAACATGTGGAATGATCACTCTTAAATTCAAAACATACTGATGAGAAAATAAGGGTAATAGATCATGATAACAATCGCTACAACTCATTGGGAAGCAAGGGGGAAATCAGAAAGAAGAGGAAGAAGGGACAACGCAGAACCGGTTCACTCAATTGCCACGTAGGGTGTGGGTTGTGGGGTTTGGCAGACAGGCTGATGGGGAGATTTTCTGAAGCTGCAAAATTGGGCAAATCATCATCAAACACTTCATCTAATATGGTAACAGATAAATCATAAGACCAACCTCTCCCTCTTGGCTTCCTAGCAATCATCTCTCACTCAATCACAATCATCCATCAAATCCTCCACCTCCTCCCTATCTAATCTCAACCATGCCATCCATGCCAAATTGACCCACACCACTTATCTCTTATTGCACGCTCATTTGGTTCCATATTTTCTTTGAAGGCCGACAATTTTTTTGGCTATATTGATGGCACTCTACATTGCTCGCCTTAGTTTCAACCTATCATTGATTGACCAACCTCTCCCTCTTGGCTTCCTAGCAATCATCTCTCACTCAATCACAATCATCCATCAAATCCTCCACCTCCTCCCTATCTAATCTCAACCATGCCATCCATGCCAAATTGACCCACACCACTTATCTCTTATTGCACGCTCATTTGGTTCCATATTTTCTTTGAAGGCCGACAATTTTTTTTGGCTATATTGATGGCACTCTACATTGCTCGCCTTAGTTTCAACCTATCATTGATGCAAATTAGGAGGATGCTCCATAATTAGTGGAGATATTTTAATTAATAATGATCTTTTTCTAATTGTTATTTTCTAGTTTTATTTTATCTGCAACTATTATTTCCTAATTAGATTAGTATTCTATTTTGTTAGCTATTTAAGAATCAATGATGTATAATTAAAGCGAATTTTCGAAATGATTAATGAAATTGCATATTTGATCCTGAGAAGCACCAACTTCCTGGTTCAACCTCACGTCAATGCCAAGAAAAGAAAAGCACGTAATCTTTTTTTATAAAGTTGGAATCTCTCCAAGAAAATAAATTAATAGATTTTTGGTGTCTCACCAGACTAGTTCTTTCTCAGGATCAAACATGCAATTTCATTAATCATTCCAAAAATCCTTTTAATTGTACATCCTTGATCCTTAAATAACTAACAAAATAGAATACTAATTTAATTAGGAAATAACAATTGCAGATAGAAACTAGAAAATACTAATCTAACTAGGAAATAATAATTAGAAAAATATAATTATTAATTAAAATATCTCCACTAATTATGGAGCATCCTCCTAATTTGCGTCAATTGCCAGCTCCCCTGAAGAACTTGACTCTGGCAAGTTTTGACGAGTGTAAGCAGCAAATAGATGTGGATGTAAACGCTGGACTTCCGATGCTTGCAACCAAACTAATTCTAGATTTGGACTGTTTTTCCACTGAACTAAAAACTTGTGATACCCTCCTCGACGAGTTGTAACAAATTGGTGATCAAGAATAAAGGTAACCTTATCTCGAGTAGTTGTATTTGCTGAGACACGACGAGTTGGCGTCTGTGATACCTCTGGAGCTAGTAATGTGGAAAAATCATTTCATCACCCTTAAACTCAATGAGATCTTCTATGTTAAAAATCGGGCTAATACCAAAATTAGAAGGCAAACCAATGATATACGCGTTGGTGCCCAATTTCTTGGCGACTTTAAAAGGATCCGCCTGCCATGCATGAAGCTTGGTAAAACTCCCCGGAGGAAATCGCTCCGATCTTAAATCAATAAGAGCCATATCACCCATACTGAATTGCCTATCTTTGTGCCTTACTACCATTAGCACCATAGCTTCATCATGTATGACTTGAGAAAATTGACGCATGTTCAAAACTGGGACAACTTCATTTTTGTCACAAATTCTGAGATCTGCAAAGGATCCAAAACAAATTTCTTACCTTTAAAATTAAATGAGTAAGTGTTAGTATACCCATCATAGGAAACCCTTAGATCATAGAGCCATGGACGCCACAATAACATGTGATAAACGGTCATAGGGATCACGTCGCACTAGGTCTCATCCACATATTTTTTTTCCCAATGAAAATTTAACCAAACATCGTTGCTTCACTAAGACTGAGTTGTCTTCATGCACCCAATTGATCCGATAAGGAGTATGATGCTTCTCAATCTTCAGCCCCAAACATTCTACGGCAGTTTCAGAAATCACATTCATGCCGCAACTAGGTAAATCCAATGCACCCAAGTGTTCTTCTTCATCGTGACTACCCCCATCGGTCTCCTCTTCCTCTGTTTCTTCAACAGCGTCCATTACCAATAATTCTTTTTCACATATGAAGGCTAACTTTTTATCTCTTGTAGGACACACAACAGCATAGTGTCCAAAACATTTACATTTATAACATTGTGGCCCTTCACTGGTAGCTTTTACTTTTCCTTTCTGGTCTCCAATCACCATGCCCATAGGTTGATCTTTTAGCAATGGTGGCTGTTGGAATGAAGGCATTGTGACACGTTCTGGTCTTGGATATGTTGATATCGTTTTCCTCCTAACCGAGGCCCCCATTTGTTTCTCAATATGTAGTGCCAATTGATATGCCTATTGTACATTGATTAAACGTGCAGTCAACATCTCCTTGCGTAGATCATTATGTAATCCGATGCGGTATCAAGCTAAAGTTTGATGTTCGGTCTTCACAATCTTGCTACGGACAGTCAACTCATGGAAGCGGTCCGTAAATTGTTCAATACTCAATGACCTTTGCCTAGTTGTAACATCTCTTTGAACATCATTTGCTCATAATTAATGGGCAAATATTTTTCCTTCAGTCGCTCTTTCATCTACTCCTAGTTAGAAATTGCTAGGGGTCGGGTACAACGTATTTGTTTTTCCACACTTCCCCACCATGCTCGTGCATGCCCCTTCAATTTCATCCGAACATAAAGAACCTTTCGATCCTCTAATACAACAAACCAATTGAAATAATCCTCAATAGCCATTAACTAGTCTTCAACAGCATTGGGCTCTAATTTTCCATAAAAATCTGGCACATCAACCTTCATCCTCTTAGTTAGTTCATCAAGAGGTTGATAATCTGTGCCATGTCCACCACGACGTCGGTAAAAATTTTGTCTATGACGTCAGATTCGAGGCTGACAATCCTCAAACTCTTAGTTTTCTTCATCTTCCCACTATTCATCATCATCTCTATCACTTTCGTCCAATACCTCCCCACGAATTGGGCCATGCCCTCTTCGATTGAAAGGTCTAAACTTCTCTTGAGCTTGATGCTCATCCATGGCATCTAATCAATGAGTGAGTTGCTCTAAAACTATGACGATTTGATTGATTTGTTGCTATAAATTGGGCTATTCTGTGTTTTGGTTGTTCAAATTTTGGTTATTTGGATTTTGGTTATTTTTCATGGCATTCGAAGTACCACGACGGGTTATAGACATGGGGTGCTAAGCTCCTTAAGGAAGAAACCTTCCTCTGATGCCAAAATTGGTGCCAACTTCCTAGTTCAACCTCGCGTCAATGCCAAGAAGAGAAAAGTACAGAATCTTTCTTTATAAAGTTAGAATCTCTTCAAGAAAATAAATTAATAGGTTTTTGATGTCTCACCAAGCTAGTCCCTTCTCAGGATCAAACATGTAATTTCATTAATCATTTCAAAAAGTCCCTTTAATTGTACATCATTGATTCTTAAATAGCCAACAAAATAAAATACTAATCTAACTAGGAAATAGCAATTGCAGATAGAATAAAACTAGAAAATACTAATCTAACTAAGAAATAACAATTAGAAAAAAAATAATTATTAATTAAAATATCTCCATTAATTATAGAGCATCCTCCTAATTTGCATCAATCACCTCTACCATTAACAATTTTGACAACCTCATGACCAATCTTGTCTATACCACTTGGTTTCAATAGGACAAACTGATATCAAATGGCATGTCCTCTACATTGATTAAAGAAGTTCTTGGTCACGTTTTTGGTCTCCAGGCCTCTCGTGAGTTCGGCCCACTTTGGAAAGAATTCTCTTCTCAGTCAAAAGCCCGTGAGGTCACTTCCGCCTTCATCTTGCAACTCTGAAGAAAGGCTTCCTATCTATTGCCGACTACTTCCACAAAGCTTAAACATAGGCACATACATTAGCTGTCATTGATGAACCTCTCAAAGATTGAAAGCTTCTTTCCTACATCTCGGCTCTAACGATAACTCTTTAGCCACCTCTATCACAACTCAAATAGATCCCATATGTGTTGATGAACTCCATGGTCATCTTCTTACTCATAGTCAACACCTTGAACACACTTTTTCTATCGATCTATATCAAACCAGTGTCGATGTGGGTCAGCATAACAATCATACCAACAAAAACCAATGATTCTACATCTCAATTTCCACCTTTAAATCGTCCCACCTATCAGGTTTGCCTCAATCTTGGACATACTACAACAAATTGGTATCATCGATGTGACCATGGCTTCCAGTGTGAGAATCAACCTCCATCTGCCCACTACACTTCTTAATCTCAAGCACCTGATCTCAATTGGTACCCTAACATTCGTTCCACCAATCACCTAACAAATGACTTAGCCAAACTCAATGTGCAAGCTGAAAAATGCCATGGTCCAAATCAAGTACAAGTTGGAAATGGTTAAGGTTTGGACATTATTTACATTGGTTCAACTCATCTTCC
Source organism: Carya illinoinensis (assembly GCF_018687715.1). Lineage (NCBI taxonomy): Eukaryota > Viridiplantae > Streptophyta > Magnoliopsida > Fagales > Juglandaceae > Carya > Carya illinoinensis. The sequence goes on from NC_056756.1 coordinate 40,662,615, forward strand.
CGCACCTTTTCTGTACAATATTACATGTGCCTCATTAAAAAAATATATATATATTTCAATTAATCAGTTTACTGACTAAAATCACACATGATTCATTGAATTTCATCCATATTTTCTTATTGTCAAGAACTTTCACACAAGGAATCTACTATTGTAAGGCCCAATAAAAGGTGCTCTCTACCTTTGGCCTTTATCCTCAACCTTTTCTAGTATTGCTTGTGTTGGTGAATGTGTTTCTTTCTCATAATGGCATCATCGTCGATTCGTCTAAGCCATCCTGCATTTAACACCGTTCGTCGAGTGTTGTCCTCTTTCAAACTTCCAATGTTCGGCAATAAAGTCCCTTCTCACACAGGGTAATCATTTTCATAACTCTTATTTAATGAATGAACTAATGTCATTAAGTGCATTTGATGAGATTGACGTACATAAGACTTAAATCTCATGTCAGTTTTTAATTTCACACGACTAGTGATAAAATTATGTTTTTTTTCTTATAAGACTATAGTGTGTTGATCAAGGCAATCCTTAATTATAGAAGTGAAGACTTCCCATCAACATCATGTGTTTTCATATTCTGAGCATGATCAACATGCATATTGAGAAAAACTTGAAGATTTTCTCAATTTCTCTAAAGCCAATTAACTTGATGAACATGCATGATCGGCATCCTTTATGCATGATTATGCATATTGAGAAATGAAACCCAATCTTCACTACTCCCTTTGGCTGCCAATCTGTCCCTTATCTTCTCTATGCATGTCTGATTCAGAAATTGAAAGTGCCAGGAAAGTGTGTTCTCCTCTGGTTGTGCCCCAAACTCTTACATTTGTAATCCGGGTGCCATTTCTCCTCACACAGGGTAATAAAGTCCCTTCTCAACCCCTTTTTTCCTTCATTAAAAAGAGTTATGAAGATGATTGTGTCTATCATTACTCATAAAATTTGAAGAATAGAGATTGTGAAATCACCACTTATTTCAAAAGCTTAAGCTGAAAGGGAAGAGGTGGATTTTATTATTTATTATTTATTTTATATTTTAACACTCTCTCTCACGTGTAGGCCAGACTCTCCCTTAATAAGTAGGCTAACACATGAAATATTTAATTAAGAGAAATTATATTTGCAGTCCCCACTTGGCGACTGCATATGCAAGCCTTTTATTAAAGGAGAAAAAACATCATTTTAGAAGGGAGATTTTTGTAATTTTAAAATTTTTTAAAGATAAAATTACCTAAGTCTGCATTACAGTCCCCAAATAGGGATTGTATGTAACATTGCTCATTAATTAAATAGGATAGAGTGTAGAGTTAGGGTTCAAACTCAAGACCTCCGCGCATGCTCTGATACAATGTGAAATCACCACTTATCCCAAAAGTTTAAGATGATGGGTTATCATTGGTTGTGTGTGTGATAACCTAATGTTCAGCAACTACCATGAACATAACTAATATGTTATTGTAACTTGATTGCTACCGGCAATTAAAAAGGAAAATCCTACTTATATTATGCAATCCATTAATTATCATATTAACCCTTGTACAAGCAAAGGCTAGGAATCAATCACACAGCTTGATAAGAACCTTCACACAATCAGGTTGTTTCAGTTGCTCAAATGCTTTATCTATGTCTTCCAATCTAACTTCGTGAGTCAAAAGTTCATCAAGTTGGATTTCCTGTGGAAGAGAATATAACAATATTTCAAAAGTTATGAGAACTCAACATGATTGATAAATGTTGGTTAATTATGGTAATTTTACACTATATGGAACATGGTGATGTCCCTACAAAACAAAACAACATGACATGACTTGAATAAGAAGTTCAAATAAGATCATGCATCCTGCTTGCTATCTTAGATGCTAAAGCAAACATATATGAGACATAGTAAAACAGTGCTTCCAGCCAAGTGGCAATAACAATTGGTCGATTTATGAGACGACATGTTTTAAACTGAATGGAGACTATCAATTTCAGTTGAAATTGAGAGGATCATACAAAATTAGATGCTTCGAGTCAAGTAGCAATGGAAATTTGGGTTAATGGGTGGCAGTTTTTATTGTGTCTAGCTTAAAGTTGCAACTAAGATGCATGCTGCTATATCGGATGCTAAGATCAGACATATAAGACATAGAAAACAATGTACGTTTGCAAGTGTAGATGGTACTTTTATTCATAATAATTCACCTTATTTTTGCATTTGTCGATTATAATAGGAAGGTCAGTTTTGGCTCTGAGCCCACCAAAAATGGAACCCTTCAAATTCCCACCAAACACTAGGGAAAGGAAATTGATCTCCACAGTTGCATGATTTCCTTCTCCAATTACTATTGTTTGACCTTTTCCCTTATCACCACCAACAAAAGATTACAGATTATTAATAAATAACTTATAATTAACTTATATTTGAATTGATAAAAGTACCATTTTTGTTGCTTGGAGAGCTTCATTGACCAAGGGTGCAACCCCTGTGCATTCAAAGCAATAATCCACACCCATTCCACCTGTTAATTCTTTAACTAGCTTGGAAATAGATTTATGGACATCTCTTTCAGGATTTATAAAGTCAGTCATTCCAAAAGCTTCTCCTTTTGTTCTTTTTGTCTCATTTTTGTCAATGCCAATTATCTTTGCTGCCCCTTGCATTCTGGCCCCTTCAATTGCCTGCAATTTCCATAACAGGAAAAACAAATGGTCTCACTTTTAAAAGTTTCTTGATTTATCTCGAATCACAAACGGTAGAAACTAATATAAAAATGGGTCCTAGAGTTATAAAGTAAAATAAAAACTGCCCTCTTTTTGTTGTCAAGTAGGGACATGCTGCAAATTCAATAGGAACACAAGTATCAGCAATAAAAGCTAAAGGCATATTCATACCCCTAATCCAACAGCACCAAGACCAAGAACAGCAACACTTGATCCTTTTTCAACCCCAACTTCCTTCCAAGCAGCCCCAAATCCAGTTGAAAATCCACATGAGAGAAAACTAGCATGATGTAGATTTACGCTTGGATCAAGCTTGAGGATGTAATTAGCATCAACAACCAAGTACTCAGACCATGTAGAGCAAGAAAAGGAGTGATACAGCATCTGGCCTCTTGCAGTCATTCTTGAAGTGCCATCAGGCATAAGTCCACTGAAGGGTACTGGGTATTTAAGGCACAAGTTGGTCTTTCCTGACAAACAATTCTCACAGTCTTGGCACTCCCCAAGGAAGGTTGGAATGACAAGATCTCCTTCTTTAAGATCTGTTACTTCCTCACCCACACTCTCTATTACACTGCAATCACATAGTTTACTTCACAATATTATGTAAGGCATCCAATATTATTGCAAACTTTGCTCGCTCATAATTACGAAAATGTGACCGACTCCCGAAGCAAAAACATCTAACTTCAAACAGTGCAGAGAATTTCAAGGAATTAAAGAGAGTTGAAAAGAGAAGTTTACCCAACACCTTCATGTCCTAAAACTCGAGGGAAAGCAGGCTGTAGAACAACAAGGAATGATATCAAATCGTCTATCCCAAAGGAAAAAAGTACATATTACAAACAGGACAACCAAACACAGCAAGGAAGAAAGAATACTAACGATTGGGAAGCCATTTGTTAATAAGATGTCGGTGTGGCACACACTAGCATACAGGGTTTTGATGCGTGCTTCACATGATTTTGGTGGCTCCACTTGTATCTCTTCCACCTTCACCGGCTCCCCCATCCCCCAACACACCACCGCTGCCATGCACCACCAATTGACATGAATTATATATATATGTATGAGAGAGAGAGAGACAGAGAGAGTACTGACTTGAAATGGCGAAAAGATCAAAGAAACTGAGTGATTGAACTATATATATGCAGTATATCATCTGCTACTCCACAAGTAAAAGATAAATATTATAGGGCTAATTATATGTATATATACCTTTGCATGTTATGACCAGAGAATCGCTCTTGGACATTGCCTAGCTAGTTAACAATCCAAACTTATCGATGGAATTTGGAAGGTTAATTGTTTCTTTGCTTCTGTAAATATTCCACTTAAAAACGCATATAGTAAGTGAAGTACGATCATTTTGCAGACATTATCCAGTAAGAAAAGGATAATGGCCGCAAGTTGGGCAAGCAATTATGCCCGCAAGTTGGACAAGGATTGATGTGAATGCATCTTTATTTTCTGTCTTTTTCTTTTCGATGAATGATTTTTGTATTTTCTTTAACTTTTTAATAAGAACAATGTTACATACAGTCGTAGAATTATAAATATCGCGTAATTATTTTAAAAAAGAGTAGAATCTGTAATTAAAAAGTTAATTTTTTTTTTATGTAGATTTCATATTAATTCATTTTTTTTAAAATGACTATATATCACTTACATAATCACGACTGTAAATCCCATTTCTCTTTTAATAAATACTTTGAAAGAGCCTTTGGACAACCGAGGATGTGTCGCTGTCTTGTTTTCGTCTTCTTCCTGCTTATTATTCAGTTTATTTTGGGCCTAGTTTTGTGTCTTGAAGGCGCCTCATAAATTCACACGTCAGAACAACCCCACCATTCCTCACTGGATCTGGACGTCTCGATCTCTAATTGATTCTTTTGTGGGCCCTTCCTTATTGAACAACATATTGATATTGCTACGGGCTTTGCTCTTCGCAATGAGCATTTGACTTTTTTTTTTTCCAATTATTTGAAGCAAATAATAGTAGTAACATCGAATATTACGAATTAATTTTTTTTTTATTTATGAAAATATGCTTCATTACATTCATTCATAAATAAAGTTACAATTTTAACTTATCAATACAGGAGAATCAGACTATAAGTCAACTAACGCAACTACTCAGGAACTTCCCCGCCAATAAATTTCTTTGTGATGGATATTGTCTAAACTTCTACACCTTCTCTCCTGACAGCGGTCAAAAGAGGAAGCGCTATATCAACCAGAGCTAAAACAACATTTCTTCCGAGAAAGAGAGGTATACTCACGCTTCATCCTCTCAAGGAGGAGGAGTACAACCATACTCTCTCCTCCCAAGGAGGAAGAATACTAACACCTACCTTCCTCCAAAAGAGGAATAGGACAAACACCCACATTTCTCCAAAAGAGGAGTGGGACACTAGCCTATTTTTATTATTTTTAAAAACTAAAACAGACTAACTACAAAACAAAAAATAAAGGGCTGTAAAACAAATGGGCCCAGCCTAAGCTAAAGGCCCAGCCCGTAGGTACATGAGGGCCCAACCCGTTAGGGTTTCATCTCATCACACTGCCGCCGCGGCCCGTCCTCATCCCTACAAGCCTCTGCATCTTTCCCCCTCCCGACTCCTGCCCAGCCTTGCAATGCTCTCATCAAAACAGGTTTTGAGGACATCCCACGCCGCATCCTCCACGCCGCGCTCTAAGAACTTTCTGCTCAGGCGCGCCCCGGCGATACCTCCCCCACGTTCCAGCAGCACCAACAACCACCCCAGCGCCCTCTGCACTCCACAGCCAACCCACGTCGTCCCTGTTACACCCGAAAACAAAGCAACTACTAAAAACGTCTGCAAGAGCCACCGCCCCGCCCCTCACCCCAAAGGACCCGAGGCCAAACCTCTGACCACCGAATCCTCTCTGCCAGGTCAACCCACGCTTCCGCATCGCTCAACGACAGCACGTCGCCATATACGACCGAAGAGAGGGGTTTTGGGATAAGCCAAGGCAAGGCCTTGGCGTAAGAGTCATGGCGATACAGCTTCCCTCTTCAGACTTTAACCGAGAGCTTATCCAAAAATCAAAAGCAAGAGTTTAAAACAAAACTAAAACAAACCTAAAAAAACAGCCACTAAAATGAAAATGAAAGAGGAGGGAGGAAAGGAAGGGAAGATGGAGCCGAAGCCTCCCCCCCCCCCCCCCCGGGCGGAAGGTGGATCTGCTTTGGTTGGGTTTCTAGAGAGAAGTTGGAGGTTCTCTCTCTAGGTTAAACTCCACTACTACCCCCATCTCTCCAAAAGTTACGAATTATTGAATGCATCTTACCAACACAAGTGCCACAGTCCATAATTACAAAAAGTTTTTATAAATTTACGTAACTTTATAATATATATTATAATAAAAATAATTTTATAATTTAATATCTTATATTAAATTTTGTCAATTTATAAATTAAGGTGAGAGATGCTACAATTATATCAATTTATGGTATGACTAATGGACGTGGATTTGCACAGATGTACTTTTCTACATCCCTACAAAACCTAGAAAAACCTAGTTCTAGCCCAATGCATGGAAAAGGTTAAAAAACTAAGAACTATTAAGGCAAGGATACTCACAGCTGGAAAGCCCTCGGTGTATAACAAGTCTGTGTGACAAACACTGGCATACAGGATTTTGACGCGAACTTCAGTTGATTTTGGAGGCTCTATTTTTATCTCTTCCAACTTCAACGCTTCCCCAATTCCCCAACACACCAGTGACACCACATGTAAAAGTGAAATATTAAAAATAGGATACCTTTGCATGTTATGACCTTTGAGTCGCTCAGCTTCGACATCTTCTCTAGCAATTTATAATGGAAAAATATAGTTGCAAGCACAATTGTGTACTAATCTGTGCACCAATGTGATGTGATTGATCAAAAAGCAGATTTTATTAAAAACAGTGTTAATTTAAATTTTAAGTATGAATAAATCAGTATTGGTACACAGATTAGTGCGCGACTGTGCTTGTATGTAGCAAAACTCATTTATAATATCAGATTTTATCAAAACGAATTCAGCTTTGTGTATATATATATATCTATCTGTCTTTCTCTAACAGTACTGTGTGCGTTTGGATTTGAGTTCCTTGCGCCTCTGGTTCCTCCTTAAATAGTGTCATCCATGATCCAATAACAACATACATATTGAGATGGGTTTTTTTTTTTTTTTGAAAATGATGTAAATTTCATTCAAAAAATTATACATCAGTACAATCAAGCACCACTACTTGATACATCACACAAACTCTACAACATTTCCCTAGACACAATGGTCTTAATACAACTTGGAACTTCTTCAATGTTATAGATGTCTTCTGAGCACTCCAATCCAGCCTTTGCAAGTTGATGTGCTGCACCATTAGCTATCCTATACGTGTGTGAGACAGTCCAGGTTGAAGTTGAGTCCAGAATCCTCCTTGAGTCATCAATTAGACAGCCTCCCAAGCTCCAGTTAGGAGTGTGACATTTGTTGAACTCAAGATTTCAAGTTTTGTGTAATTATATATTTACACATGGATTTTGATGATAACAAATGAATTCAAAGAATAAAGAAGTCTCAAGCTCAAGTTGTCTACACAATGGAGTCAAGCACATCAAGGAAACAAGCATGAGCAAGAAGGGAACAAGTTCACATTAAAATTATAGAGTAATGTTGTAAATCTCTTCAAAATTCGAAATTAGGATTAATGCTCAAAATTAATATTTTATCATAAAGCATTAAAATACATTTTTCACATGTGCATGAATATTTTTGAAAATTAAATTTGAAAATTTTGAAAGATGATTGATTGTCATCTTTTGCATGTGCATACCTTGATTAAAGGGTTGAACTTTGAAAATATTAAAGATGATTGATTGTCATCTTTCACATGTGCATGTTTTATTTGAATATTTTCAAAAGTGATTGATACTTTTTTAGACTTATACAAAAAGTAGATGATTTTGTTTGAAAATTTTGAAAAGTAAAGTGTGCTCATTTTGTCATATACAAAAAGTAAAAGATTAGGTTTGAATTTTTTGAAAAGGAAAGTGTGCTCATTTTGTCATATGCCAAAAGTAAAAGATTAGGTTTGATTTTTTTAAAAAAGTGAATGATGTTGTCTTTGACAATTGAAAAAGAAGAACCTTTTATTTGAATTTTTTGAAAAAGTGAATGATATTGTCTTTGACATGTGAGTCTTTTTAAATTTGAATATGAAGTCTCATATGCCTATAAATAGATCATTTGAGAGCTTTACATTCACAACACCAAGAGCATACAACATTCATTCAAAGTTTTCATTCTCTCTTCTCTAAGCATTGAGCATTAATCCTTGTTCATTTTGAGAGATATAGTTTGCGCTGTATTGTTCTTATTTCACTTATTGAGGAGTGTTTTCTGATAACCTACCCACTATCAGCTTTTGTATCAGAAAAAGGGTGTGTATAACCCTTGTGCGTGTAGAAAGTATTCTACACGGGGAATAGTTGAATCACCACGTGTAAGGTGATTGCAAGTGTAGAGGGTGTTCTACACGGATCCTTTGTAGCGGTGTTGTTCAAAGGTGTAATAGGTTTCTATCTCCACCTGAAGGAGGTTGAATAGTGAATTTGGGAATCCTCAAGGGGTAGCTTGAGGCGAGGACGTAGGCAGTGGGGCCGAACCTCGTTAACATACTGAGTTTGCTTCTCTCTTACCCTTACTCTTTATATTTATTGTTATTTCATATTTTGTTTATATTTTATATTATATATTTGATTTATAATTGTTATTTTTTTAATACAACTCAATTCACCCCCCCTCTTGTGTTAGTCATCTGGGCAACAATTGGTATCAGAGCTAAGAGCTCTATTATAAGATTAACTATCTTTTGAGTTAAGATCTTATGGCTAACATTGCAGTTTCATTTGGTGAAAGTCAATCTAGCAGTCGGCCTCCACTCTTTTGTGGAGATAATTACTCATTCTGGAAAGTTAGAATTAGAATATTTCTTCAAGCTCAAGGTAGAGAAATCTGAAAATGTATTGTAAATGGACCTTATATTCCAACAAAAGTGGTTGATGGAGTAAAGGTCAAAAAGGAAGAAGAAGAGTTTGATCGTGAAGACGATAGACTTTATACTTTAAATTTAACTGCTGTGAATTTATTATATAATGCTCTTAATGGAAATGAGTTTAATAGAATAATGAATTGCGCTACGGCAAAGGAAATTTGGGATAACTTGGAAGTAACTTATGAAGGAACTTCGCAAGTCAAGGAATCAAAAATTTATATTCTTACTCATGAATATGAAATGTTTAAGATGAATGATGATGAATCTATTTCTAGTATGCACACTCGTTTTACTAACATCATAAACAGCTTGACAGCTCTTGGCAAAGTTTATTCCAAGGTGGAGATAGTAAGAAAAATTTTCAACTCTTTACCAAAATGTTGGGAATCAAAAGTTACAGCGATTCTTGAAGCTAGAGACCTCGAGAAGCTCGAAGTCAATGAACTCATCGGGTCACTTATCACCCATGAGTACACATTGAAAAGAGGAGAAGAAGAATGAAAGCCAAAGAAGAGCTTAGCACTTAAAGTTGTTCCTCATGAAAGTGAAAGTGATGAAGATGAGGAAAATGACGATAAAGATGAAGAAGTTGCGATGATAACAAGAAGAATTCAGAGGTTCTTGAAGAAAAATAGAACTCCTCCAAGGAAATCCTTCAAAAAGTTTTTCAAAAAAGATTCAGGTAAAAATGACACTTTAATTTGTTATAAATGCAATAAACCTGGTCATATCAAGCCAGATTGTCCTCTGCTAAAGAAAGATCGAAACAAGGGCAAGAAAGCAATGAAAGCTACATGGGATGATGATTCAAGTAGCTCAGATAATGAAGCAAGCAATGAAGAATCAGCAAATCTTTGTCTTATGGCTAAAGATGACATTGAGGTAACAAATCTTGATAATATTGAAAATCCTTCATATGAAGAATTGCAAAATGTTTTAGAAGAGATTTATGAGGAATTTGAAAAATTGGGTATCAAGTATACTGCTTTGAAAAAGAAAAATTCTTCTTTAATAAACGAAATTGAAATTTTAAGAAAAAAAAGTATCATTTTGAAAGATGAAAATCTTGAATTCAATAAGAAGAAAACCGATTTAGAAAATATTGTTGAAAACTTTACGAATGGAAAAAGAAATTTTGAAAAACTTCTTGGTAGTCAAAGATGTGTTTTTGACAAGGCAGGTTTGGGATATATGCCAAAACAAAAATACAAACCTTATAAAAATTTCTTTGATAATCATTCTACATCAAAGACTAATATTCAAAATTCTTTTCATAAAAATAATTTTGTCAAAAAAGGATATTATTATAATCATTCAAGTTTTTCATATATGTCACATGCTATTTGTAATTTTTGTAATAGAAATGGTCATAATTATCATACTTGTCCTATTAGAAGAAATCAAACAATGACTATTAGGGCCATATGGGTACCTAAAAATCTTGTTTCTTCTAATACTAATAAATAAAGGACCCAAAGAACTTGGGTACCAAGAAAAATCATTTTAATTGTTTTTATAGGTATGCATGAAGTCTTCCACAAGCAAAAATAAATGGTTTTTAGATAGTAGATGTTCAAGACACATGACGGGAGATAAGACTAAGTTCTTTGATCTTAGATCTAAAGAAGAAGGACATGTGACATTTGGAGACAACTCGAAAGGGAAGATCGTGGGAATAGGTAAAATTGGTAATGAATCTTCTCTCATAATTGAAGATGTTCTACTTGTTGAAAGTCTAAAACATAATCTTTTGAGCATAAGTCAATTATGTGATAAAAGATTTACAGTTACTTTCAAAATGGATAAGTGCATTATTTTGAATGATCATGATTGTAATATTTGTTTTATTGCTTTTAGAAACAATAATGTTTATACAATTGATTTTGAAGAAATTACCTTACAAGATGCTATTTGCTTTTCAGTTCAAAATGAAACTAGTTGGTTATGGCATAGAAGATTAGGTCATGCCAACATGGAACTTATTTCCAAACTTTCAAAAAATGATCTTGTGAGAAGTTTACCAAAAACATATTTTCTTAAAGACAAAATTTGTGATGCATGTCAATTTGGTAAACAAACAAAAACTTATTTTAAAACTAAGAAACATATTTCCACTACTAGACCATTGCAACTGATACACATGGATCTTTTTAGACCAAATAGAGTTGCAAGTCTAGGAGGAAAATATTATGCATTTGTTATTGTTGATGATTTCTCTAGATATACTTAGGTCATCTTTCTTGCTCATAAAGATGAGGCACATAATGCATTTACCAAGTCATGCAAGAGAATTCAAAATGAAAAGGGCTATACTATTTTAAATATCCGAAGTGATAGGGGAAAAGAGTTTGTTAATAAAAATATTGAAACATTTTGTGATGAAAACGGTTTTGTGCATAATTTTTCTGCTCCTCGAACTCCTCAACAAAATGGGGTAGTAGAGAGGAAAAATAGATCTCTTCAAGAGATGGCAAGAACAGTGCTCAATGAGAACAACTTGCCTAGTTATTTTTGGGCCGAAGCGGTAAGTACTGCATGTTATGTTATAAATAGAGTTATGCTAAGGTCTAAGTTAGATAAAACCCCTTATGAGCTTTAGAATGAGAAAAAGCCCAACATTGGTTACTTTCATGTATTTGGATGCAAATGTTTTATTTTGAATGATAGAGATAATTTAGGCAAATTTGATGCAAAATCTAATGAATGTATCTTTCTCGGGTATTCTACTAATAGTAAAACTTATAGAGTATTCAATAAAAAGACTTTGACTATACAAGAATCTATGCATGTAGTATTTGATGAATCTAATTCTTCACTCTCCAAGAAATCTATTGATGAAGAAACAGGAGGTATAAATAACACAGAAAGTCTCAATCTCAACAAAGAGAAAACAATAGAGGAAGTTCAACATGGAGCCATCAGGAAAGATCATCAAAATTTAATACAAGATGCAACTAAACAGTGGAAATTTGTGAAAGATCATCCAGTGGAACAAATTTTGGGAGAACCTTCACAAGGTGTAAGTACTCGATCATCTCTTAGAAATATTTGCAATCATACTGCTTTTCTATCTCAAATTGAACCCAAAAATATTGATGACGCACTTCTTGATGAATCTTGAATTCTAGCTATGCAAGAAGAGTTGAATCAATTTAAAAGAAATGATGTTTAGACACTTGTTCCTAGACCCAAAAATCATACTATTATTGGAACAAAATGGGTTTTTAGAAATAAGAAAGATGAGTCCGGAGTCATAACTAGAAATAAGGCTCGACTTGTAGCCCAATGTTTTAATCAAGAAGAAGGAATCGATTATGATGAGACATATGCACCAGTCGTAAGATTAGAAGCTATTCGAATGTTACTTGCTTATGCTTGTTATAAAGATTTCAAACTTTTTCAAATGGATGTTAAAAGTGCTTTCTTAAATGGTTTTATAAATGAAGAGGTATATGTTGAGCAACCTCCAGGTTTTGAAAATCATATTTCCCCAAATCATATTTTCAAACTCACAAAAGCACTATATGGACTTAAACAAGCTCCTAGAGCTTGGTACGAAAGACTTAGTGGTTTCTTAATTGAAAAAGGTTTTTCAAGAGGAAAAATCGACACAACTCTTTTCATTAAATATGAAACTAATGATATTCTTTTAATTCAAATTTATGTTGATGATATAATATTCGGTGCTACTAATGAAAATATGTGTCAAGTTTTTGCTAAGACTATGCAGGAAGAATTTGAGATGAGCATGATGGGAGAACTTACATTCTTTCTCGGATTGCAAATTAAGCAAGCAAAAAAGTGGGACATTCATCAATCAATCAAAATATATTAAGGAATTACTGAAGAAGTTTGGGATGGAAAATGCTAAGGAAATTGGAACACCAATGAGCCCATCAACTAAACTTGATAAAGATGAATCCGGTAAGCTAGTTGACTCGAAGATATATCGAGGTATGATTGGTAGCTTATTATATTTAACAGCCAGTAGACCAGATATTATGTTTAGTGTGTGCTTATGTGCACGCTTTCAATCATCTCCAAAAGAATCACATTTAATTGCAGTTAAGCGCATTCTTAGATATCTTAGTGGTACAATTAACCTAGGGTTATGGTACCCTAAGCACACATCTTTCGATCTAATCAGCTACACAGATGCAGATTATGCTGGCTGTAAAATAGATCGAAAAAACACTAGTGGAGCATGCCATTTCTTAGGTCATGCATTAGTTTCCTGGTTTAGTAAAAAACAAAATTCTGTTGCACTATCTACTGCTGAGGCAGAATATGTTGCTGCGGGTAGTTGTTGTGCTCAAGTTCTCTACATGAAGCAACAACTTGAAGATTTTAAATTCAAGTATAATCATATTCCAATCAAATGTGATGATACAAGTGCTATAAATCTTTCAAAGAACCCAATACAACATTCTAGAACTAAGCATATTGAAATAAGATATCATTTTCTTCGAGATCATGTGCAGAAAGGTGATATAGTACTAGAATTTACAAACACATACGATCAGTTAGCAGATATTTTCACAAAACCTTTACCAGAAGATAGATTATGTATGATCAGAAGAGAAATAGGTATGATGCATGCTATGAATATCTCTTAAAAGATAGACCAGAGTCAATAAAAATAGAAATAGATTTTTTAAATATTTTTACATAAACTTGAGATTCTTAGCCTCATGTTTGAGACGCTCATTCTCTTCATACAATATCATGTCATTCTTATCCATGGGAACCGACAAGCGGAATGAAGAATCTAATAAAGATTTCAACTGTTTATTCTTCTGCCGAATGATTCCTTCACTTATGTGAGACTCTTGAACAATTCGTTGAAGTACAACAATTTGTTCTTTGAGCTTTTCAACTTCATGATTTTTGGCTTGTAGCCGCTGAGAAAAAGCAACAATAGAGGAAGAGTAGCGAGTCCCAAGACTCACCAAGTCATAAATAGCATCAGAATCTGACTTATTAGTCAGATTATTATTTTCTTGCTGCAACATGGCACCAATGGTAGCTGCAGAAAGAACAAGAGGTTGAGATGCAGAATGCCTCATGGATGGATCTAGAGAAATGTTAGAAGAATGAGCCATTAAGAAAAGAATAAAAAGCTTAAAACGAGAATGTTGAAGGAATACAGATGAGTTATAGAGATGAGAAGAAAACTTGATGCGGATTGGATGAACTTCAGGACTGATTTTATAGAGATAGCATAAAGAATAAGACAAGCTATCATCCAAGTCAAAGAGCAATATATTTTTTTCCTGATCGGTGAAAATGACATTTTTAGAAATTCGGAGCCTTCAATCTCGTTTGTCAACAACATCAGACGATTTTTTCAAATCTCTAGCCGCACTTGTCGGGTCACAAACGGATGAAATTTATTTATTTATCTACAGTGTCTACTAACGCACCGTTTTCTTCAGATCCATTTACTTGTTGCGGATCCTTTTTAATGATGTCAAAAGGGGGAGAAGTGTTAGACTAGAACATTAACATTGTTTGAATTACTAAACTTATTATATATATTTGGAATTATATTTATACTTTTGCTTGAAAAACTAACGCACATTCTCAGAGGGAGCTTAAGTATTAATACAGGTTTCAGGTTCCATCAAGTATTTGTCATCATCAAAAAGGGGGAGATTGTTGAACCCAAGATTTCAAGTTTTGTGTAATTATATATTTACACATGGATTTTGATGATAACAAATGAATTCAAAGAATAAAGAAGTCTCAAGCTCAAGTTGTCTACACAATGGAGTCAAGCACATCAAGGAAACAAGCATGAGCAAGAAGGGAACAAGTTCACATTAAAATTATAGAGTAATGTTGTAAATCTCTTCAAAATTCGAAATTAGGATTAATGCTCAAAATTAATATTTTATCATAAAGTATTAAAATACATTTTTCACATGTGCATGAATATTTTTGAAAATTAAATTTGAAAATTTTGAAAGATGATTGATTGTCATCTTTTGCATGTGCATGCCTTGATTAAAGGGTTGAACTTTGAAAATATTAAAGATGATTGATTGTCATCTTTCACATGTGCATGTTTTATTTGAATATTTTCAAAAGTGATTGATACTTTTTTAGACTTATACAAAAGGTAGATGATTTTGTTTGAAAAATTTGAAAAGTAAAGTGTGCTCATTTTGTCATATACAAAAAGTAAAAGATTAGGTTTGAATTTTTTGAAAAGGAAAGTGTGCTCATTTTGTCATATGCCAAAAGTAAAAGATTAGGTTTGATTTTTTTAAAAAAAGTGAATGATGTTGTCTTTGACAATTAAAAAGAAGAACCTTTTATTTGAATTTTTTGAAAAAGTGAATGATATTGTCTTTGACATGTGAATCTTTTTAAATTTGAATATGAAGTCTCATATGCCTATAAATAGATCATTTGAGAGCTTCACATTCACAACACCAAGAGCATACAACATTCATTCAAAGTTTTCATTCTCTCTTCTCTAAGCATTGAGCATTAATCCTTATTCATTTTGAGAGATATAGTTTGCGCTGTATTGTTCTTATTTCACTCATTGAGGAGTGTTTTCTGATAACCTACCCACTATCAGCTTTTGTATCAGAAAAAGGGTGTGTATAACCCTTGTGCGTGTAGAAAGTATTCTACACGGGGAATAGTTGAATCACCACGTGTAAGGTGATTGCAAGTGTAGAGGGTGTTCTACACGGATCCTTTGTAGCGGTGTTGTTCAAAGGTGTAATAGGTTTCTATCTCCACCTGAAGGAGGTTGAATAGTGAATTTGGGAATCCTCAAGGGGTAGCTTGAGGCGAGGACGTAGGCAGTGGGGCCGAACCTCGTTAACATACTGAGTTTGCTTCTCTCTTACCCTTACTCTTTATATTTATTGTTATTTCATATTTTGTTTATATTTTATATTATATATTTGATTTATAATTGTTATTTTTTTAATACAACTCAATTCACCCCCCCTCTTGTGTTAGTCATCTGAGCAACAACATTGGAGCATCTCAACCACCTGCTTCGAGTCCCCTTCTAGGCAGACTTGCCTCAGCCCCATTTCCTGACAAAATATTACAGCCAGCAGTAGACCATAGGCCTCTGCATCAAATGGTTCCCCCCTAACCTGCCTTGATGCCTGAAGGTACCAATGACCAGGCCCTGGTGATCCCTGATAATGACTCCTATGCCAACCCTTCCCTCTCCCCTTCTAACTGCTGCATCCCAATTAGCCTTAAACTGACCCAGGGAAGGTTTGCTCCATCTGTGAACCACTGTCTTGACCTGGTTGAGAGTTGATTTGGGGTTTGTGGTTGAAGCTTTGTAGTCCAGTAGATCAGTCCTGGCCTGCTGAGCTAGGATCGAGGGGTGCCTAAATCCTTTTCCCTGCAGGAACTCATTTCTTTTGGTCCAGATCCCTCTGAGTGTGACTGCTACCTCTTCCAATTCTGCAGTATTTAATCTTGCCACTAGCTCAACCCATATGTCAAACATCAAATCACTATGAACAACCATCTTTTGCACCTTCCTGCAGCCTTGACTCCACACATCTCTTGCTGCAGCACAGCCCCACAAAACATGGCCTGAGGTTTCAGAACCCTGCATACACACTGGACACTTGCTTTCTGATATTATTTTCCTCCTCCTCAAGTTGGCTAGGGTAGGTAAAGCCTCACTGCAGGCCCTCCAAATAAACATCTTGACTGCAGGGGCTAGCCTTAATTTCCATAATGCTTTCCAAACTCCTTGGTCATTAGTTCTATTCGAGTTTTCCCCTTCCATTTCACTAATCATGTCTCTGTGGAGATGGTACCCACTCTTGACTGTGTACAGGCCATTGCTTGTTAACCTCCATACTCTCACATCCTTTCTGCCACTAACACTGATAGGAATGGACTTGATTGCTTCCACTTCTTCTTCTGAGAACAATTGTTGGAGTAGGGGTTCTCTCCATCTTAGTTGATGAGGCTCAAGCAGATCACTTACTGTCTGATAGTTGCAGTTTGGTACCTGAGTGGATTTGACTTGGTACTCGGGAAGGGAAGGGATCCAACAATCTGACCAGATGTTGATGCTATGTCCATTGTCCATTGCCTGTTCAATAAGGCTGTGAGAGCTTTAGCACAAATTATGAAAATGTAAGGAGATAAGGGGTCTCCTTGTCGAATACCCCTCGTGGGCATAAACTGTTGTTGGGGCTCACCATTAACTATGATAGAGTAGGACACTGATTTGAGGCAGTTCTGAACCAAGTTGATCCAGTGTTGAGGGAAACCCATCTTACCCATTACAGCTGTGACAAAATCCCATTCTACCCTATCATACTCCTTGCTCATGTCCAATTTGAGTGCCATGAACCCTCTCCTCCCTTTCACCCTTGATGTCATTGAGTGCAGCACTTCATATGCAATCAGAGTGTTATCTGAAATCAGTCTCCCAGGAACAAAGGCACTCTGGTTCAAGGAGATTATATTGGGCAATATACCTTTCAGTCGGTTTGCTAAGGTTTTTGATACAACCTTGTAGAGGACATTGCAAAGACTGATTGGTCTATACTCAGCCACTATCTCAGGTTTTCTGACCTTAGGGATCAGAGTTATATACGTATCATTAACCTCTTGTAAAGAGGCCTCTTGGTTTAGAGCTTTGAGGGCAAAATCACACACTCCCTTTCCCACTACTTGCCAATGCTGTTGATAGAACTGGGCTGGGAACCCATCAGGACCAGGTGATCCCAATTGATTCATTTGAAATACTGCATTGGTGACCTCCTCGGGGGTAAATGGTTCCATGAGCCTGCTTTCCATTTCTTCATTTACTTTAGGCTCTAGTGCAAGTAAGCATTCCTCTATGTTAGAAGGTGAAGAGGTAGTGAAGAGAGAAGAGAAAAAACCTGTGAAGACACCTCCTATGGCCTGCTGTTCAGTGATCTCTCGACCCAAATGGTCTTTGATGGCCTTTATGGTATTTGTTTTCCTTCTTTGGTTTGCCTGCATATGGAAAAACTGGGTATTTCTGTCTCCACACTTGAGCCAATGTTGTTTTGCCCTCTGGCGCCATACCATGTCTCTTTCTGCAAGTGAGAGCTCGACCTCCCCTTGTAATTGTTTCATTTCATCCGCATGTTGTCCAGTTCCACTATTTTGAAGGTGACTAATCCTGTTCATTTTCTGTGCTATGTCTCTTTGATCATTATCTTTGGTTTTTTTCCTCCAATGCACCAATTCCCTTTGGCATACTCTTAGCTTATTTCTCATTGAGCTGGCTCCATTACTCCCATTCTGACCTTTTCCCCATGCTTCTTTTACAATTCCCTGGCATTCATCTCTTAAGTCCCAAGAAGCCTCATATCTGAATATCAAGCCCCTCTTGTTTCTTGAGCAGTTCAGAAACTGTTTGTTAATGTGTAATGGTAAGTGGTCAGAGCTAACAGCAGGAAGTATTGTGCACGATGCCAAATTATGCAAGTTACTCCATTCCTTGTTTGCAAAAGCTCTATCTATTCTCTCCTTTATGAAGTCACCCCCAAACCTGTTATTGGCCCATGTATACTTCTGCCCCCAAG
Source organism: Carya illinoinensis (assembly GCF_018687715.1). NCBI lineage: Eukaryota > Viridiplantae > Streptophyta > Magnoliopsida > Fagales > Juglandaceae > Carya > Carya illinoinensis. The sequence goes on from NC_056756.1 coordinate 40,680,953, forward strand.
ACTGTAAATCACTTAGACCACATCTTTCAACCACCTGTCTGAATTCCTCTATCTGTTTGTATGGCCTGCTTGCCCCCCCAAGTTTCTCCTTCTGGTAGAGAATTTTATTGAAATCCCCTGCACACAGCCATGCCATAGGGGTGGTGGGTTTAAGCATATGGAGTAATTCCCAGCTACCACTCCTCTTAGCTACTTCTGGGTGGCCATAAAAGCCTGTGAATTGCCAGGCAATGCCATTTTCCTCCTCCAGCACTATAGCACTAATGTGCCACCGTGAGTAGCTAATGATTTCTACATTCTAATCTGTTTTCCATAACAATGCTATTCCTCCCCTGAGACCCACACTATCTACTGCCAGACAGTTATCAAATCTTAGTTTCCTCCTGATCATGTCCATTCTTCTACTGTTGCATTTAGTCTCCACTAGGAAAACTAAATATGGGAGCTTATCCTTAGCTAATTGCCTAAGGACTCTAACTGTTCGAGGGTTCCCAAGCCCTCGGCAGTTCCACACTAAGATGCTTATTGTTCTTGGCAGGGCTGGGATCCAGCCTCTGCCATTGGGATATGGTTTTCATTGGTTTCTCCAATTTTCTTGGTTCTTTTGGGGTTGTGTTCATTAAAAATCCTATGCCTCTTCCTTTCTCTATCTTCCTTTCTTGTATTTCTCAGGTTATAGTTTGTTAGATCAGCAAGAGTCTCACCTGAGTTTCCTTCTGTTTGGATGTTTTCCCCTCGGGCTTTCCTTTTCCACTTCCCAGCTTTTATCCTCTTGTCAGTTGCCTTAGGCTCATTGCTGACTACCCTTCCTGGTAGAGCATCACTCAAGTTGGTTCTGACTTGGACCTTGGTGCTGCAGTCTCCATGCCTTGTGTCAGGTACCATAGTCGATTTTTCTGGATCTAGTTCCATTCTAGTGTGATATCCCACCATCTCTTTAGACTTAGGTCTAGCTATAGAGATATGGACCTCATGCAGTTCTAGGGGTTGTTCTGGTATTTTGCTTTGACTTTCTTCTAAACCTTTTTGTAAGTTCACTTTGTCTTGGGGGTCTATGGTTTCCTTTCTCAAGCCTCCTGTTGTCAACCCATACCCTTCTGTCAACCCATTCCCATCAAGGTCTGGCATGTCCCTTCTCATTTTATCGACTGTAGCCTCCTTCTGTTCACCTATAGGGCCCTGTTGTTCTACCTGCTCCTTCAGGCCGTGTTCTCCACCTTCACCTCTCCATCTTCCTCCCTGCCGATCCCCTTGAAACTGCTTTTGGGAGTCTGAACCACCATATTTGTGGTTGTCAAAGAGATTTGTGTTCTTGGGATGAGCTCTGAGCCAGGCTCCATATTGCTGCACTGTTTGTTCTTCACCTTGATGCTCAAACCGTGGTCTCGAGCAGCTCTTTCCTCTGTGATACAGCACACCACAGTGAAAGCAAAAATTCTGGAGTCTTTCATATTTGAAAGAGATCCAGTGTTTCTGCTTATCGAACATTAACCACTTTCCTCTCAGTAGTGGTTTATGAAGATTCACTGCCACCCTAACACGCATACACCTTCCCCATGCTAGTCCTTCCGAGTTTGATTCCACTCTAATTACATGACCCACTGATGATGCAAATTGGGTCCCGAAATCTTCAGTCATTGCTGCAAGTGGCAAGTTGTGTAGTTGCACTCAGAATGGTTCAAATTCAAAACGTAGAGCATTAATCGAGACAGATTCGTCAACCTCCAGTATGGTCAGTAGGCTTCGGTCATAGAACCATGGCCTCCTACTCAAAACCTTTTCTTTATCTGTTATGCATTGAAACTCAATCAAAAAGCATTGGTCACCCAACTCCTTGAACCTTACCCATCCTTTTAGCCTCCAAATTTGGGACATAGTTACTCTGAAGCCTTCACTATTGACTAACTTTTCAGTTAGAGCTCTTCCAATGATGCTATGCTTTCCACGCCTGCCTCCCTCCAGATCTTCCTCTGGTTTAACATGAAAGAAAGAACTTTCCTCTTTTGAGAGCTGTAGCCTCTCCCATCTGTTGGCAAGTTCATCTACCTCCATTCTGGTTATCTCCACGTTGTAACTGACTCACACAAAATGAGACTCAAGCTTTTGCCCAAGGCAGAAGCACTGGAACCTCACTCTAACTCCCGAGAGTAGAGAAGGCACTCGTCAATCGGCCGTCTACATATTGAGATGGGTTGTTAGGCAATTGGGCATGTAAATATTGTATGGACGTACTTGCAGTCTTGCATATGATGATCATAATAATAATTTATAATAAAAAAAATTAGAGATAGGAACAAAAGAACTGCAGTCTTCCTCACATGAATGCATTAATTATCAATCTCTTTTACAAAAACTCCCAATCAATTATGTATATACATACTGCTGTGTACTTAATTTCTAAGAAGCTCCGGTGGTGGAATAAAAGTTTAAAAAAATATAAAAATAGGTGTACGTGGTGTGTGATGTATAGAAATGATAATAAATAGCAAAACTCTTTAACAAAAGATAGGGCCATGTGCCCACCAAAATCAAGATTGTGGAAACCGAAGAGGTGATTTATAGCTTAAAAGTAAGAGTACTATAAAAAGATTTTATATTTGACGTGGATTTATATAATACGTTAAATCTAATTTATAATAAAAATAATTTTAATTATAATTTAATGTATTATGTCAAATTATATTAATTTGTGATTTTAATTTTATAAAGTCTTTTTATAATTTAAATATTTTCAAAAATATATATACATATATATCTTTCTATAATAATAAGTATCTATCTCATTGCTACAGTAATAAACAGTAATTTCTCATTCCATTTTCGTTTACTTTTTCCTTCAGTTTTTGTGCATATTGTCCGTGCAAGTGTCTTTGAACTGTATTTATTATATATTTTAGTATGTTGGCAGTCCAAACCAATGACAGTTGTACTTTACAGGTGTTCTTTCCATCAGTTCACTCATGTCCCTTTCCAATGCATGATTAACCAATTGTGTCAGTATAGTGTGTCCCTAGTCAGTGCATGCATTCAGATAACGTGTATAGGTGATATAAATGTCAGTCATGCTTCCAGACCGGTTTACATTTTAACATTATCAAGTATTATAAAATGACCACTGATGAGGATTAAAAAAAAAAAAAAGGCAAAAATCGTAAAAAAACATTAAATAAGTCAAACAGACTCATTACTAAAAAATCATAAATCTAGCTAATAAAAAAATTTTAACTCACTGCTAAAAAATCATGAATCTAACTAATAAAAAATTAAAACCCAATCTAGCTAATAAAAAAATCAAAACCCACTAAAAAATTATCCTTGATAATTAGAAAAAAAAACGTGTTCTCTGCTGAAGAAGGAAAAAAAAAAAAAAGACATGCATATCTCATCTAGCTAATAAATAAATCAAAACCTAGAAAACAAATAAAAAATCACAAAAATATTAAATAAGTCAAAACAGACTCACTACTAAAAAATCATGAATGTAGGTAATAAAAAAATTTTGACTCACTACTAAAAAATCATGGATCTAGCTAATAAAAAAATCAATCAAAATCCAATCTAACTAATAAAAAAATGAAAACCCACTAAAAAATTATCCTTGATAATTAGAAAAAAAAAACGTGTTCTCTGCTAAAGAAGGGAATAAAAAAAAAAAGAAAAAAGAAACACATGTCTCATCTAGCCAATAAATAAATCAAAACCTAGAAAACAAATAAAAAATACAAAAATATTAAATAAGTTAAACAGACTCACTACTAAAACATCATGAATTTAGGTAATAAAAAAATTTTGACTCACTACTAAAAAATCATGAATCTAGCTAATAAAAAAATCAAAACCCAATCTAGCTAATAAAAGGCCACTTTCATTACTGAACAAAAAAAGATAAAAAAAAAAAAAAAAAATGCATCATTTCCACAGTTCATTATAATGGTCATGACTCATGATTGGTTTTGCAGCAATTTAATTGGCTTTAGCAGTGGTTTTGCAGGGTGATAAGTCTACTAAAAAATCATGAATCTAGCTAATAAAAAATCAAAACCCAATCTAGCTAAAAAAAGGCCACTTTCATTACTGAACAAAAAAAGGCCACTTTCATTACTGAAAAAAAAAAAAAAAAAAAAAAAAAAAAAACCATGCATCATTTCGACAGTTCATCGACTCATGACATTCTTTCAACACTTCCTGTACAAGTAAAATTAAATCTATGTCAGATATTTAAATAAATAGATAGGTGCATGTTTTTTCTTTTCCCATACGTGTTTGATTGGTTTTTCAGCAGAGAGATTTAAATAAAGAGAGAAATCATGTTTTACCTTTTCCTATATCTGTATGATTGGTTTTCCAACAGTTTAATTGGCTTCAGCAGTGGTTTTGCAGGGTAATAGGACTTCTTGGAGGATTGAGGAGAATAGTGCACCTTAAAAAGGGTCTTTATGGCTCATTTGTGGTTTACTGCTAGCTTGTTTCGTATAGCTGATTTGGTGTTTTCTTTCAGAGGTACATATTTCCTTAGTGTGTTATTTCTTTGTTCTTCTTTCTTCTTTATAGAACAGTGCATTTTAAAAAGGTCTTTATGACTTATTTTTGGTTTACTGCTAGCTGGTTGTGAGGGCTAAATTGGTGATTTTTTCCTAAGCTACATATTTCCTTAGTAGCCTACTTCTTATTTCTTCTTTCTTTTTTATGGGTTATTTTTTATTCTTGCTAGCTTTTCTTTCTTCTTTGCAGTGCTTATTCTTTTTCTGTAGGTTATTTTCCTTACCCTACTAGCTTTTCTTTCTTTTCTTTTTTCCATTGTTTACTGCAGTGCTTATTGTTTTCTATTGATTTTTTCTAGTGATTTTTTTTTTCCAGGTCTTGTTGGTTGGGCACTTTCAGAGTTCCACACATTTCTGGTTTTTATCTTTGTAAGTATATAGTGTGGTTTACTTTGTTATCTTTCATTTGTTGTTGTTCAGATTTATCCTATTTTTTGATTTGGTTCATGCTGTATATAAGAAGGTGCAATATATGAAAAGATATAAAAAGATAATGGGTTCTGTTTCTGGCTTGGTTATGTTCTATGCTGTGCTTGGTTATGTTGTTATGTTCTAAAAAGATAAGAAACTCTACACTAAGGTTATTATTATTAACTCTTACAGTGTCTTATTTCTACTTATATGTTTTGCTATATTTGTTTTCTTAATTCTTTTGATTTCTTTTGTTATGTTCAGTGCTTTCTTTTTGGCTTGGTTATGTTCAATGTTGTCCTTAGTTATGTTCTTACGTTCTAAGAAGATAACAAACTCTACACTAAGACTATTATAATTAACTCTTACAGTATCTTATTTCTATTTATGTGTTTTGTTGTATTTGTTTTTTTAAAACAATGACATGCAAACCAAAAAACTAAAATAAAACCCATAATTTTTTTAGGATGGCAAGTCATGAGAAGTATTATAATATATGCTTCTTAACTCCTATGCATCTAAATGTATACAAACTTTTTTAAAAACTGTAAACAAATGGAACAACAGTTAACTCACATGCCACCAAAAAAATAAATCAGATCAATTAAATCAAAAAATGAAAAAGAGAATAAAACAATTATATGCAAACCAAAATAATAAAACCTATAATTTTTTTAGGATGACAAGTCATGATGGTAAGGAAAATGCCTACACATAAAATAATCTGCCTAAGAAAAAGTTTTATATTTTTTTGTGTATTCTTATAGTTTGTGGGTCAAAGTGTGGGCTGTATTCAAAGTCTTAAAGTGATTTGCCGCCTACATCATTTTATTGTATGTTCTATCTTATGTATTAAATGTGTATATATAGGATAGAGAGTTTTATTTATTGATTTTCACATGCATTACCGAATATTCATTTAAAGACCTCAGATGAAATGCATAAGAAAAAGTTGTTTTCGATATTAAGGGCCACATGTTTCAAACAAAAGACCAACAAACCAGCATAGATGAGATACTAGAAATGTTAAGGGCAGTACAAAGTAGATGAGATATATACCAACAAACCAACATAATAGATCAGTACATAGATTTTGGAGGGAAAAAAAAAAAAAAAAACTTACCCAGATCTGTTCTAGGCCCCGTCTCCCTCACATGCATTGTGGTAAAAACCAATGCAAAACAAGAAAATAAACAAGCAAATCAGGTCAAGAAATAAAATAAAAAACAGGAAATGAAAAACAATAAAAATACCGACAAATAGGGAAATATATTTTCTCATGAATATATAGATTATAGATAATAATACAGACAAATATAAACTTTACAACACTACATTATAAAAAAGATTATATTTTCTAATTGATCTAAAAATGACACATGCAAAAACAACAATAAGCCAATTGAAAAAAATAAATAAATGACAACAAAAATCTATCATTTCACACAAAAAACTGAGGTCTTGCAAACTTACCAAAAAACATTTAATAGGAAGGGGGAAAAAAAACAGTGCCAAAAAACTATCTGTTCAAGAAAAAATGCCAAAAATCGAGAGGACACAAACCCAGAAGACCCACAACATGCAAATGCAAAGAACTCAAAAAAATGCATGCAAACCAAAAAAGTAAAATAAAACCCATAATTGTTTTAGGATGACAAGTCATGAGAAGTATTATAATATATGTTTCTTAATTCCTATGCATCTAAATGTATAAAAACTTTATAAAAAAATGTAAACAAATGGAACAACAGTTAACTCACATGCCACCAAAAAAATAAATCAGATCAATTAAATAAAAAAATAGAAAAGAGAATAAAACAATTACATGCAAACCAAAATAATAAAACCCATAATTTTTTTAAGATAACAAGTCATGATGGTAAGGGTCAAAATTTCTATAATAGCCTCAAAGAAGCTTTAGTAGATGCATAGGCTAGCATATAGTTCATTTCTATCAGAAGCCTATGTTGTTGTCTAGACAAAAAATAAAATTCATTACATCAAAATTAGCATGTCTGCTTGGTTTAACGAGCAGAATTAATACCATTTTTTTAACAAAATAATGCATGCTAACAAAAAAAAAAAAAAAAAAGATCTAGCTAAAGATGACTGAAGCAGTGGTGCAAAATTGTCATCCTAACATCCACCAAAACAAAGAATCCTAATGTTTCCATTAGTAAAATCTTTCAAATTATTTTCTTAAACTTCATCCAGTCATCTTTTATTAGTGTTATGCTAATAACCGGGAAACCATTTATAACGTTCACATAACATCTACTGGAACTTTACCCCATTCAAAACAATTGTATGCATGTTTGGCTCTACTATAGCAGCACTGACCACATGGAGTTTCAGTCTAAATAAATTATGCTCAAACGAAAAATGTACTAAACAGAACAATAATGGTATATTTCTCTGAACTAATAATGCTTTGAGAATGAATATAAATATACTAGAACTCCTTAAATCAATAAACAAACTTCCCTAAAACATAAATTCTAGGGAAAAAAACATGATTCAGAAGACCAGGAAAGAAATCTTCCATTGAAAGAAAGATAGCACCAAATACAAATGAAATCATGACAAAAAAAGTCGATTTTAATTATAGGCAAAGTTCCATGCTTTCACAGAAACAAAAAAGCCATATGTCAAATTCGCATCCATTACCAAAAATTAACTCAAATCGTATACTAAAAGAAAAAGACAAAAATAATCAATCATAAACAATATATGACATAGAACAAATCAAGAATGGAATACTTACAATAATAACATGTTTGAAACATATGAACAGATGAACAAAAAATTAAAGCCTCAAAAATTTCAAAAAAAAAAAAAAAAAGATTCCCATGTTCGAAATAGAGTAGATCTTCGACTACTGATAGCATATAAAAACAAATTAAAAAATAAATTAAAAATCACGTGAAGCAATGCTATCTCCGATTAGAGCTCCCTCCCTTCCTTCTTTCCCATCAAGGCTATAATGCTTGCCTATCTTTATCATTCTCATCAAAACAAACCCACAATCAACAAAGGAAAGCCTCAAAAACTTCCCAAAAAAAAAAAAAAAAAAGATTCCCATGTTCGACAAAACAGAGTAGATCTAGCAAAAATAAACCCATCTTCGACTACTTAAGGAGAAAAAAATAGAAGAAATAAATCTGGTTTTTTGGTTGGAATAATAAAAAATTAAATTGGTACTTTATAAAATAAAATAACAAGACTATTTAATTTCTAGCAAAATAACAATATATAACAGACCCAAATAAATAAATAAAACCCCATGTTTAAAAAAAAAAAATCCAAAATAGACCCTAATCCTTTCCCACATGCTCATAAAACTAAAAAACTACAAAAAAAAAAAAAACACAGATTTTTTATTTTTAGCTCATTCAGTCGATATATATATTTGGCCTGAGTAAAATATCTCACCCACTTAGATGGATTATAAGTTCCAAATTTCTTTGCTATCTGCAAGTATTTCACCTCCATTAGAGATAGATTTCACCGTATTATACCATAAAACATCTCTAATAAAACTACCACACAGTTTTTCGAACCATAATTACCCAGTTCAATTCAAGTATTTAACAATCATAACAACTTTCTAACCCATAGAATGCATGCTCAAATCAGAACCAAATCACAATACAAATTTGGAACAGTGAAGGATTCAATGCAACATTCCAATCACAGTAGAACAATGCAATCTTGGTGCACACATTGAATTCTAATACCCAAGTATTAAACACGCACATCTTTCTTTTAAAAACACCAGTTTTTCCCAAACTCAATATAAATTCTAATACCCAAATCAACATAGATCTATATAAGATATACTCTAATACCCAGTGCACAAAAAGAAAAAAAAAATCAAAATCAACAAACAGAAAACAAAAGAAACAGAGAGAGGAAAACATACCCAAGGATGAAGACGACGGCACGAGGATGTACCCATAAACAGAAAACTCCTCAAATCGTTTACTGCTAGATCTGGGCAGAGTAGTGGAAAACGACCCATGTTAAAGGAAGAAAAAAAAAATCAGAAACTTAGGGCTTACCGAAATGCTTGCTCAAAGATGGGGAGAGAGAGAAGAGGCTTACGGAAATGCTAGCAGTGAGATCATTGACAGAGACGGTTGAGAAACTTCAGGCTTCACCGTCGGAGCACGCACAAGAGAGAAAGTGAATGAGGGGGGGGGGGGGGGGGAGTGGGTAGGGCATCGAAGAGCAGAGAGAGAGAAGTGAAGAACAAAGGAGAGATACAGCGGCTGGTTTTGTCTGTTAGAGAGAGAGAGAGAGGAGACGAGAGAAGCTAAGGTTTGTCTGCTCGAAGGGAAGAGGGGTCGCGAGGGGGGGGGGGGTTGCGGCATGGGTGATACGAATGGGAGGGAGTATGGGGCTTAGGGTTATGATGAGACTAAAACGGCACTGTTTTTAATAGCAAAATATATTTTATGTATTATTGAGACTATTAAAAGTATTAAAACACTTGATATAAAAAAAAATATTGAATAAGAAAAAGAATAGTTTCTCATTTTTTTTCTTTAAAATAAAAAACTTAAATTAAATTATCAATCTAAAAAGCGTTTGGATATATAAAAAAAGAAAGAACTAATAGCAAAAACACAATTATTCTTCTGTTCCACGATGTTTAATAAAATTAAAGTATTCTTGAACAAATTTTAACTTAAATAAAATTAACTCATCTAACAAAGTTTATATTTAAACGGTTTTACTAACCAAAGTGGTTTGTAATTATTTCCTTTGTTTTTAACACCTGAAAAAAGTTTCTAAAAGTAGAAGATGTATTTATTTAAAACCACCAACAAACCACTTGTTAGTAAACATCTTTAAATATATCCTTCATGGTTTTTCTCTTGTATGCAATTATATCTTTTTAAAAATCTTTAAATATTAAAAAAAAAACAAAGTCATTAGTAATTACTTTCTTTACTATTAAAAAAATTTTAAAAAATAAAAATACGGGCAAGCATTTTGAAAAAAATCATATTTGAACAAGTCTTTTTATATTTATTCTAAATAAAAGTATAAAAAAGTTCAAAATGCATTTAAACTAAGGATATCACATCTTAAATATATTCAAAATAATCATTTTATTTGTAAGTAAGTTTGGAACATGAGCTGTTGTTAAGAAATTTTGAAATATGACTACTATCCTATCAAATTAAAAAATGAAATAAAATAAAATAAAATTTTAAACTTTAAACTTTTTATCCAATTGATTTTAAAAAAATACTATCTTCACTTATAATTTGATGAAAATTTTAAAATTTGAGATTTAGAATTGAAATTAAAAAAAAAAAAAAAAAAACTCATGAACTGATAAATTTCACATTTAAATACATTTAATATTGTATAAAAAAATAATAATTGAATACAGTCTTAATTAATGTAAAAGTTACACATTTTTTTTAACAAAAAGTAGGATTTATTATTAAAAAATTAATTTATTCATATAAACTCTTATATGAATTATTTTTTTAATAAAAATATGAAACACTTATACATTCAATAAATATAAATATAATTTTTTTGTATAAAATTTGTCGATGCTTGTTAGAGACTAGAGAGAGGGAAAGAGAGATGAGAGAGTCAAAGACTCGAGGCGTTGCTTCATACATGGTTTCATTTGTAACTTTCTTTGGACCACATAAAATTAGAAATGGCTCGATGACGTCCGATAGAGACCCACAAGTGCATTCTACCCGGCCTGGTCAATGCATCTTTAGGCAAAAGAATAAATATTCTACCTATCATCACTACATATATTATATATATAATAAGAACGTTGATGCTGATAATAATAAGCATTCCAGATCTTTTATTATAACCATATTTATTACAACATTCATTTTATTCTCTATGTATTAAATTATCGTTGAAATCAATTTTTAAGGGAAGAAAAAAAAAATTCAACAATTTATATATATGTGTGTGTGTATATACAATGCAATCAAAACTTACAATACCTTTTGTGTTTAGACAGAAATTATCCTCCTTATCAAGAGATCTAATTATATAAAAGACTCTATATTGTTTATTTCAAAACCTGTAAGTGCCTTTATATATATTATATATTTCTTTTTGCTGGTCCTTGTTTATAATTTTTTTGTGGGTACTTGCTTTGAATAGTAAATTAATTTTGAGAAATATTTTATTCAAGAATTTTGATATGTGATATCGATCTATGCTTTTTATAAGTTCCTTTTTCATGGTATTTTTTCATTTCATATGTTATTTTGTTATCTTCATTTCCTTGTTGATGTAAAGTATAAATAATTTGGTTATATGTATTTTTCAACATATGAATTAACGAAATTGTTTATAGCATTTAAAATGAATCATGGAGGTATGGATTTTGCATTAAGCTATTGTTATTTATTCATTTAGTTTTGGTTGTGTGGAACAGTATCCAACGTTTGGAAGAATTATTTGCTTCGTTAACATAATGAGAAGTGGTAAGATCGTGTTAATAAGTTATGTAGCATTTGCTGTGAAATAGTAATATTAACTTTTTAAAAGTTAAGTTTGGAGACTATTTTTTGAAGATCATAGAAAACAACTAGCAAAGAATGTCCCCTATAAAGATTTACCAGAAGAGAAAAAGGAAGAACTCCATAGAAAACAGAAAGAAAGATATGCTAAAAAAAATGCATCTAACAGCAATTCCATCCAGTTAAAATATTCAACTTCATTTGGTGGTGATCAACTAACTACATCAATTGATGAACCTTCAAATGATGATGTCCAACATATAAACACCACTCAAGACTTTACTGTTTTACAAAAGGTGTCAAAGAGACAACGAATTTTCCATGCTGATGTTGACATCGATGAATTGTTTTCATCTCATGAAGTATGTGTTCCTCCTGGTGTTAATGTCTGTGTGGTTAATTCAGAGGCAACATCATCATTAAACAATGTGACAGATTGTTCTAATTGTCCGAGTGATTCTATGGATTTTCTTACACGTAAATCAGGAAATACTTACATAGATGAAACAACCGTCTCTAATCAGCTTTTGATTCAATAGGTTTTCCTGAAATTATTTTCTCATCTTTCTTATTCAAATAGCCTTATATTATTTTTCATTGAAATCTGGGAACATTCTATTCAAATAGGCTCCATGTGTTGTTCGGGAACAGTCAAGTTTTGAAACAAGTATACCGCCACCTTGTAGGGGTAAGAAACCAGTATAATTATATTATTCATTCTTCTAATTCCATTGTCAACTCTTGCCACTCTTCTAGTAGTGTCCTTGGTCAGATCATTCAAAGAACAATCGATGAGTTTACATCTATTATCTTATATTCACTTTTGAACTCAATAGGTGAGGGGCATTGCCGCTTTGCTGGACTTAGGCAATTATTACAAGTCGTGCCATCTGAAGCATATTTTTAGCCGTATGTGCCTTATTGCAGACATTGTAAAGCAAAGCGATTCTACCATGAAACAAAAGGATTTTGTTGCGCTGATGGAACAATTTCTTTGGCCACAAATGCTGTCCCTGATCAACTTTATGATCTTTTTACCTCCAACACAGATGAATCTGTGCATTTTAAGACCTATGTTCGGACTTATAATAACAAGTTCGCGTTTACATCTTTTGGAGTTAAATTCGATAGAGATCTTTGCAAACGGAATAGATGAATTTATACCTTTCGAACTCAGGGACAGATCTATCATTATATCAATGATTTAATCCCTTTAAATGGTCGTTCTTCTTATCTCCAATTGTATTTCTATGATACGAAGCATGAATTAAAAAATCACATTTCTGATTCAGAAAGAATGAATCCATCAATTATAGCTCAACTCATCGATATTCTTTGCATCAATCCATATTCTGTGTTTTTCCGGTCTCTTGGTGATTTGCCAAATTTTAAAAATCAAGTAATCCATATAAGATCAGATGCTGGTCTAGATCAACGTGTATTCAATGCCCCGACATCTTCACAAGTTGTAGCAATATGGGTTGAAAATGAAGACGCAAATCAGCTAGGAGGACGAGACATTTGTGTCTTTAGTCATTCTAGTGAAGTCATATAGTTCAATATTATTTTGGCGGCTATGATCCACTTCAGTATCCGTTGTTATTTCCTCTTGGCGATACGGGTTGGCATCAAGGCATTTAAAAGGTCAATAGAGGAAGCACATTAACATGTAATGAAACAACCCGATCAATAGATCCTTACCAATTAATGTCAGCAGAAAAATTACTTACAAGAGAACAGCGAGGTTATAGTGTAATCTTAATCTTCCCATTTTCTACTTAGTTTGTAGACGTCCAATTTTGTAATATTTCATTCCTCTACAACTTTTGCAGCATTAAACAGAAAAAGGAAGGATCCAATTGTTTCGTGCCGTGAATATTATTGCTACAAGTTACAAATTAGAGAAAATGTCAGATCAATTTTGTTACTGTTTGGTTACCTATTACAACAATTTGTTGTTGATATGTATGTCAAGATCGAGACGTCAAGATTAGATTATTTCCGTAACAAACAACAACATATTTGATCTGAGTTATATCAAGGTATTGTTGATACCATTACACTTGGAGAAATCGATGCTTCTAATGTTGGAAAACGAATTATTCTACCTTCGTCATTTATTGGGGGTCCAAAATATATGCGAAAAAAATATATGAAAGTAATGGCTTTAGTTCAGCGTTATGGTAAACCAGACATTTTTTTAACAATGACGTGCAATCCAAACTGATAAGAAATTTCAAATGAATTACGCCTGCATGAGGAGAGTCAAAATCGGCCTGATTTGGTTGCTCGGGTCTTTCATGCAAAATTAGAAGAATTAAATGATTGATTATTCAAGCAGCAGATATTTGGAAAAGTCTCAACATATGTTTATGTTATTAAGCACCAAAAAAGAGGGCTTCCACATGCGCATTTTTTAATTATATTATAGAGGGATTGGAAACTCTATGCACCTGAATCTTTTGATTAGATTGTATCGACAAAAATACCTGATAAAAATATAAATTTGTACTTGCATAATGCTATTATCAAGTATATGATGCATGGACCATGTGGAGTGTTGAATCCAACAAATGTTTACATGAAAAAAAAAATGGTTGTTGCAAAAGCTAATATCCAAAAAGTTTTGCATCAGGTACGACTATTGGAAATGATTGCTTCCCAATATATAAGCGTTCTGACAATAGAATAACTGTCAAAGTGAGAGGCTATAATTTGGATAACCGTTGGGTCGTTCCATATAATCCGTATTTGCTTGCAATATTTGACTGTCACATTAATGTTGAGATTTGTTCTATGATAAAAGCAGTCAAATATCTTTATAAGTATATTTACAAAGGGCATGATCGTGTTGCTTTCAATTTGGTTTTTGAACAAAACAATCAAAAAATTGATGAAATCTAACAATTCTAATTGACCCGATGGATTGCTCCATCTGAAGCTATGTGGAGAATATACGACTTCATTATTAATGAAATGTACCCAGCAGTATATAGCTTACATTTACATCTTGAGAATCAACACCAAGTAACTTTTCGAGCAAATGAAGACTTAATCAATGTTCTCAACTCTGATTGATTTGCAAAATCAATGTTAACAGAATTCTTTGCATTAAACCGAGTGGATGAAAATGCCAGGACATTGTTGTACAAAGAATTTCCAGAATTTTATGTTTGGAGCCAACAATATAAAGAGTGGACTCATCGAAAAAAAAAAAAAACTGTTATAGGTCAAATTGTTACAACAAATCCATTCGAAGGTGAGAGGTATTATCTGCGGATATTGATAAATCATGTAAGAGGACCTTTGTCGTTTGAAGATCTTAGGACAGTTGATGATGTTGTGGCTCCAACATTTCGTAAGGCAGCAACTATGCATGATTTGCTACAAAGAGACAGTAGCTTAGAAGATTGTTTACATGAAGTATCTCTATATCAAATGCCATCCAGTTTGAGACGACTATTTGCAACTATTTTGGTTTATTGTAATCCAACCAATCCGAGAGAGCTTTGGGAACGTTTTGAGCAATATATGTCAGTTGATTTTAGGTCGACTAAAAATTCTATGTTGAATGTAAGAATGCAAGTTTTGCGCTTAATCTCTTTTACACTTGAATCAATGAGGAAAGACATTAATTCGTTCCATCTTCTTGATGACAATATTTTTTTTTATGAAGACCAACTCAATCTAGGGAAATTGAAGATGAATTGGCTATTGAAATTCCAGAAGAAGATATTGTTGCATCAGAAGCCCTTAATAGTAAACAACGACATGTCTATAATTCAGTTTTGGAAAAGGCTTTTTTAGTGAAGCTGCTACATTCTTTGTTGATGGCCCTGGTGGGACAGGGAAGACATTCCTGTACAAGGTACTTCTTACCGTAGTAAGATTAAGAAAATTAGTCGTACTTGCAACTGTTTCATCTGGTGTTACTACATCTATCCTTCCTGGAGGTCGAACAGCACACTCGCGTTTTAAGATTCCACTGGATAATGATGAACATAGCATGTGTTGTGTCAGTAAACAAAGTGCCCTCGCAAAGTTACTACATGTGGCAAGGTTAATTATATGGGATGAGGCCCCTATGTCAAGAAAACAATATATTGAAGTATTAGATAAAATATTACGAGACATTAATGATTCAGAGTTAACATTCGGTGGAAAAGTTATCGTTTTTTGTGGAGATTCTCGTCAGGTTTTACCTGTGATTCGTAAAGGAACAAGACAAGAACATGTTGACGCCAGTTTGGTTTCTTCTTATTTGTGGCCTACATTGATCAAGTTTCATTTGACTAAAAATATGTGAGCAAGATTGGATCTAGTCTTTTCAGAATATGTATTAGAATTGGGCAACAGAATGCCACCAATCACAGTTGATGAAACTATAAACATTCCTAATGGCATGCTTGTTCCCTATGAAGATGACTATACTTCTTTGGATCATTTAATAGATGTTGTTTTCCATGATATTTATGAATATTCAATAAATATTTCAGCTATGATGAATCAACACCAAAGAACAGTTATGTTGATGAAATAAATGCATTACTAATTCATAGATTTCCTGGTGAGCTTAAGCGATATTATAGTTTTGATGAAGCAATAGATGTATCTGAATAATTAGTTACAGATGATTTTTTAAATACTCTAACCCCAAATGGACTTCCTCCTCATGAATTGTTACTGAAGATAAACTGTCCTATAATGCTGCTTAGAAACATTAATTCTTCAGAAGGACTATGCAACAGAACACGTCTAATTTGTCAGGCTTTTGATCGAAATGTCATTAATGCAGAAATCGCAGTTGGGCACCACAGCAGAAAAAGAGTCTTTATTCCAGGGATCTCATTCTTACCAAATGTTGATGAAAATAGTAACTTCCCTTTCAAACGAACTTAGTTCCCTATCAGATTAAGTTTTGCAATGACTATAAATAAGGCACAAGGGCAAACATTGGATTTTGTTGGAATATATTTATCTCAACCTGTTTTCTCACATGGTCAATTATATGTGGCTTTATCAAGGATAAAGACTGCATCTACAATAAAGATTTTAATACGGTCAGTATCAATTGAACGATCAGAAAAGAACTGCACAAAAAATATTGTTTATACGGAATTATTAAGATTAGCATCTTCAGATTAATGTTAAATGGGTAATGATTCAATTGTATAATTTGAGTTTAATTACTTTAACAAAATTGCGCATTTAATAGAATTCTCTTTTCTGTATATTTAGTATTGTGTTTTTTAATTTATTATACTCTTCAATTCTCTTTGTAATTTTTTTTAATGCAGTATTGGGTTTACTATACTTACACATATAATATCTTTGTATGTGAACAGCTTTAAAGATGCGGACGGTTTATACATCGATAAAAGATATTACTCTAAGTACAAGAGACTGAAAAATTAAAATGGTTGTGGCAAAGAAGTTACCCAAATGAACAGGTCAACGCTCACCAATGAAGTACCAAAGCCTAACATTCATTGATTCAGAGGTATAGTATTTATTTCTATCTATTGTCTTTTATTTTATTTTATTTTATTTTTTGTGTATTAAAAACTGGTAAATGATTTTGTTATTTTTGCATTCTATCTATTAAGTTTTGTTTTTTTTTTAATTTTTTTACTACTAATTTGTTGGATCTTTTGATGTTTGATTTTTTTAAATCTTTGGCTTCCTTATATAAATGTCGATAATGTTCTATTAATTTAGTTCTCTTCCTGTAACACATTTAAAAACAAAAACTTTACACATAACTCAAAACAATTTAAAATCAAAGAAAATCATTATACTCAATTATTTATTACAATTTATTTTTTTGTAAATTATTCATTATAATTTTTTATATTATACAGGGAAATCGGCTGAAAGCTACGTACGATATTTGATAAGGATATTGACTCACGACAAGATACTTTGCACATTTTTCAATCATATTACATCATTAATGCATATGTGAAGCCATTGGATTCGAAGTATAGAATTGAAACACATGAATATCAATGGATCTTAAATGCTAAAATGATAATTGAGGAAGTTCCAAAAGATGAAGGACAATTGGAGCCACCAAAGTACCAATTCATTCCATTTAATGAATTAGATGCTTACAAGAATTCAATTGCAGAAATAGGTAATTCACTCTTTATTTTAGAATATTTAATTATCAATATACTAAAAATTTAAATCTTATTTGTCAGATATTTTAGCTGTTGCAATCCAAATCAAACCATGTAGAGAAATAACTTTAGTGCATGGACCAACAACTATTCAAGAGATATATGTTATCGATCAAGGGTAAAACTATTTTTTGGGTAGTTCTGCTAATTCTTTTTTTTATTCCAATTTTGTAGCTTAAACCACATATGTTTAACTATGTGGGGTCGATTTGTGCAAGATGAATGCAAAAAGATCTCAAAAATAATTGAGACAAAGCCAATTATACTTAGAACAAAAATAAGAGTTGGTTCTTATAATTGTATTTTTAATAATTAACAATCTTATATTTTCTTTTACAGTGTATATACTTGCATTAATTATGATGCTTATTTCCAATGAAAGATTATCTCTATCATCACGTTCGAAAAGTAAATTTATAATCAATCCTATTATTTTTGAGGCAACTTCATTGCAAGAGTGGTAATCATCACAAATAAGTCATTATTTGTTTCATACCATTTGAATATTGAAATCTCTATATTTTTATTTCTTATGTTGTATTTGTTTTTATGAATTTTAAGGGCAGTGATTAATGATTTATTACTCAAGAGTATTATTGTAAAAAGCTTGACATACCCGTCTGCGTCTCTATTTTCTGTTGGTATTCGGAAAATAATCAAGAATTGTGATGTTGCTAAGTTCATCAAAAGTTTGCAACCCATGGCGATAAAATCCTATTTTTAGTAACAAATTCAAATATTTATACAATCAATTCTTCTAAAAATTTGTTTCTAATGTGATGCAGAAAATAAAATTTTGGATAAAGGCGAAGATAATTGTGGTTGATTTGCACCAGATATTTTTTTACATGTCATGTATTGGCTGTAATAAAGGAACTGGATATGATTACAATGATAGATTCCTTTGTTACCATTGCAAACACCAAAGCATTTCCCAACCCCGGTATGTATCTTTCAAATTTTTTGTTTGATAATTTATGTAATAGATTTAATGTATAGTTTTTATTGATTCTAACTTAAAATGATATTTCCATCAAATTTGTAACTGCCGAGCATATGTTGAACTCGACGATGGTATAGGAAGACTATCTATTGTTATGTTTGGTGAAGTTGTAGAAGAAGCATTCGGTTGTTCGGCAGTTGAGCTTATAAATCATAATGGAGATGTACGTCTTCTTATTTTCTATTCGCTTTATTGTTGCGAGTAGAAAAGTCTATCTCAAAATTTTTAACATATTTAATATATTATCTATAAATACATTGAAGTTTATATTAAAAAAACTATTAAAAGTAAATTATAACAAAAATCATTTAAATTGATTTTTATATACTTGTTTATTATACCAATTTTATTTTTATTTATAACATGCATAGTAATTTAATTAAAAACATTGTATTAAAAAATTTGTGTTAATTTAGAAGACATAAATTTCCAATATATAAGGTATTTAAATTTTTATTAATTATGCAATTCTAATTAAAAATTTCCTTTGCATGAACATTTATCATATATAGAAAATCTTGTGGCACAAGTTTCACAGAAAGAGTGGAGGATTGAACTTTTAGTAGACCTCGATCGACTCAACCAAAAGCAGTACAAGAATTTCAATGTCGTCTCTATTGATACTGTACAAGATGACACAAAATGATGGATCAAAATAAAAACATCAAAGGACTCATATTTTGAACTGATGTTTTTGTTGGGCTTGTATTAAACTTATTGCAGGCAACTTTGCTAAAACTACGATGCTATAAATATGTGTTGGACTATATTATGTTTTGAACTAATGTTTTTGTTGGGCTTGTATTAAACTTATCATATGAAACCTTGCTAAAACTATCGATGTTATAAATATGTGTTAGACTATGTCATATTTTGAATTAATATTTTTATCTTTTAATCTATATAAGCATGTAATTATTATACTATACTTAACTATCATTACCCTAAATATTTACTAGATTTCACATTTTTTTCCATATGCTTTAAATTATTGATTGAAATCAATGTTTTTATGAAATATATATTATTTTTTAAATAATTATTTCATTAAACTAGATAAACATGCATTGCACGTTGCTCCTACCTAGTATATATATATATATATATATATATCTATTTAGTTCAATTCAAGATCTTTAGTTTTCCCAAATGTCAATCTTACACAGCAAGATCATTGAAAAATTAAATAATTTTGAAATAAATAAGAGTAAAATATCACTGTAAATGGATAAAATTGATGTATTATAGTGAGAAAATAAGTAAACTTTTCTCGTATCTTGCCATGCATCTTATCCACCTATTTTTTGAAGGGAAATTTCTAATAAACATAAGCCAAGTCCTTACGTATAACATACGAAGAACATTATAATATTGTGTAAACGAAGAACATTGAATAAAATATCATTTATTCAATAAATACACACAAATATTTTGCATCTACTTGCATACTTCATTTCACTAAAAAGGGAGAGGCAAGCGTCTCTCCTTGAGCCATTTCCTGCCTTCAGTTTTCAGTTCGCACCTTTGAGGTGAATCGAAAGCAATTCTTATATATGAACATGAAAACAAGATTCTTTTGGCTTGAAAATTTAATTTTTGAATTTTCCACCCATGTATCGCCTTTGTCAAGTCTTTGATCAAGACCTCATCTTTCCCGAATTTCTCCTTTCAGGATTTTTACTAGTGTGCGACGTTTTTAGTGGTGCTTTCGAACCACACCAACAACTTGGTGTTTCCAATACTAAATCATCAATTATAGACAATAATAATTGTGTATATGTCATTCGGGATTCTAAAAACACTGCACACAAGTTCAGATTAGTAAAGAGGCTGATTTCATAATAAGGTAAACTGGGAGTACTAAAGATGCCAATTTCCTTCCAGGATTTCATATTGTGGAATGGCCAAAATACTCTATATTTTGCAATAAATGGATACTACTTATTCTTTTCAAAATCAGACCTACTTTGCTAGAGTTTGTTAATAATTTTGTCACTTTGATATCTTTATTTCTTTTCTAAATCTTCATGTCAATCATCCAAGCCAACATGTGTGTAAACAAAATATTGCAAATAAATCTAGCAATCTAGAGCATAGGAACAATTATTCACAATATTAACACAACAAAATAAAGATAATAACATTTGAGATTCCCATTGAAATTAAATACATTAAATGACCAAATAAAGATAATATAGTTATTCTTGATTTTGAATAGATCTCAAATAACCTGTTTAGTCCTCAAATTAACAAAAAATAAATAAAATACCCTTAATTCTAAAAAAATGAAAGGGATTTTTCTATATCTTTAAGTAAAAGAAATGAGTAGTGCAAAATTGATCAAATGTGGTAGAATTTGAGGGTGTTGACAGTTTGGTGGCAATTTTTTTTTTTTTTTTCTCGTTGATAAAGATGAGGGAGGTGCTATATTATTACAATCCAAATACAGTTCATAATATGCAATATTGTTTTGAGTATAAGTTGAGAAAAGAAAATAGATCCCAAGTGAAAGAAATGGGTGGGGCAAAATTGATCAAATGTGGTAGAATTTGAGGGTGTTGACAGTTTGGCAGCAATTTTTTTTTTTTCCTCATTGACAAAGTGAAGGGAGGTGCTATATTATTACAATCCAAACACAGTTCATAAAATGCAATATTATTTTGAGTATAAGTTGAGAAAAGAAAACGTATCACATTAAACTAACCTGTAGCCCCATTTTTATATTATACTAAATAGATCCCATTTATTTCCTTCTCTCAACGTTTAAACTAACCTGTAACCCAGATCAACTAAGTTCATATAATTTATAAGTCTCCCAAATCTATATGATTTGGTGGTCATTAATGGAAAGAAATTGAAATAAAATACCACAACAAAACACCACAATCTCCGAATGATTTGGTGATTTCAGCTCTAGTAGTGGATATGGTTGCTCATTCACCTCAATTTAGTAAGCTAAAAGGTCAAATATTTATGATATTCTATATATCTATAAAGAAGTGTAAACCCTAGAATCACAAATTATCTTGATATTCTATATATCTATAAAGAAGTATAAACCCTAGAATCACAAATTACCCTTCCGTAGATCTATGGGTTTTGTGTCGGGGGACTAAGGGCTTCATGTCATTGTACTGAGGGCTTCGCATCAGTGGTTTGAACAAACCGAGGGCTTGGGGACTGAGGGATCCTGCGATGGGTCTGGCCTCCTCGGGAGGGCTGAGGTCGTGGTGCTTGGCTTGGTTGTTGAAAAAGATGAAGGGCTTGATTTTGGTGGTGCTTAGATTCGATAAATGTTGAAGAAGACGAAGGGTTCAAAGATGAAGGCTTTAAGGGTTGTGAGGTCAGGGGGGCATGACTGAGGGCTGAGAGACAAGAGATGTAACATAAGAAACTAGACGCAACACAAGAAACTGGTTTGGTATTTTAGTGAACCCGGTCTACACGTCATGGCCACTATGAGAGCCTTAACTTCCCATACGAAGCAAATAATGGGATCGGTTCAAAGTTTCAAAGCTTACTATTAAGGATAACGGTCCGATGGTTCTTAAATTACTCTCACATCATTTGGCATGTATTAGATCCTAATTTTCAGATATGAATATTAATTCTCTTTAGACTCAAACAAAAACTAATAAATATTAGAAGGTGTAAGGAAACTATTTTGAACATGTTATCAAACTAGAGGGAGTTGAGCTACTTTATTAAGGTTTTCTTTTCTATCCATCAACTCCCTTTTCCAATCCACACGAATTCCCAACCAAGGGTTCAAAGATGAAGGCTTTGAGGGCTGTGAGGTCAGGGGTGCATGACTGAGGGCTGAGAGACAAGAGATGTAACATAAGAAACTAGACGCAACACAAGAAACTGGTTTGGTGTTTTAGTGAACCGGTCTACACGTCATGGCCACTATGAGAGCCTTAACTTCCCATACGAAGCAAGTAATGGGATCGGTTCAAAGTTTCAAAGCTTACTATTAAGGATAACGACCCGATGGTTCTTGAATTACTCTCAAATCATTTGGCATGTATTAGATCCTAATTTTCAGATATGAATATTAATTCTCTTTAGACTCAAACAAAAACTAATAAATATTAGAAGGTGTAAGGAAACTATTTTGAACATGTTATCAAACTAGAGGGAGTTGAACTACTTTATTAAGGTTTTCTTTTCTATCCATCAACTCCCTTTTCCAATCCACACGAATTCCCAACCAAGGGTTCAAAGATGAAGGCTTTGAGGATTGTGAGGTCAAGGGGGCATGACTGAGGGCTGAGAGACAAGAGATGTAACATAAGAAACTAGACACAACACAAGAAACTGGTTTGGTGTTTTAGTGAACCTGGTCTACACGTCATGGCCACTATGAGAGCCTTAACTTCCCATACGAAGCAAGTAATGGGATCGGTTCAAAGTTTCAAAGCTTACTATCAAGGATAACGGCCCGATGGTTCTTGAATTACTCTCACATCATTTGGCATGTATTTGATCCTAATTTTCAGATATGAATATTAATTCTCTTTAGACTCAAACAAAAACTAATAATTATTAGAAGGTGTAAGGAAACTATTTTGAACATGTTATCAAACTAGAGGGAGTTGAACTAATTTATTAAGGTTTTCTTTTCTATCCATCAACTCCCTTTTCCAATCCACACGAATTCCCAACCAAACACCCCCACCCCAAACCCTACCTCCACCCCGTCTCTTCCTTTAAAGTCACTCTTCTCCCTACATCCCTTCATTTTCTCTATTTTTTCTCCATTTTTTTCTTTTTGTCAAGCCATTAAAAAGTTAGATGTAGAGCTTTTGATTCACAAATTCATTATGCCATTCCCATCATTGGGAGCGCTACCACATATTTGACCCCCCATGACACAGTCTTCCCTACTACCCAACATGTGACAACCATGCACTGCCAACTCATCTCATATATGAGGCTCATTTTGTCGCTAAACACTTCTAGTTGGCCACAATTAGCTCTCCGACCTTGTTATATTGGTTTTCTATTTTTTTAATGCCTTAATTTCAATGGCATTCAACGGCATTTTTGCACCCAGCTACCACCATCCATCATACACACGCCCAGTGGAAAATCTTTTGGTGTCCAGCTCCATTTCCCCTCCAAAAATTGTCATATTTTGACCAATGCATGGCTTCCATGCACCACCATATTTAGCCACCTATGATTACGTTATTCTTTTTTTCAGAAGATTTATACCTTTTTTTTCTAGGTGTTACTCTCATAAAATTCATTATCCAGTAATGCAAGAGATGAGATCCTGAACGATTGTTTAAATTATGGGCAGTCGCAATTAACACCTGATTTTGTTGGCTGAAGGATAATCCATTAGCCAAAAAACTGCCTTCATGATGACATTTTCTTGGATATAAGCCTAGAAAGCATGAAATAAGAAATATTATATTCTATTTCCTAAAAACATTCTATTTGGAGGCCAGTTCACCCATAGCATACTACACACCTGGTTAGGGAGCACCACGTCATGGTCCACCTCTCTCCCCTTGTTGCTTCTCTCTTTCTCTCTCTCTCTCTTAGAAGCCACCTTCCCCCTCACCCTTTATGGTTCTCTCTCTCCCCCCACATGATTCTCTCTTGTCTTTCACTGTCAGAAACCAACCTCTCCTCCCCACTCCTTGAGGTTCTCTCTTTGTATTTCTCTCTATTTTTATTTGACCAATTTACAAAGACACTATGGGTGCTTGTTTAGCAAGAAGAGACGGTCTTCTTCCTCTCCTTCTATTGCTGCCATTTCTTCAACATCAATGGCACTTCTAAACACTTCCCCCCTTATGCAGGTACCCCCTATCCTTGCCATTGTGAAGAAAATGTAAATATAACGTTCAAACCAAAGTTCCCTTATGATTTTGATGTTGGAGAATCCAGTCTTAGCTTCTTCCAAATAGGTTCGTCCCTACATGCTATGCAGATCATGTGGTCTCTCTCTTTTTTTTTTGAAAGGATCAATACTCTATTGATATAAGATAACAAAGGAGGAAAACAAGATTACAAAATTGGACTCAACGCCCAATTCAAACCACATCCTCAGCCAGCTCAAGGGATTCCTTGGCTAGACAGTGAGCAACATTGTTGCCACTTCTTCTCACAAAACTCACCGTGTAACTATCAAAATCAGCCAATAAAACTCTAATGTCCTGTAATATCATGCCTACACCATCCCATCTTTCAGTGTGTTTTTGAAGACTATGGATAACAGTCTGAGAGTCACCTTCCACCACAATTGATTGCCAACCTTCTTCCTTTGCCCATGTTACTGCATGAAGGCCCCCAAGAGCTTCAGCTAGGAGGGGTTCTAACACACCACCTGACGAGAGCTTCTTCGTGGACACAATTGAGCCCTGATGATTCCTGGCCACCAGACCAAAACCAGTCCTGTTTTTTACTGCACTCAAAGCTGCATCCCAATTTGTTTTGATGATATTCATAGGAGGAGGAGTCCATATGGAGAAAAGCTCTTGGGAGTGATGGGTCCTGTTCTTAGGCTGGCCCTGTGCAGCTTTAAAAGATTCCAACAAGTCGACTGCCTGCCTAGCTACCTGGGAGGGATGTGTGAAGGTATTTTCAAAAAGCATACGATTCCTTCTATGCCATATTCCTTTAGCTGTCACTGAGAATAACTCCAACGAATCCTGGTAGGAAGAGGCACTGAACTTCTCCACCAAGCTTTTGAAATCACCTGCATTACTAGAGCTTTTTTGGAACACTGTAGGGCCTTGATTCCACACATCCATAGCTGAGGGACAGCTCCACAATGCATGGGTGGTTGACTCTTCCTCCCTATCACATAAAGGACACAGTGGGGAATCCACAATATTCTTCTTAAATAAGTTCAACCTAGTTGGGAGTGAATCTAGGCAAGCTCTCCAAATGAAGACTTTTGTGGCATTTGGAATGTGACTTTTCCAACAGCAGGTCCAGTTCTTGGTACAAGGTGCCTGATGTGAGGATTGCCCCTTCTGTGAATCCACAATCCCTTTCTGCTTATAGTAAGCACTCCTTACTGAGAACTGCCCATCTTTAGTCTCTGTCCATATCAGCTTGTCTCTGGCACCAGTCACACTAATAGGGATTTTAAGTACTATTTCAGCTATTTCTGGACCAAGAGTAGCATGAACCAAAGCACGGTTCCATTGTTTTGTGTCCCCATCTATAAGTTCAGTAACTCGAGCATCTGCACTCAGAACTTGAACTGGGGACTGGACCATGAAGCTGGTAGGTCGTGGCAGCCATCTACAATTCCAAATTTTTGCATCCTGGCCATTGCCTATTCTCCATATTGACCCTTTTTCGAGAAGACCCCTTGCTACACAAAGGCTTCTCCAGATAAAGGAGGGTCTTGCTCCTATTTTGGCCTGAAAGAAATTAGACTTTGAGTAGTACTTAGTCTTGAAAACAGTGGCAGCCAGGGAGTTGGGATATTGGATGAGTCTCCAGCCTTGCTTTGCTAACAAGGCAAGATTGAAACTTTCAAAATCTCTGAAGCCCAAGCCTCCTGCTCCCTTTGCCTTTCCCATTTGATTCCAAGATACCCAATGCACCTTTTTTTCCTGGTTCATATGGCCCCACCAGAAGTGATGCATAACTCGATTAAATTCATTTAGCAATGACTTTGGCAATTTGAAAACACCCATGCAGTATGTTGGCAAGGCTTGGATGACAGCTTTTAATAAGATTTCCTTCCCTGCTTGTGATAAGAATTTAGTTTTCCAGTTGCTGATCCTACTCCTCATCCTGTCCAGAATTCCCTTGAAGGCAGCATGTCTTGATCTTCCTATAAGTGCAGGAAGTCCAAGGTACTTCTCATAGGAAGAGGTGGAACGAGTACCAGCCGAGGTCAGAATGTAATCTTTGGTGGCTTTTTTGGTATTGGCACTAAAGAATATTGAGGTCTTGGCTTTGTTGAGTTGCTGTCCAGAGGCATGTTCATAGATGCCAATGATTCTATTAAGGGCTGTCCACTCCTTAGCATTTGCCCTGCAAAAAAGAAGACTATCATCTGCAAAAAATAGGTGGTTAATGCTCAGTTTGCCACGTGAGATAGGGAAGCCATGTATGTCCTTAGCAGATTCAGCCTGAAGCAGTAATCTACTGAGCACTTCAGAAACCAGGATAAAAAGGTATGGAGAGAGGGGATCCCCCTGTCTAATACCCCTATGAGGAAGAAAGCTTTCTTGAGGGACTCCATTGATAAGTATGGAGTATGACACTGAGGATATACACTTCATAATCAAAGAGATCCAGCTTTGGTGGAACCCCATCTTCTCCATGGCCTGCTCCAAGAAAGCCCATTCCACCCTATCATATGCCTTGCTCAGATCCAACTTGACAGCCATGTAACCTTACTGCCCCTTTCCTTTTATTTTCATAGAATGCAAGGTCTCGAAGGCAACCATGACATTGTCCATGATCATTCTACCAGGCACAAAGGCACTTTGTGTGGGAGAGATGATGTGGGGAAGGATGGACTTTAACCTGTTAGATAGCACTTTTGAAACAATCTTATAAAGTACATTACATAGAGAGATAGGCCTAAAGTCCAGTACAGTTTGAAAGTTCTTCAGTTTAGGGATTAAAACCACATATGTGTCATTGATTGGCTTTAGGTCCCCTCCCTGATTCAGGACCTCCAGGACAGCCTTTGTGACTTCTCCACCTACCACATCCCAATGGGATTGGTAGAAGATGGCTGGAAACCCATCTGGGCCAGGAGAGCCCAGAGGGTTCATCTGAAAAAGAGCCTGCTTGACTTCCTCAGGAGTAAAAGGCCTAGTGAGATCCCTGTTCATTTCCTCTGTAACTCTAGGTAGGAGATGACTTAAGCATCCCTCACTACCCGAGGGGTTAGAGGAAGTGAAGAGGTTTTTGTAGTGCTGATTGAAAGCCTCAGCTATACCATCCCTATCTTTAATGATTCTTCCATCCTCCAGTACTAGCTTAGTAATCTCATTATTAAGTTTTCTATGATTAGCACATTTGTGGAAGAACTTTGAATTCCTGTCCCCATCTCTCAACCATTTCTGTTTAGCTCTTTGCTGCCATTTTAGGCTTTCCTCTTCCAATAGCCTGTCAATGTCCCTCTGGAGGTACTTAATGTCCATGGTGTTTGAGCCAATGTTTGAGTTCTGTAGAGAGGATAGTTGGTTCAACATAGACTGAGTGTCCTTCCTGGATTTATGAAAGGATTTTTGGCTCCACTGTTTAAGAGAATCTCTGCATTTACCTAAGTTTTCCTGGACTGAATTCAAACGAGACCGTTGCTGAGTAGGCTCAGCAAGCCAACTGGATTGGATGATAGTCCTACACTCCTCATGCAGGTTCCAAGTGGCTTCAAACCTGAAAACATTCCTTCTAGCCCCTCCCTCACAAGCCAAACCCCTCCACCCATTCTGCCAATGAATCAGGATAGGTCTGTGGTCTGAGGTTTGGGCTGCAAGGCCTTGGATTCTGCACTGAGCAAATAATTCTATCCCTGACAGATTACCAAACACACGGTCAAGCCTCTCCTTGGTGAACTGACTTCCTTCACGATTGTTACTCCAAGTAAACTTAGGCCCTGCAAAGCCTAAGTCACTTAAGCCACAACCCTCCACAGCCTGTCTAAACTGTTCCATCTGGTGATAAGGTCTACAGGCAGCCCCATGTTTTTCATGTTGATGTAGAACTTCATTGAAATCTCCAAAGCAAAACCACGCCTGTTCATACTTTGGTTGCAGCAACCTCAAAAGCTTCCAGCTATCTGTTCTGTTAGCAGTCAGAGGAGCACCATAAAAACCAGAAAACAGCACCTCTCTGCCAGGGGCTTCCTGTGTCAAGATCATCGAAATATGGTGCTGTGAGTAGGATTCCAACTTGAACTCAGATGTGCCATTCAACAGAAAAGCAAGGCCCCCACTTAAGCCTTTACTATCCACTACAAAACTAGAATCAAATCCCAGCCTATTCCTCACTTCCTCGACCCTTCTCCTACCACACTTTGTTTCCATCAAGAAAACAAACTTGGGCCACTTAGTCTTCACTAGTAAGTGAAGTTCTCGAACTGTACGGGGGTTCCCAAGCCCCCTACAGTTCCAACTAAGGCCTATCATTGTTGTTGGTGGGGCTGCATAGCAGCCTCCACCAACTCTGGATTAAAGCCTTTTGTACCAAGGCCAAGATTGGCTCTCTTCTTCCTGTCGGGTGTCACTTCATCAGCCTGGTTTGTTGGGCCTCTTTTTCTTCTGTTTCTGGTTAACATGCCCAACATAATGGGCTCCCCTTGGTGAGCCTCCCTGGCCCTTCTTTTCCACGTGGCTCTTGTCTTTAGGAGCTCATCAGGCCTTTCCTTTGACATCTCAGAGCTAGCACACACATGCTGCACTTGTGGTGGAGACTTTAGGGGGGAAATGAAATGTTTTGGGGTACTAACCGAGGTCGATATGCCAGGATCATGCTTCCTCTGGTGCTGGTCCACCATCGCTGCCCTCCCCTCAGGTATATTAGCATGAAAACCTGAAACCATCTCAAAGTCTGACAAGCCATCCTCTAAAGGTGCTGTCGGGTCCTCCCCCTTTTGGATATTTCCAAAAGTGGAGCAGGTAGGTTGAGCTTTTGGTTTCTTAGTTTCTGCCTCCTCCTTATTTGGGAATTCTGTGGAGAGCTCCTGAGCAGGCACCTTTCCATGGTTAGGTGCCTCAGTCCAGGTCCCTCCATGAACCACCGTATGCAGCTACTGTGATTGGTGAGAGTCTCCCGTATCGCCACCATACTTCCTGACTTCAAAAATCTTAGAGTTCATCGGTTGAGCTCTCAACCATGGACCAAACTGGGAAGATTTGGCCTCACCTCCCTGATAAGCCCCTCGCTGAGCTTGACACCCCTTTGTCCTGTGATATAGGATTCCACAATGAAAGCAGAAAGACTGTAATCTCTCATACTTCATGTGAATCCAGTGCTTCTTGTTATCAAGCTGCAACCATTTTCCTCGAAGCAGAGGTTTGGTCAAGTCCACTGCCATTCGGACCCGTAGGCACTTGCCCCATGCTCTTCCTTCCGAGTCAGCTTCCACACGGATCACATGACCAATCGATGAAGCAAACTTGCTTCCAAAGTCTGCATTCATAACAGCCAGCGGCAGGCCATGCAGTTGGACCCAGAAAGGTTCAAACTGAAAATGCACCGCAGTGAGTGGGGTAGATTCTTCTAGTTCTTGAAGGGAGACTAGGTTCCTGTCGAAGAACCATGGACGACCACCCAAGACACGTTCCTTATCTTCAAGAAGCTGGAATTCTATTAAGAAACGGAAGTCGCCCATATCCTTGAACTTCACCCATCCCTCAAGTCTCCATATTTGAGACATTGTCATTCTGAAAGCTTCAAAGTTGAAACCTTTCTCAGTCAAGACCCCTCCTACTATGCATCGTTTTCCATGCATGCCTTCCTTCATAGCTTCATCAGGAGAAGCCACAAATACTGTATTTTCCTCTTTTGATAGTGAGAGATTCTCCCAACGACGAGAGAGTTCCTCTTCTTCCATCTTCATGAGCACCACGATCCCACACTGTAGCTCTTCCTCGAAGAGACTAACACCCTTGCACCGGCAAGGTACTAATACCTTACTCTTTCTCTAGAGAGAAAAGAGAAGGACCAAAACAATCTCACCCCGAGATTATCCATGTGGTCTCTCTCTCTCTCTCTCTCTCTCTCTACACACACGTTTTCCTATTCTTTAGATTTTTTTTAGTTTAAAGAATGCAATGGTTGAGTCTAGTGCACTTAGAAAACCATTTCAAAAGTCAATGTAAATTGATTGTAGATGAGCATACGAGAGGATGCGTTCTACAGGAGATGAGATTTGGAGAGAAGGCGTACTATGGGGAAGAGCTTTTGTGTTTTGTGAAGTTTTAAAAAAGAGTAATGTTACTCATCATTCCATGATATGATATTAAATTATTAGAGAATATTTATTATATTTCACTTGTAAACTTATCTAATGATGCCACATCATGAGATGATAAGAAAATAATGAGAATTTGCATAGTGAATAGATTTTTTCTTTAAAAAAAAAAAAAACGTAAACACGCTTGCATCTCACTTAAGTGGTGTGTGGTGTAAGACTTCTAATAAGTAGCAAGACTCTCTATTTTATATATATATATAGAGAGAGAGAGCTTTGTTACTCATCATCCTCACACATTACACACTATATTTTTTTTATTCTTCTTAAACTATTTAAATTTTTTTATTCATCATTCATATATCACACATTATAAGAAAAAAAAAACAGTATGGTATGTGATGAGTGAGGATGATAAATAGAATTTTGTGTATATATAATGTATTATTTAGTTTGAGATGTTTGCAGGAGGAGTACGTATCTCAATCTTGCCATTGTACCTTCTAATTTTTATTAATTTAATTTGATATAAAATGTATATATCGCCAAGCTGTATTGATTATTGAAGAATAACTATAAAAATAGATTTTAGAAGAATAACCAATCAAAGACGGTTTTCAATTTTCGAATATTTATTTTGTATTTGAAAAAAAAAACATGGATTCCTCGTCCAATCCATCCATTAATGAAAATTAACTAATTTATTTTTGGTTTTTAGTAAAACTCAAACATAAGTTTCAGTTTTGCAGTTCCAAATTTCACATTTCCTTTTTTTAATGGTTGTTCCATGTTTTGTTTTGTACGTACCCTTCTTAGTGCAGTATAAAAAGTTCCGTTATTTCGTTTTGGTCAATAATTTAAATTAATTTTTTTTTCTACCAAGAAACAAATCCAAACGAATTGTGACATTCAAAGCTCCGATCCTCTCCTTCCCCATCAAAATTCAACCACAGAGCCCGAACTCCTCCTGATTTTCTTTTCCTTCTGTTCTCTTTTGGTTAAGTACGAACACGAAATTGAGGCTTTTGTTTCTCGTTTGCAATTTTTTTTTTTTTCAAAAAAAAAAAAAACTATTTAAATTTAAATGAGTTCGGAAGGGTATTATCATATCTTCAGCTGATTCAGCGCGGTAGCTACTGCACTTCTCAAATGAAATACATAGACAAATCTTCTCATAGAAACGAAGCAGATGGAAGGCATTGATAGTTCCATCCAAAAGGTATGTGAAAATTTCCATGCCGTTTTTGTATCTTTTTCTTTTGTGTATTCTACGATTCTTTTCAAGATTCCGGCAATCATTTTTGGATTCCGTTTATATTTTTTTTTTTTGTCTTTTGCGGTTGTTATTATTCTTGCTCGATTTAAAAAGATGATACAGCAGAACAAGGTGATATTTGGGTGTCGCCGGATTTTCATTAGTCGTGTATGCATCCGTGTTTCTTTCTTTCTACCGTTTTCTGAGTAACCAAATAGGGGACTTCTATTTCAATGATTTTTTAACATAGTCTGGGTATAGATGTGGAATGAATTAAGTATAAAGGCATTGGGTGTTAGGATTTAGTTGGGTTAGTTGATGCACAATGGCGTTGTTGTGAGTTACTATATGGTCACTAAAATTTTACTGCAAAGAAATATGGCTGAAATGGGGAACATCTCTTGTTATGAAGTGGCATTTAACTAACTCTACCGAAAAGAATTTACAAATGGGTTCAGGGAATCAGATCATGAGCTATAGACTAGTATGAGATGTTCATTGTTCTGCCCAAAATCAGTTTCAAACATGTTTTTTTCTCCCTAAATATTTTCAATCTAGGATGCCAATTTACAAATGGGTGACATTTTCCTTTTGGAAATCATCAGGGCACGCTGTGAGTGGTTTACCCCTTTAAATCAAACCCATGTTACCTGAGAATACAGACAGTTCTTCTGTACGGATGAGGAAGTTAACAGGATGTTGGTTAAACCATGATGGGTAGTCTTTAGAAACCATATGTATGGAGTGTAATGAGCTAGGTATTAACCAAGCTCAGCCTTCTATGGGTCTTGCCTTTTAGTCCTCTTTAATTGGCCTGCTTTACCTCAGTCTGGATAGTTAGTTTGTATTTTCCTGAATGTGCACGCCACAATGCAAATATTAGGAGATTAGCATTTGCAGGTGACCTTACTATGTGAATACTGTAGACAAAAATGAGTTGTGCAGAGGTTTCGGTGACCTGCATTCCATCATTCCATTTACCAGGGAGGTAAAGCCTGCCTCAGTTGAAGGTCTTTAGAGGGAGATCTGTATTGCAATAAGAACAGTGTTAAAAAAATTGGAATCTGGATTCTTCTAATAGTATAATTTGACCATTAATTAGCTTTGCAATTTGAAGATATCATTCAGAGCTGCTGATAGAACTGAATTTGATGGGAGCATGCCTATTGTTATCTTACATGAAATTTGTGATGCAAGTTCACATGACTTGTTCCCCATAGTTTTGGTTTATAGATTTGACCCCAAGCATTTATAGTTTATGTATATTTCATGTGAGCCTTTACTTGTTTGAAGGATTATTACAAAGTTTTAGAGGTTGATTATGATGCAACTGAGGAGAATATCAGATTAAATTACCTGAGGCTTGCACTGGTTGGTCATCTTTCTTTTCTGTTAGCTCCTTTAATAGTATTTTTTCCTTTGCTTGACTGTCATAAATTATTTTAACTAAATGTAATGGGACACATTGACCGAGGAAAAATATACTTGATTCTGTGGCTATATATAGAAGTGGCATCCTGACAAGCACAAGGGTGACAGTGCTGTCACGGCAAAGTTCCAGGAGATCAATGAAGCTTACAAAGGTAATACTCAGGCATGACAGGTGCAGAAGTCTGCATTTCCCTCTCTATTTGCATATGATTTTAGTATGAGAAATTCTATTGGACTGCAAGTGCAGGCCCTTTATTAAATGAGAAAAAACATCATTTTAGGAGGGATATTTTTGTAATTTTAAAAAATTTTAAAGATAAAATTGCCTAGGCCTGCATTGTAGTCCCAAATGGTGACTGTACATAGCATTGCTCTTTTAGTATTCTTTGTTCTTTAAAAACAGTGAAGTTAATGGCCCTTTTCAGAATTTGCAACTGTTAATATCAGCTTTATCCTCGACTCCTACTTATCAAAAAAAAATATCAGCTTTATCCTCCTTTTTTCTCTTTTTTTTTCTTTTTCTTTTTCTTTTTCTTTTTTTTTTTTTTAAGTAAGAGATAAATATTATTGATATGAATTAAATAGGCATAGCCCATGTACACAAGAAGTATACAAAAGAACACTTAAATACATTCTAAGAGTGATAAATTAAAGATAAGAAGTCATGAACATTGTCCCCATTTAGTACAATAGCAGAAAACCAAAGCAGTAAAGTATGGAGAAAAAATTCCTCAGCTCCACCATTGTGCGTTCCTTATCTTCGAAGCTACGTGCATTCCTTTCCGACCAATACACCACATGATACACGACAGGATCATCTTCCACACTGCTGCCTCTTGATGATAGCCTTGCATCTTCCTCCAACAACCCAACAAATCCACCACCCTCAAAGGCATAACCCAAGCAACATCAACCCTTTGAAAGATCTCATCCTACAACACCTTTGTTACCTCACAAAGTAGTAAGAGGTGATCCATAGATTCTCCATTCTTTTTACACACATAACACCATTCCATCACTACACATCCCTCTTCCTCAGATTGTTTGTAGTCAAGATCTTCCCAAGGGCGGCATTCCATACAAAAAAGGCTACTTTAGAAGGCACACGAGACCTCCAAATATTCTTCCAAGGGAACGGAGTATGATCTTGTGTTGAAAAAATTTTATAGTATGCCTTAACTATACATTTCTTGTGATTATTAGACCTCCACTTCAATCTATCATACTGTGCTATAGGTGTCCCCATGGAGTATAGTAGGCTGAAAAGATCCGATACATTAGATAATTCCCAATCATGAAAATCCCTATTAAAAAGAATATTCCACTAATGAGAACCATGAGAAAATAGCCGCATATCTACCACTAAAGCCTCCCTATTAGCTGCAATATGACAGAGAGCCGGAAAAGCCCTTTCCAATGTGTGATCTCCACACCACACATCCTGCCAAAAACTAATTCGATTGCCCTCTCTAGCTACAAAGCGAATATGTTTTTCAAAGCATGACCACCCCCTCCTTATAAACTTCCATAAATCCACACCATACCCCCCTCTCACTTTGTTGGAGCACCAACCACCCCAAGCAGCTCCATATCTAGTGTCAATAATTTTCTTCCATAATGATCCCCCCTCCGTGTGATATCTCCATATCCATTTCCCGAATAAAGTTTTATTAAAAGTTCTCAAGTTACACACTCCCAACCCCCTATACACAACTGGAGCACATACTGTCTTCCATCTAGCCAGATGGAATTTCTTCTTTTCCCCATGCCCCCTCATAAAAATGCCCTAAAGAGTTTCTCAGTCCTGTTCATCACCCTGCAGGCATAGGAAACAAAGATAAAAAAATATGTGGGGAGGTTAGTAAGGGTGCTCTTGATAAGGGTGAGACAACCCCCTTTCGATAAATACACCCGTTTCCAACCAGCCAACATTTTCTCTTATCTTCTCCACCATTCCATCCCATATAGCTCTAGCCTTAAAAGTTGCTCCCAACGGAAGGCCCATATATTTCGTTGGCAAAGAGGACACCTCACAATCCAAAAGGCTTGCTAAACTGAGGATTTGAGACTGCACCCACTGGAACCATCTTAAACTTACCAAGATTCACCTTGAGCCCCAACACTGCTTCAAAACAAAGTAATAGTGCTCGTAGAGTTGCTATTATCTGCTTCACAAAAGAGTAAAGTATCATCTACAAATAAAAGGTGTGAGATGATAATAGAGCCACCAGTGCCATTGTCCACCTGGAAACCAGATAAGAAACCTCCACCAACAACGGCCTGCACCATCCGGCTAAGTGCTTCCATAACTATAACAAACAAAAGAGGAGATAGATGATCTCCTTGCCGCAAACTCCCAGAACTATAAAAAAAACCAGCAGGTGTACCGCTAACTAGAACTAAGAACCTGGTGGTAGATATACAATGACGTATCTAGGAAATCCAGCTATCACCAAAGCCACACCTCTCAAGCAGGTATAAGAGGAATTCCCAATTCACGTGATCATAGGCCTTCTCCATCTAATATCTTCAAGAGAATCTGACAAGTATTTGAGAAATTCACACAATGGTCCTTGGCTAGTGTTCTTTCAGTGATCGATATTTTTGATTAGATGTTGAACCATCAGACATCAAATTTTTCTAAAAATTTTTTACAACAAAAATGCTTAAATATATTGCCTTTCAACATCGTAGGACCTGTTTCTACACATTACAAAGAGACAAAAATGAAAAAAAAGAAAAAAAAAAAAATTAAACATAGGCATTTTGGTCCTTTATTATTCATCAATTTTTTTTCTTGCGTAAAGCAGTGTCACGTGTTCTTCAATCTCTATTAATTCTTTTGCAGTGTTGATTGATCCTGATAAACGAATTGACTATGATCTAACCGGAATCTACGAGATTGATAAGTATACTTTGCGGGTAAGAAAATTCGAAAAAAACTATTATGAGGCCTAGAAAAACTTATTTAGGTTCTTTCTAAGCATCTGTTGTTATAATTACTGATGTTCCAATGTGACTATCTGGAATAATCTACCCTTCCAATGCAGGAATATCTTGCCAGATTTAAAGGATTGATACTTACCTGCAATGGGCTTGGCATCAGTCAATCGCCAACAAGGTAATAGTTTAAATTTTAATTAACACAAATAATATTTTTCAATGTGGTAAATGACTTATGAAAGCTTGTGTGTGTTTGTCTATTTACTTTTGTGTGCATGTGAGTGGGTAGGTTTGTGTGTGCATTTGATATAGGGTATCTGAGTGTTGTTGTTTCAATTATCAAGAATCAAGATATTGTTTTATAAGTATCAAAGATTTTTTGAGTTCTTTCCCATAGCGTTCTTCTTGTTTTCACAAGAAGTATACAAGATGAACAGATAACTAGGAATAGGAAAGGAGAGAAGAAAGTCATGAAAACTCCGCCCATTAAAATCTATAGAGGCTCTCCAAACTAGTACAGTCTTGAAGAAAAATGTTTTCTTCCATCATTCACTCTTGAACCTCAAAAAGTTTTTTTCATTCATTTCCCTCCAGGTACACCACATGAGACAAATAAGGACAATCTTCCATACTGATGTAAAGAATCAAGAAATTAACTCTGGAGATTATGTAGATCTTCATCTTTTTTATATATATTTCTTATATGATCAATTGCATTAGATGTTGAAGAAAGCATAAGAGTTCCCTATTGTTTCATTTCTTCCTAGATCTGAAGGACACAGAATGCGAGCCAATTGAGCTGATTCTTTTTGAGTTAGCCTAACTTGTTTTTCAAGGCAAGAATTTCCCCCCGATAAATACCCTAAAAGCAATTAACTTTTTTTCTTTTTCTTTTGAATATTCATTTAACTCGGAATTCTGTATTTGTTTTCTATGTTTCTTCTCCAAGTTCTGGTCTGCTAGACAGAAGTGCAAGTCACATGGTTGATTGGCAATTAAACAATAATTATATCTTTCTTAACCTTTTGGCTAAAGTTGAGTACCAATGATGTCCTACCATAGTGGTCAGGGACTTTGGGAAATTGTGGGTGATCAGAGTTTGACTTGCTAATTTTTGGCCACTAGAACTCGAGATAAATGTGGCAAGGCCATTTTGTGAAGGAAAAACCTGGAAACCAGATTGGTGTAGCCACTAAATGGGAGGCTGACACGCATGGCTGCGAGAAATGTTGTTAGCCGCACAGGATTCTTGCTCAAATTTGAAATAAGATGCCATAACTGATTGTTCCATAGCTCTCTCTCCTTCCTCCAAATCAAAACCCAGTGCTGCCTCCTCAACCCTCTTTTACCATCTCCTTTCTAATGTGGAATCTTGTAATGGAAGAATGTGCCAATTTGTGAAATGGATTCTCTGAAAATACTTTTTTGTCTGATTTTTCAAGTGAATTATATATATATATATATATATATAAAGAAGAAGAAGAAGAAGAGAAGAAATTAAAGAAAAAGAAGAACACTTTGAAGCTTTGTGACACAGGTTAAAATACGTCGGAGAAGAGGAAAAATGGAAAAATGTTAACCTAAAATGTTCTCAACAATGGCTCCTCAACTTCCATTATTAAAAAAAATGGTTAAAAAAAGTGGACCTTGATCCGTTAGTCCTAAGAGCTGCTTGATCACTTCCTGAGAAACAATCCCCATTTCTTCTTCTATATCTCTCCCTTCCTTTTTTTTGATAAGTCTCTCCCTTCCTTGTACATGTATTTATCCAAATGCACACTCAAAAATTTTCTTTTGAGTTTATTTCAGTATTTACCAAAGCTTGGTAAGTTTATAGATAGACAAACACTAGCAAAAACTCATACCACAACATAAACTTGAACAGAGAGAGAGACCTGTCTCTCAGTTCCCACCAAGAAATTTGCTTATGTTGTTTTTGCTCCGATTATGTTTTATTGTAGACTTACGTTTCAGAAACTATAGCAAAGAAAGGCAAAATCGAACTTGGTTTGAGTGGTGACAAAGCTATTGACAACAACTACAACTGAAAATGTCTGTTCAAATAGCTTTTTTTTTTTTTTAACAAGTAAAAATATTATATATATATATCAATAGGAGTAACCAAATACACTGGACGTATACAAGAAAACACCTAGCCCATACTAGAGTGCCCCGAATCACCCAAAAACCCGTGAAAACTACCCTAAATACACCAAACCCAAATTGGAATGGAACACACCTCCCCAATCCCAGCCCCTTGTTTCCCGGACAACTAAATCAAATCCCTCTACAAGACTGTCTTCCCTCGACTTGAACTATCTCCCTTAGCATCATAGTTAACTGTCCATGAAAGACGCTTTAACTCCCTGCTTTTCTTGAAACTTGATTTAGTTTCAAGCGCGTGGCTCGCCTCAATCATAGTGAATAGAGCTTTAATTTGGGCTTCATATGCATCATTTGAAATCCCCACGATTTGCTTAAACCCTTTAACTTTATTAAGAAACCAATCCGATGGTGAACCCGCTATATCATTTAACTTTGTTCAGATAGCTTCGACAACACAGTTTTGGGTTTTATCTCTCCAATAGCCTTTTTTTTTTTTAAATAGAGACGAAGGAGACCATGTTTTGTTTTATTTGATTTTTGAGATGCTGGCGTGCCATCATTTTATTGGATGGTGTCAATGACCACTTTAAACAGGATCCTATTCAAAGGGGAACTGTTTTGTGAAAAAGGAAGTGATAGCAACTGCACTAGATTGATGTGCACGTGAGGCTCCAATGCTGGAAGCTGAATGGGATGTTAGAGATCTTCTATGAATACTTTTTTCACAGCTGTAAACAGATATAATGATGATATTGGGATTAGTTCTGGCCCTCAGTTTCTGCATATGCTTCCTAAGGTACTGGGAACAGAAGTTGCGAACATTTGTTAGTTATTTCTTTGTAGAATTTATATAAATTGTTGAAGGTTTGGCATGGTAGTTTCTCAAAATAGAACTGTTGTCCTGGGGTGAATGTGATCTGCAAGGAGAGGGCACCTGCCTGCATATCGTTCATCTCTTTTTTGCATTATAATAAACCAGTGAACCCTTGGTTCTGTACAATTTGCTGGAATTGGAGGGGGAGAAATTTTTCTTTTAGTTTTGCGGATAGATTCTGTGGCAGTGGTCCTGAGTAGCCTCTTCGTTTGATTTGAGATTTAAATTTTGTGTTTATCTATCTGCTTTTTGTTTAGTCAAATTACTGCACGCCTAGTGCTTCTGGTTACTCGTGGTGCTCTCCATGATTCCATCTTCCCTCCACAGCACCATTCAACAATGTGCCCAAGCTTGAAAGGACTTTCTTGTCTTTGACCTTTTGATTCTATCCTTCAAGACTCCTCAAACCTAGTAAAAAGAATGGTTAGATTCGACTAATACTAGTTGTCAATCTGTTCATGCCACAACTTTAATATTCCTTGAATAAAGGCTGTGATAAAGAAATTATTATTATTATTATTATTATTACTGTTGCTGTTGCTGTAGCTGTTGTTAATATTATTATAAATGTATTTATATAAGTTTTCAAACAAATGCTGTTTCTTTTTAATAGTGTATATAAACATTATTTTGATTTACAAAACTGAGTGATGTATAGGTTGTGAGTTTTCTACTAAGTGAGCATTAATATTTAGGTACTGTTTGGCCACAAAGAATTTTCATCTCAAACACAAAATTCTCATCTCATCATTACAACTTTCCCAAATTCCCATACAAAATATAATAAACAATTCAACTTTTTTCCTAATTTTTCAAATCCCAAAATAATAATAATATTAAAATATAATATTTTAATATTTAATCTTAAAACTCAAAATTCTCATATGAAAAATCTCAGTGGCCAAGCAGAACCTAATGAGGAAACAAAAGGATGGAGGAAATAAATTTGTAAATTTTGTAACAAATCCAGAGAGTAAATGATAATAGATGAAAGAAAAAAGAATAGGGCAAGTCTTAAGACATGCAGCCACAGGTAAGGTGATATTAACTGTTGATATTAAATGATGGTAAATGTTATAGTTCAAATATAATACTACATAATTAACTTCAGATTTCTTAATTATTAAGCTAATAAGTCTGTAGAGAAATTTTGTTACTCAGGATCCTAGGCATGTATTTTCTGCAATCGATAGCTCATTCTAAATCTTAGGCCTCCTTAAAGCAATTTTTAGCTTTTGCTCTTATATCATTTTCCTAAGAAGCGAAGTAAACATTATACTTCACTTGGCAAATGGTGCTCTCATTCTTCCATGACCCAATGGTACAACATACCCCAAGCATGAAAGGAGGACTGCCCTATCTTTTCTGCTGATTACATTCTTCTTTGTTAGTTGATTCTTTTCTAAACATCAAGCCTTATGCACTAAACTGAATTGTTGCCATCAAAGTCTAGCCATATTTTATTCAACTCCATCGGTAGATTTTATTCAGAAGAAGTTGCTGTCCAATATATTAATATAGTAGCTTTTATAATTTTTATCAACCTTGCAGAGTTACTTATAATTTATATATTCTAATGCAGGACACAGCAGCAACTGACAGAAACCAATGAGTTAACAGATAAATATGAGGTTTGGACTTGCTATCCATATCAAACTTTTCAATTTGCCTTCTCGATCAATTCCTGTGATACGCTGGTTTAAGTGTCTGATAGTTGAAAAAGAAAGTGTCTGGTAGTTCCATCCCTATTGTTACCTATTAATTAAATCAAAGCTGAATAGAGTTAACAATATGCATACAAAATTGAAAACGAACCTCATCAGGTTTGTAATAT
This sequence comes from Carya illinoinensis, assembly GCF_018687715.1. Classification (NCBI taxonomy): domain Eukaryota; kingdom Viridiplantae; phylum Streptophyta; class Magnoliopsida; order Fagales; family Juglandaceae; genus Carya; species Carya illinoinensis. The sequence goes on from NC_056756.1 coordinate 40,721,962, forward strand.
TAGATCAATGCAGTCAAAATGAGTGGTGTAAATTATTTCTCTTGAATAATCTTGATTACAAAGCTGGTTCTGGTGGATGTTAGACAAGTATTGATCTTGAATAAATGATGGGTTGAGATCTTTCTTTTTCTTTTCTTTTTTTTATAAGTAAATAAATTCTATTAATTAAAGAATAGGCAAATCCTGATACAATGTATAGTTTGCCCTAACTAAGTAGGAGCAATGGAGATAAGAAAATTATGAAAATCTAGGCCATTAAAGTCAACAGCAATGGCCCAAGTACAATGAGTTCTAATAAAAAAAGCTTTTAATTCCTCGATCAATCTCTCTTTGTCCTCAAACATCCGTTCATTGCGCTTCTGCCACAAACACCACATGATGCATATAGGGATCATCTTCCACACAGCTTTAATCTGTTGAATACCTCTCAAGTTTGTTCAGCTGGCCAAAACCACCACCACTGTCTTAGACATAACCCAAGCCAAGTCTACTCTACCAAGAACCTCATTCCATAACCCTCGAGTTGTCTCCCAATGTAGTAAGAAATGGTCCATAAATTCACCCCCCTTCCTACACATACAACACAAATCTATGATGATCACCTTACATGTTCTCAAATTATTGGTTGTGAGGATCTTACCCAAGAAAGCAGTCCACACAAAAATGCTGCTTTGGGTGGTGCCTTATGTATCCAAAGCTCTCTCCCTGGAAACTGAATATAAGGCTCTTGAGGGACGGACTTATAAAAAGAGTGAACCGAGAAAGAGCCTCTACCTATAGGTATCCACCACAACCTATCATGTGAGTTGCTCGGTTTACTGGAATACAAAAGGCTGAAAAAAGCTTCAAAACTACTCATTTCCCAATATTGTGCAGCCCTAATAAAATTGATGTTTCACTGGATTTGCTCCCCCGATCTCACCATAACTTCCACCATTGAAACATCTTTGTCATTTGCAACCCAGAATAGTGAAGGAAATGAATTCTTTAGAGCACCATTACCACACCAAGTATCATACCATAATTTAATTCTAGTTCCCTCTCCTAGATAAAATATTGTGTGACAAGTGAAGACTTCCCACCCTCTTCTTATATGTTTCCACAGCCACACTCCATACACCCTTCTCACTTCTTTTGTACACCAACCCCCCCCCCCCCCCCCCCCCCCCCAAAAAAACAACCCCCATATTTGTTCTCAATCACCATCTTCCCTAGAGCTTCAGGTTCCTTATGGTATCTCCACAACCATTTACTAAGTTATGTCTAATTAAAAGATCTCATATTTCTAATGCACAAACCACCATTCGAGAGAGGGTTACATACCTTCTCACATTTGACGAGGTGAAATTTGAATTCCTCCCCTACTCCACCCCATAAGAGGTCCCTTTGAAGTTTCTCAAGACAAAGCTTGTTGGGATAGGGAACAAGGACAAAAAATAGGTCGGTAGATTAGATAATGTACTCTTGATCAGGGTAATCCTACCAACTTTTGATAGGTACATTCTCTTCCATCTTGCTAATCAATGCTCTACTCTCTCAATCAATGTGTCCTATAATGAAACCACTCTCAAGGCGGCTCCCAATGGAAGTCCAAGGTAAGTCATAGGTAGCACGGTAATCTTACACCCCAAAATACTAGCCAACTGTCTTATACACTGTACTCCTCCAATAGGCACCATCTCTGATTTATCCAAGTTTACTTTCAACCCAGATGATGCTTCGAAACAAAGGAGAAGGGCTTTCAGTGCTCGAACCTGGTTATGATCTGCTTCACAGAAGAAAAGAGTATGACCTGCAAATAAAAAATGAGAAATGTTAATAAGTCTCCTATTTGGGGATCCAATCATGAAACCAACGACAAAACCATTCGCAACCAGGGCCGAGGTCATTCTGCTCAACGCATCCATCACAATAACAAAGAGTAATGGGGACAACAAATCTCTTTGTCTTAAACCTCGTGTGCTATTAAACAAACCATTTGGGCTTCCGTTTATCAAAATTGAAAATTTCACCATTGTTATGCACCACCGAATCCATGATCGCCATCTCTCCCCAAAACCACATCTCCCTAGAAGGTCAAGAAGGAATTCCCAATTAACGTGGTCATACGCCTTCTCCATGTCTAATTTGCAAATATTCCCTGCAACTCCAGCTTTCAACCTACTATCTATGCATTCATTTGTTATGAGAACCGCATCTAGAATCTGTCTATCCTTTACAAATGCATTTTGGGGTTTTGAAATTATCTTCCCCACTACCTCACTCAAGCGGTTCGCTAGCACCTTGGAAATAATGTTGTATACCCCATTTACTAAGCTAATGGGCCGAAACTCTTTAATCTCCGAAGCCCATTCCTTCTTCGGTATCAGTGCAAGAAAAGTAGCATTAAGGCTTTTCTCAAACTTTCCAGCCAAGTAAAATGGGTTGAGATCTTTCTTTATGATCATTAGTTTGTAATTTGCCCCATACAATAACCTAATAGGTGGTTGACCTTATAGTTTTAGGGTTTCCTTTGCCTATAGTTGTCTTATCGAAAAAAATATGCTTTAAACATTGGACATCTAGATCATTAAGATTGCACCATCCTGTTCTTTCAGTGCTGCAGTTTCATTGTATATGTCATCATCGAAACCTAAAACATAAAATCTTGTCCTCAAAGTGAAAATTTTCCTTGACGATGTTTTGTTTTTTGCATTTAGGGGATGCTGTAATTGGTTTATGGAAAATAGGTTCATTTCAATGCATTCTCAATGACCTTAAAGAAAGTTATAGTTCAAGTTGTAATGACCAAAACTATATTTGGTTAACACAGGAATAGAGTTTTCACTGAATGCTAAAAATCACCATCAACTGCTTCAAGGTCTTTTTGACAGAAGCTATCCGAGAGCTCCTGAACCAAAGGCAGGGAAGCACTGAGATGGTGCTGTTCCATCAGGAATCTTGTTTTTGACCAGATTGGGTGGGAGTGCCGTCCTTTGGAACAGTGTGAAAACGCAAGGGTTTGGTTTCAAAGTCATGACATTGAAAAATGTCACAAAGAAAAGAGATTGTTTCCATATGCCCGAAAGTTGAAAAGATTAGTACATAGAAACTAAGAATGTGATGTCTGATTTGGAAAGTCTCAAATCTACCTCCAAAAAGCTACTAAACTTCTATTTTGTGGAGATTATTATGTCTCTTGTATATTTATTTCTCCTGATGGTTATGGACATGATTTTCTTCCTTTTTTCTTTTTCTTTTTTTGTTGCTTTCTTTGATACAAATGCATTGATAGAGACCTACCCCTCACAATCGTTATCACTTACACCATCCACAATTTAGTGTTAAATAATTGTGGCTAAAGGTCATAGCCTCATGGGTAATACTTATTGAATGACATAAAGCAGCACCGATTCAGCCTCAAAAACCTTGTGGATTCCGTCACAGTTATTGAAGAAAAAACTATACAATAACACAAAGTAGTTAGTGCAGCTTAAATATATCAAAAATAGATTTTTTTTTTTTTTTTTGTAGGCTACCGTAAAGGGTGGAATCTATTACTCAATATATATATATATATATATTTTTCAAGTAACGTAATCTCACTAAAAAATGCAGAGGGGGCAATCCAAGTACACATTCCAAATATTTTTTTTTCTAATATAATAAAAATAAATTGTGAGTGCAATAATTGTGGCTCAAAAGTCATGGTTAAGGTGGAATCCTGTAGACTTGCACAGATGCATCCTTTGAAAAGTCAGATTGAAAAATAGTACATAAAAGAAAATAGAGGTTGGTTAAATATTTTTTTCTAATACGTGATTGGAATTTGGAGTCAAGAAATATTTAAAATAGGTTATATTCATCTATTAAAATAGTTGGTTGGTATTTTTTAAATGGAATCTGTTTCTCATAAATTTTAGTGCCTGTCCTGTCCATATCAGACAAAACAAACCATGGGTGCGTTCTTTTACAAATATGAATCCCAGTCAAGATCCAACTTTCACGTTTGGATTCCATTATGTGACAATATATCATTTATAATTCCAAGGAATATTTTGCTTTTCTGTGTTTTTTAGGTGCCTCCGCGATTCAAAATCACTTCCATTATTATAAGAACTAATATCACACTCAGCACGAGGCGTTCGAATACAAGTCATGACTTTGCAAGGGTTCTTTTATAAAAAGTTTAATAAGAGGTGTAAACTAAAATTAAGTTAAATATTATTTCAATATGTCATTAACTTTTGTATTTCATTGATTAAGGAAAAAGAAAGGATCGAAAGCTAATCAAAATTTGTAAGATTCGTATTTGAGTAATTTTTAAGTAAGCTTTTTGGAGTCTAGACATAAGATATTCTTACGTTATTGTAGGACGATATATTAAATAAAATTATTTCAAAAAAAAAATCAATATCTCAATTTTATTGAATGTCTTTATGGCGGAAAAAAACCGTTGTTACAGTTAGATAGCTGGGATTAGCTAATCCTAAAATTTAAAACAAGGTATCAATACAATAATAAAAAATAAAAAAAAACCATTAATCATAATATATAAAAAACACACGTCAAATCAAAACACAAAAGGTGCATGCTTAACAAAGCATGCAATCAAAGCAAGACAAAGTAATAACAAAACTATAGAAGTCATGTTATTGATGTTGTATAACTTGTAAACCTACTTGATCCATTCAAATAGCCCCCATAATGAATTTTGGAAGATTGTCTTTAGTATTGAATAACAGCTCTATACCTTTAGTGTCCAATTTAGCTAATATGTCTGCAACGTGGTTTGTTTTTCTAAAAGAATGATAAAAACATACCACAATTGAACGAGCCGTCTTTCTAACTTCTTTCCAATATCTCTGACTATGCCAAGGAACTTGCCCACCTTTCTCCTATCAATTAACCACTAGTTTAGAATCTGTTTTAACCTCTATGTGATTAATATTCATTTTTGCACATAAACTAAGACCATCAGTTAGGATTATTATCTTTGCAAATTTGTTATAATTAATACCATAGAACCGGACAAAGGCAAAAATCATATCACCATTCTCATCTTGAAGGATCCCTCCACCTCCACATCGACCTGGATTACCAAGGTTACGGCCATTAATGTTAAGTTTAGTAAATCTCTGAGTTGGCCGCATCCATTTCAATATCTGGGATTTTGTTTGGACGAGCATATTCATTAAACTGAGTTGTTGTATAGTCACCACATCTGAGCATTTGGTGAAGGGCTTATTCATTTTTGTGTTCATGAGTTAAGCTAAAATATTCTGGATCTTGTAGCACACTTCCTCTCTAGTTTGATTAACTCCCTCCATTCTAGCTTTACACCTATATAACCATAGGAATCAGCTTATTAATGAAGGGAAAATGCCAATCACAATGTTAATTTGTGAAACCGCCTAAGTTTTGGATAGCCATTGTTGAATTTTATCACTCCATATATTGGTAGGTATAAGATTTAGAGTTAGTGCTGCCTGAAAATACTTCCAAACAAAGACTATAATCTCTCCTAAAAATAATGAATGATTTAAATATTCACAATATGTCTCTTGACAACATTCACATTTAGAGGCTATAGAAATATGCAGCTTTATAATATTCTGGTCAAAAGTCAAACTATTAAACATACATTTTCACATAAATATAGAGAATTTACTTGAAATTAATTTATGCCAGATTCATTTAGCCTGTGACACTTTTTCTTTAGGATCATGATTGTATTGCCAAGTTGACAAAGTCATAAAATTATTATTTGGCTCTCCTCTCCATATAGGAATATCAGGATCTAAAGGGAGACAAATATGTCGTAATTTCAACTCCAAATGGGGTTTCCCACTATCTCATATATTTTCTCCCAATTACCTCCTATTCACCCTTTTCTTCATAAATAAAATTAATACTTATATAAATAATTATAATTATATAATATAAAGTGCTAGAATACGAGAGTACTATTTATTATTTGGATTAAAAGAGTTTCAACTTATCTTATTTAATCAGTATAAATTTTTAAACTTTCATATAAAATATAATAAATAATTTAATTTTTTAAATTTTAAATAAAAATAATATTTTAACAATATTTCCTTTTAACTTTTAACTTTATCTCAACTCAATCTAAAACCGCCTTAATGGGTTTTAAAGAATTTTTTTTGTCTCAAATAATTTAGGTACTGTTTGGTCATCAAAAAATTTTATCTCAAATATAAAATTTTCATTTCATTATTATAATTTTTTCAAATCTCTATATAAAATATAATAAATAATTTAATTTTTTTTTACTTTTTCAAATTTTAAAATAATAATAATATTAAAATATAATAATTTAATATTTAATTTTAAAACTTAAAATTTTTATCCAAAAAATCTCAATGATTAAGCAAAACAGGATTAAGAGGTGATGAAGTGAGAAACACCCAACCTATCAAAACGAAAACTGCACCGACTTGTCTGAAATTCGGATAATGCAGTAAAGTTCACAGCCGAAATTCAATTCTATAAGTTCTCGATCGTAGCGTATAAAACAGGAAATTGATAGGTTTGAACTTTGAACTAAAGCCGACACATTTGACCATCATAACAGCCCGATTTGATATGGGATGAAGATCTCACAATTGTGTTCTTACTGTTTATATTTATCAAGACTTCTATGGTAATGAACTTATATTATAGTTGAAACACAGAAATCAAATTCTTTTTTAGAGTTTTTGGTATCTTCTTGCATATGGGAATTTTTTGTAGTTGAAGGAAAATGAGGAACCAAAAGTCCAGATTTTGACAAGGAAAATGGAAGAAAGATCCATACTTGGGTCAATTACTTTTCTACTTAAAAGGTCTCAAAAAAGACCATTTTCAAGCACAATCTCCTCCTTTTATGACTCATTTTGCATTAAAATCACAAGGTTTGTAAAGGATCATGACAAATGAGAACCACCCACACATGAAAAAGTAGGACCCTCTAGTGCCACTTTTTTTTTTAATCTTGTTCTTTTCCAATGGGTTTGTGTTGTAGCTTTCACAAGACAATATGTACAAGCAATACCCACTCTCGAAAGGCCAAAAGGAAAACGATGAAAAAGGCTAATTTTTTAAATAACAAATAAAATAATATTCTTTTAACACAATTAAATCGAAATAAGATGAGATGATTTTAGATAAAAATTAAATAAAATATTATTAAAATTAATTTTTTAATATTATTATTACTTTGATATTTAAAAAATAAATTATTTATTATATTTTATATAAAAATTTAAAAAAATTATAATAATAAAATAAAAGGAGATAAAATACTTGAATCCAAACCAATGCTTAAAATTCAAAAGATATCTTTTTGAATTTATAAATAATTTAAGAATCGAAAAAAGCAACAAATTGAGGGTTCAACTCCTCTTTTGATCAGAGCAGCCACTCCATCTCGAGGTGTTAATTCCGTCGTCTGAGATTTTAATGGGGGAGAATCGCAGGGGGAGCGAGAGATTCCTCCATGACTGTAAATAAAGGGGAAGAGATCCCTTTCAAATCGGAGCGGCGACTCTACGATCACACACTCTCCCTAAATATATTTTTTAAGGCAATTTTAATAGAATGCTGCTTTATTTATCTGTCCGGCTAGATTTTAATCCCTATCGCTTGTCATTTCCGTCTTCCGTGAAACTTTCCTGCAAATTTTCCTAGCACTCAAGCACATCCCAATTTCTACAAATTCTAAGAAATGTTTCGTTCATCACCATTTCCCAACATGCTCAACATTCCAAAGACACTAATTTCCAATTTTTCAAACCATCTGATTACACTACCAAACACGAGAATTGAAAAACGAGGATTGCAGAATAAACTACATCCATAATTCATAATTTTCTTCTTGCTGTTATTGTTCAATCGGAGGGAGAGGAAGACAGAAAGTGTTGAATGTGATCGAGAAAGGTGAGGTGCTGAGGCCTATCCTTCCGCTTCACATAACCCTTGGTCTCCCTCTCCGTATAAGCGCTCAATCCCTTCTTCCCATTCTTCATCCACAGCTCCATCGCGTAGTTCCTGTGCCCGTAGTACGCCTCGGCGCTCGTCATCCCCTCGGCGCCGCACGGCATGCTAAAAGCACCACTGATCCGGCCATCGGCGTTATCACGGGGCTCTAACTCTAACAGAATGGGGAGCCTCTCGTAGTGACCGCGACCGGTGCCCTCCAATTCGTCCATCCTCGCCAATCCCTTAATCGAAACCGCGTAGAGCTCGCCGTGGACGCGCTGGCCGCAGCCGGGGATGTCAAGGAGGAAGGGGACCCGGTAGGGCCCGCATACCAGCGGGTATTTTTCCGTGGTGCGGACGGTACCGATAAAGGCGGCGTCTCCGGTTCGCATCAGCTCCTGCATTAGAGTGTGGTTGGAGAACCCACGCTTCAGCGTCCCGTAGGTGAATATGAGGCTTCGGCGCTCGTCCTGCATCCTCTCTTCTGCAACCATGATCACTGGTAAAGAAAGAATGGGAATCTTCGAGGTGCAATGGCGGACAGAAAGCGGAGAATGAAAGAAGATGAGATTACGTATGTTTGTGGCGGATGGGAAACAGGCTTTGGAAAGCCTGAGATTCGGTTCGAGATACGGTTAGTTTGGGGGAAAGGAGTCCTATTTAAGTATTAGTTTGCGGAAGGCTTTACAATTTCCAAATTAATAAAAAATAATTATTAATTTAATGCCAAAGTATTTCAAAAAATAATTATTAATGCCGAAGCTTTGAACATGTTCAGAGGTAAAGAGAAATTTTCCTTCATTTTTTAAAGAATAATCTTTCGTTGTTCATCCATTTTGTTCATTTATTTTGACCGTATTTAATTAATTTTTAAATTTTTTTTACTTACTAATTAAAGAAATGATTATTAGTGTATTAATTTGTTTTTGTATTTTTTAAAAATATTAAAAAATATGAATAAAAAATAAAAATAAAATTAAAAAGATGAATTTTACTCAAAGGTCACGTCCAACGTTCACATACCATATTATTTAAAGAAAAATGATAAATTTACACAACTTTTGTATAACTATGAGTAAAATGAAAATTTTATTTGGACTTTTTTCATGATTTGATGTGATTAAATATAATAAAAAAATATTATTATATTTAATATTATTAAAAAATAATATTTTTAATTCAGATTTTATATTTACTTACGTAATCACTCTATGACTATAAATATAATTTCTCGTATATATATATATATAATATATAAAGATTTTTTTACTTCCTAAACCAAAATACAAACTCTGGCAAATGATTCTTATTCAATTTTGGATATCTTAGACGTTCGGTTTTTTTTTTTTTGAAATATCTGAAATAATATTTTTTTTGTTTAAAAATTAAATGTCAAAGTGGAGATAGTTTTTAGTACTTTTTATAATTTTCGAATATTTGTGGGCTCACAATTTTTCTCAGAAGTAAATGGGCTTAGCCCAAATTAAATTGTCCAGTAAAAATGTTAAAAGAGTTTTTACATAAAACATGGGCCCGTGGACCTAACGTCGTTACGTCAGGTTAAATCCTAGGGTTTTACACATATCTTTGCGAAACCCTCTCTCTCGTTGGCTCTAAACCCTTTCTACCGCTTTCTTGCCTGTAGCTCAAAGACTAAGCCCTCCCTCTCGGGAAGTATAAAGGTATCGAGAGCTTAAATTTTGCATTTTTTTCAAATCAGAGTTTTCTTTTTTCAATTTTTCATAGTTGGTCGCCCGAAAATGGAGAATCTGAAGTTATGTTCTAACCTATGACAATAGTAAGGTTTACTTGCATTGTCTTTTCCATTTTTTGAAAGTGAGAAGAATAATCGAGTTTTTGATCTTTTGATTTTTTCTTAACATGTTTATTCGATTTACTTTCTTTGAGTATAATGGTTGCTTATGATTTTTTCCCATCTTCCCTTCACATCAATACTCTCATCCTCTTTATTCGTTTGGAATACAAGAATGACGGTTTCCTTAAATTGGAGGATTGTTTACGCCATTGTTTAATTTAGTTTGTTGTATCCTATAGTTGAAGGATATATTGTGTTTCTGATTAATTAGGGTTTCCTGCTTATAAAAAAAAAAAAAAATTGTTAAATTAACATTTACTTGTTCCCCGTCTCTCTGTATGGTATTCACGCATTCTCTCTGTATGGTTTGCAGCTGCGAATATATGCTTTGTGTATATAGTTGGTGGCATGATTAATACATTTTGTTTTTAGTTTCCTTGCTTGTGACACAAACAGCCACATTGACATTTAATTGTCCATTCTCAGCATTTTCACAAAATGAATTTGAACAATGTTAAAGTTCCGAAGATGCCTAGTGGTGGTGCAGCTTCTACTTTGCTTAGGCTAGGAGTTATTGGTGCACTAGGTTTGTACGGTGCTACCAACAGTCTCTACAATGTTGAGGGAGGGCATCGAGCCATCATGTTCAATCGTATAGTTGGTGTCAAAGACCAGGTTATTGTTTTTCCTTAAACTCTTCTGAAATTTGTAAGAGCATTGGCAATGGTTTCTTTATCTTCATATGTAAAATTACATGTTTTGAAGATTGATTTTGAATATGAAGAAAAATTCCTACATTGGATTATGTATTTTTTGATCAAATAATAATAAAATAATAAAGAGAGAGAAGAGAAAAAAGAAAAGAGAGAAAAAGAGAGAGTTGGGAGGAGAGAGAAAAAACAATAAAATAATGTTTGAAGAAGGAAAAGGACATCTTCAAACATGAATAACAACTGTTCATAGTTATTTAAAATTATGAAGATAAATAAACCAATGTAGATGAAATTGTGGCAAGTTTATTCAAATTTGACTTCAAAAATGAAGATGAATAAACCATTGCTAGTGCTCTAAAAGGTTATTAGGTTATCTTCTTAATGGTTTTTCTTGTATGCTTCAGTAATACTTGGTTGTTGAAGACTTGAAGATACACCTAATATTTAAAATCTTACGTTCCTGCCATTTCCACATTTGTATGCATCTCATCATCTGTACATTAATGGTGTTGAGTGTGCAGGTTTATGCTGAAGGGACACACTTTATGATTCCATGGTTTGATAGGCCAGTGATCTATGATGTCCGTGCAAAACCCCATCTAGTGGAGAGTACTTCTGGGAGCCGTGACCTCCAGATGGTAAATTCCCTTCTTGTTGATGCTTCAGAAAATTGACACAATTATGTTGTTTAAATGTGGTTCCATTCAAAATCTTTCTAAGGAACCAACCGGGATTGAAAGTGGTAAGATGTACCAAAATATGTAGGTGCTTTTCCCCTTGAATTACCCGAGGTGAACTTGCGGAAAACTCATTTTCAAGGGCCTGTGCACCCCCGGGATTAGTCGGGATGCTGTGCCTGGACACCTGGTGCAAATAAAAATATATATATATATAGGTGCTTTCTTTGGACTTTTTTTTAATAAGGATCAAACTCTTTTCTAAGGAACAATCGAGATTGAAAGGGGTAAGATGTTGCAAAATATATTAGAATACTTTCTTTGGATATATATATTTTTTTATTGAGGAACAATTATTTTCTGGAAAGTACCACATATACTCATTAGGTGTCAGCTGCTATGTTGATGATTTCTTGCCATGAATGTACTTTATTCAATCTCAAATGTGGTGGCATCCAAATACATGAGGACTATAAAATAGATACACCTGATTTTTTGCCACTTGATTAATGATCACTGGATAATTTAATGCATATCTCATCATGTTGTTTTTGCTGTTTTTTTAACATATAAATAAAGTTTTGATATATATATATAAGTAAAGAAAAAAAAACAGCTAAAAGAATGAGTGCAAAGAGCCTTTGAAGACATATTTACTAGCCCAACACCAACTACAATCAAAGCAGAGTTGGAGCACCTCCGACCCTGATCAGAAATAATTTGAGAGCAACAGATATTTTGTACAGCCCTAGTAACATTGTTACGTTTTACATGGATTTAGCATGTTTTTATTAATTTAATTATTAGTTGTCCTTTTCTTCTCAAAAAAAAAAAAAAATTGTTAATTGTCCTTTATGTTTAACTGTTGTTTTTAATTTCAACGCAAAGTTAACATGCTGGTCCTCCTGTATGTTGAAGAGCCACTTTTGCACGTGGACTTGACTTCTAGAGTGCAGCAAGCCATTGCTGAAACTTCTGCACAATGTTTGAAATCTTATCACCACCTCCTCTTATCACCTTTAGGAAACCAACTAGTCTATAAAATGTATGCTTGGAAGTCTTGAGATTTTGTGATTCTTCTAATCTTAGTTTTATCTCTTGTTTTCTTTGTTCTTATTGTTTTTCTGTATTCACATCTTAAATTTGGAAAAAATCCTCGAGTCTAAATGATAGGAGATAGTAGTGGCAATTGCTAATCCCTTTGGTCATGTTTAAACCATTCAACAATTGACAGCTGGTCCTCATTTGACTGCACTATTGTTTGGTCTTTTGTTGTAAGAACACAAGAAAAGGATAACCCACATCTTGGCTTATTCTCCAAATGACTAATCAATATTGTAATTGGAACTATTTAGAATTTTATACAATACAATTCCATCTAGTAGGTAATCAATATGGGACTTGTCACTTAGTGGATGTCTATCATACTCATTCATGTCTATTACACTCCACCTACCTAATGTTGGATGCAGAGGACTTTAGAAAAATCTCTATAGTTCTTATGTTGCATTGAGTGCCTAACGCCTCATGGTGTTACAAAACTAGCTCTAATACATTTGCAATGACCCAAGGAAAGTCCAATCCACATCTAAATTACACTTCATAAAGATTGTCAAGGTCGTAGTCAGACTCCATAATAATCATAAAGCCTAGTTACACCTAGTAAGTAACCAATGTGAGTTTTGATATTCAATGCACCTTTACCAATACATATTTACCTCCATCATGCCTCATCCACCCAATGTGGGACTTGGGGGCGTTACACTAGTCCTCTAGCATCTGATCCTCATTTGAGACTAGCTGTTTGCATCTAGTCCTATGGGTTCAAAAATTACACAGGGCCCTTATTTCTCATCTCCTTTTCATCCTTGCAACTGTTATAGTGTGGGGTTTTGTGCTGTATTGTTAAGTTGAAACGGTTATGTACCCATGCTTAGATGTATGGTGAAGGTTTTACACTAATAGATGTGTAAAGGTTGTTAGTGTTTGGGCAGCTGTTATTATTCAAGTTTAGAATTCATTTTTCATGCTTCTAGAGGTAGAAACGGTATCAAGTATTTAATTCTTTGCATAATATTCCTCCTGAATATTATTTGTGAAAATTTTGACTTTGATGTACAGGTTAAAATCGGGCTTCGAGTTCTAACCCGTCCTGTGCCAGACCAGTTACCGACAATTTATCGAAGCCTTGGTGAGAATTATAACGAAAGGGTCCTGCCTTCAATTATTCATGAAACTTTGAAAGCTGTTGTTGCTCAGTATAACGCCAGCCAACTTATTACTCAAAGAGAGGTGAATGCCAAGGCTTATTCTTCTTTAAAGTTCTAATTCCAAATTGATCTAATGATTTTGGGTTACTATAAAATAGACCCTTTGGTTTCATAGCCTTTTATCATTAAGCTCATTGGGTCAGGGATGCTGTTATTGGGATTTTCTGCCTTTGTTTTCTTGAGATTAGTGTATTGTTTCCCATGATTTAGTCAATTATAGTAATACATCTCATTTGATTGGTCCTGCTCTGTACTTCAATTTTGCTTCCTTTCCTTCATGGTCCCTAGAATATTTTCATAATTCAATTGCAGTATATTAAATAAAGATGGGCTCTAATGATGGATCTAACTTTCAAGTTTATGATTGGCCCTCTATTTTTTGTAGGCTGTTAGTAGGAATATTCGGGAAATTTTGACTGCAAGAGCAGCCAATTTCAATATTGCGTTGGATGATGTTTCAATCACAAGCTTAACTTTTGGGAAGGAGTTCACAGCTGCAATTGAAGCCAAACAGGTGGCTGCACAAGAAGCTGAGAGGGCTAAATTTATTGTCGAAAAAGCTGAACAAGACAAGAAAAGTGCTGTTATCAGAGCACAGGTGAGATGGAAGGGATGTGAAAGTTTAGATACTGCCTTAAATTTGGTGCAAGATGCCGCATATGTCTTTATTTTCTAAGTCTCTATCATATGTCATAGAGAATGCTTATTTATCAATATATATATGTCATGGAGAATGCTAGTCAATGATCTATTAGTTTGATCTCTTCTCTCCTGATGTCATTGTAGTGAACTGGTTTAGAATATTGGAAAACCATTGAATCATATTTACACCATCTTTCTTGATCAAAAGCTGTTGGAAAACCATTGAATCATATTTACGCCATCTTTCTTGATCAAAAGCTAGTCATACTTACTGATTATTGGCTTATTTTTGTGCATTTAGAGGTTAACTGATGCTTTAGTGAGATTTTATTGTCACGTAACAGGTGCTTGAGGCTCATAGAAGTTGCTAGGAAATTCTTAAAAGATGTGAATAATCCATGTTTAGCATATTATGTTGTATACTTCTTGTGTACTTCATCCCTTTTGCATTTCCTAATAAATTCTTTGATTATATGTTGAAACAAATCTTTGCACATTGTTATATTTATTTATAATGAAAGAAAAATATTTTTTATAAGCATAATGAAACAAGATAATCGTCCAATGATTATATTTGCATCCGTAGTTGCTTGTAATTTGTTAAATTTAAATTTCTTTCATTTGAAGGTCTCTTTTGCTCAACTTTTTCCCCTCCGATTGCCAGGGTGAGGCCAAGAGTGCACAGCTCATCGGTCAAGCAATTGCCAATAATCCAGCATTCATCACTCTCAGGAAGATTGAAGCTGCCAGAGAAATTGCACATACCGTCTCGAATTCAGCCAACAAAGTTTTCCTGAGTTCGGATGATTTGTTGCTGAACCTTCAGGATATGAATTTGGAGCCTACTGGGAAGAAATAAATATTACAAGTCGAGATCACAGAGCCCTTTTTCATTTTGTTTATCAACTCTTCCATCGCAGTGATATTCTCAAAACCGAGCATTGGAAATTTAAATGGATAATTTGTCTTAATGGCCTATTTGAACAAGGAGATTTAAGGCTAGTTTTGGTACTATAGTATTCTGATAATACTACATTACTATTCATTATTTTATCAGGACTTTTCATTTACTTTATATTACTATTTACTATTATTTAATATTTTATCATTACTTTTTCATTACTATTCACAAAATCACATAATGTTTGAAATCAGCTCGCTACCTAAACGCAGTCATCACTGGAAAAAAGCCAACATCTCCAATGTGAGACTGCTGCATTCAGTTTTGTTTAGTAACTGTTCAATTGATATGATAGTAAGTACTCCTGTCATTGGAGGATTACTTCCATCGTTATCTCAGTATACCCTTTTTAAGAAAGGCACTAATTATGATTAAATCTCACTCATTTCTGGTTTTATATATGAGAATGATTTACATTGAATGCATGCGTGAATTGTCAATTAGTTCTTATTAACTATCTTGTTTGTTTCCCTTTTTCTAAAGGTATGTGAATCAGTGGGTGGATCTACAAAACAATCATGAAAACAAGCTGTTGTTGGACAAGTTATATATGGCTTTCTGGCCTTTTGGCATAAAAATGGAATCAATCATATAATGAAAGTTGTTGGAGAAAGTAAATTTTGGAATAGAATTTTTGGTTGGGATTCCATCCCACGTCAAAAGGAGATGGAGCCAGCCTTCTTCATCCCTATAAAAAGCAGGCAAGAAAAAAGTTATTTTCAATATTGAATATTATTTTCGATATTTAGTAAATCTACATGATATAAAAGAATTTCTCTGTTTCTAAAGTTTTAACTGCTACACTTTAGAGCTCGTTTAGATTCGGAGAGCGTTTCATCTAATTTCATTTTATTATTATAATTTTTTAAAATTTCTTCATAAAATATAATAAATAATTAAACTTTTTTAAATATTAAAATAATATTAATATTAAAAAATTAATAATATTTTATTTAAATTTTAACTTAAAATTATTTTGTCTTATCTGTAAATAATCCTTCTGGTTTCATCAAATAAGCACAAGAAAAAATAAATAAATATAGATTGTGGCCTCCTAAAGGTGTAGATCGAATTTGTCAATCAAAGAACTAATAAAGCAATCAGTTGCAGCCGTCCAATCAAAAAGTAGAAGATATTGGTACAAGCACGATATTAGGTAAAGGCTTGCCCCTAAAGTAGGGGTGGAGATGGTAGCCAAATAAAAAATTACTGTGAATAAACAAAAATTAAATATGCTTGGGTATGGGTTTCTCTTCTTCTTAGGATTTCTTAGTAGGTTTGATTTGCTTTCGGGCCATCTTGGAGTACTTTATTGTACTTTTATTTAGGCCTCCTTGCAGCTTTTAGATGTTTTTTTTTTTTTTTTTGAAAAATTCATATATATTAGGCTCTATCATATTATTGTAATATTTTTCATATTTTTTATTTTAACAAAATTAATTTAAAGGTTTTTCTTAGGTTTAATTTAAAAGTTGATGGATAGTCTTACATCAATAAAATTGATCAAAAGTGAGATAAAATATAGTATATAACATAACTCATTCTTACTTAAAGAGATATATATTAGTTCTACTACATGCAGTCATTTTTACATATTATTTATGCACTCTATTAATGTAATTAATTAAAGTAATTATTTTATATTAAAAAAAGTGACGCAGCCAATTAAATTAGTGGAGTGTATAATGAATATATAAAAATGACTGCACATAAATTTTTTTTTTGTATATATATATATATCAAGTTAAAAAGCTTAGTTACTTACAAAGTGGATTCTCTTTTCATTTTCTTATTTAATTTAATTACAAATGGGGGAAAGGGAGAAAAGGAGAAATGAAAATACATTCCAAAATATTGTTGGAAGTAACATTTCCAAAAGGATTCTTTAATATGTAAGATTTCTTCCCTATTACAAAATCTAATTGTATCGATTATTACTTCTAATTTTTCTAATGTTTTTGTAAAGAGAATGTAGATTCCTTTAAAAATAAAGATTTTTTTTTTTAATCTATATGTAAATCTTTAATTTAAATGATCAAAACTATCATTGGTAATTTCAAACCAAGCTCCGAACTGCCACAAGACCTCACCCCACATGAGAGGTAAAATTCTAGAACAAAAAAGTCCAAAACATGCTCCTCCTCCTTGGTTTCCTTAATTTTCTATGACTGACTTATCAACTTTCCAACGTGTCAAGTTGGTTACCTCCCAAGTGTCAATCCTAGAAACAATATATATATATATATATATATATATATATATATATATATATATTTTTAAGCAGAAACAATATATATATACACACACGTGTGAATAATGCTAGCTAGTATGCCCTTATTTTGATCCATCATATATATATATTTAAAAAAAAAATTATTTACTGATTAAGGAAGTGATTATTAATGTATTAGTATTTTTTTAAAAAAAAATTAAGAATTTTTAAACATATTTAAAAAATGTTTAAAATTAAAAATTAATAAAAAAAAAGGTTGCAATTTACACTGAGGACATCAAGTGAGCAAATTGAATGGCATGGTATCACTACTTTTATATATATATATATATATATATATATTTTCCAACCTACTTGATCCAAAAAAAAAATTGAAAAAAAAAAAAAGAATAATTAATATTCCAAAGTGGAAAAGTAAACAGAAAAATAAAAATAAAAAAACAAAGTGAGTTCCTTGAAATAAACGCAAACTCCAGCAAAATAAATAAATAAATAAATTCCTTTTTGGTTTTTGGTTCGGAGAGAGGTTCGGTTGTGGACTTTTAAGCCTAAGATAAGCACATTCCACACCTCCATCCCTAACCCATCCCACCCCATCCACTACCCACCACTACAAAAAGTGCCCCACTTCTCTTTCCTTCCTTTCTCTGAAGAAAAGTATACAGAGAAAAAGCTCTTTTTTCTGCCTCCAAAACTGGCCATAGATGATCAAGAATCCGCCATAAGAGACATCAGACCCAAAAGCAGAAGAATCATGGTTAGCTCCCCTAATCAGAATACACTTCTCACATTTATCTTTGTTGTATATTTAACTCTCTCTCTTTTTTTTCACATGTATTTGGTTCTTTTTGGTGTAGGGAGGAGGAGTTTTAGATGATGATGATGATAAAAACAAGTGGCCGCCATGGCTGCAGCCTCTTCTCCAAACAAGCTTCTTTGTTCATTGCAAGATTCACGCAGATTCTCACAAGAGTGAATGCAATATGTACTGCCTGGACTGCATGAATGGAGCCCTTTGTTCTCTTTGCCTGACTTCTCATAGAGACCACAGGGCTATTCAGGTAGATTCTGCAACTCATGTCCCTCTTCTCCTCTTAACAAAAATTGTATATTGAAAAGGTTTATAGATTTCATGAGTGGGGTGAATTTATAATCCCAGCACACTACATTGTCAAAACCTATCTATCGTGTTCATAGCCTTCAAAAATCACAATACATGGATATTATCAATTTTACCAACCACATGTGGCCTTTATTTTCCCAAGTGTCTTCTTCTTCTTTTTTGGGTATTTTTGTTTTCCTTTCCTTCCTTTTGTTTTGGTAGTTTGAAGAGTAGTAGAGCACTGGAGGGAAATTATATAAATTTGTGATGGATTTTGCTGCTGTGTTTTGCAGATACGGAGGTCGTCATATCATGATGTGATAAGGGTGTCTGAGATTCAGAAATATTTGGATATTACAGGGGTCCAGACATACATAATAAACAGTGCCAGGATTGTGTTCTTGAATGAGAGGCCTCAGCCTAGGCCTGGTAAAGGTGTCACCAATACCTGCCAAGTCTGCGAGCGCAGCCTCCTTGATTCCTTCAGTTTCTGCTCCCTTGGCTGCAAGGTATTTCACAATTACTGCAACTACTCTTTCTCGTTCCTTTTTACCTAATTTTCTGAGAGTTCTTTTGGTGGGCCCTGGGAATCTCGTTCTGTATTATTTCCTGTGTTATCCCAATTTGCAACCATTAATCTTATTTCCATATTCTTCCAAAGAATTCAAATGGGTTTTCCTTCTATCATGATATCTCTTTTTGGGGAATCAAATATCTTCATTTCCGTTGGACTTTATATATGCAATTGAGCATTGATTTCTTGGGTTTTTGTGTTAGGTGGGAATTTAATGGAAAGAGAGAGAGAACACACAGAGAGAATCTTGATTGTTTTATCTTTTATTTTTTTAACAATTATTTCAGATAGTTGGGACATCAAAGAGTTTCCGGAAAAAGAAAATGTGCATGGAGTCTACAGAAGGGTCAGACACTGAAGGATCATTGAATGGCATTGGCAATGGGCATGTGAAAAGCAAAGTTCGAAGCTTTACACCATCAACACCACCTCCAACGGCTGCGAGTTACAGAACTGCCAAGAGGAGGAAGGGGGTTCCCCATAGATCTCCAATGGGAGGCCTTATTATAGAATACTAAAGAAAGAAAAAAAAAATAGTGGTTTTTATTTTACAATTATATACCTGCAGCCCTAAAACACCACATGATTAATGCCACTGCCTTTAAGTGGCATTAATCTTAATTAGCAATGTCTTATATGCATGTTTACAGCAAAGTTATGACACCTGAGCCTTGTACATGAGGCCGGTGATACAAGTCAATCCAGCTAGCTCTATATATCATGTTGTATATATAGGGGAAAATAATGTTGAAAAATAATGGGAAATTGAGAATGTTGGGAATGATATATATATGGAGATGATGATCATGAGATCAAGCAATATATAGTTTTATGATCTATAGATGTTTGTTTCGATATTTATAAATTGTATATAAAAGTTTGTAGAGAGATCATCTAGTTTGTACTGAATGTGAAAATCAATGAATAAAATGCTCTATATATATACACACGTGTTTCGATATATATATATATATATATATATATTCATGTGGGGGCCGAGCTGAAAAAAAGTAATTATTTTTTAAACAGCATTAGCTAGCTAGCATGCATTAATAATTTCTTGATCATCTCATAGGAATTAGGTTAGTCTACTCTTAATCTGTGATCAGTAGTACGTGATGTCTATTAATTAATGATCAGTACTGATGATGGATGCCCTACAAAGCATGTGAGATGGTTGGTTGAGAAAAGATATCAGACGCGACAGAAAGCGCGAGAAAACCACCTTGTGATCATCTGAGGTGATCATTTTTTTCCTTTACGTTACTTGCAAATAATAATAAAGATTTTTGTAATTTTTGGATCATATATATATATATATAACGTCCTTTTCATGCATGCAATATTGCTCAAATTACAAGTGTGTGTGTGTATATATATATATATATATATATTGAGCTAAAATATTCGGTCACTGCAGCAAATGTTAAATGCAATGATTAAAATTACAAGACTTGGAAATTCAGCTAGCAATAATGAATTATGACAACCTAGCTACTAGCTAGCTAGCTAGCATGCATGCATGTAACCAAAACCTGTTAATAATCCACATGAACTCTTAAATCTTAGGCTGAAATCAGAAACAAATTATTATCAAGGTACTGCATGCATGCTGCATGCATGGAGAGTATGAATCTTGAAAAACATTAATGGCAAAAGAAGATATATAACCCTAATTATAAGATTCTAGGATGGGATCAGAGATGATCCATCGTGAGATTTATGCGTTAACGTTGTAGTGTTCGTGCCTCGTGGATATTATATATTGTGGGTAACGACAAAAATCATCTTCTAGCTCATGATGATCGCTAGCTAAATAAGCCATAAAGCCATTTTAATTTCTTGTCGTATATGTGTTTTTTCCTTTGGTAAATCATAACCTAAAATGAGAGAGGCCAGGGACATCATATCTATCTATTATTTATATGAATCGAATGTCTCCTTCCACTCATTAACTCGCATTAATATTATTGCTTAATTCATGTACTCTCTCTATATTATATATATATATATATATATATATATATATATATATGTATTTGCAAATCTAGACGTACACACTAAATTAACAGAAAATAGAGTTGATGTTTGACTTTATTTATAACTATAATCGATTTGATAGTGAATGGTGTGTTTAGATACTTAATTGTTAGGAGTAATGTTACACCTACAATTTTATTTATTTATTTATTTATTTTACAATGTTTATACATTTATATAAAGTAATGTTACGTTTTTCTTATTAGATTTCACTAATTTGTTAATTTTCTTATTGTTTTCCAAAAAGTTTGAAGTTATTAGATAATCTAGAGTTATCCGTCGGCCGCGCTGCCGTACTCGTGCCACACTACCAAACTCTTTGCTAAGCCAATCCACTTAACATGACCGATCGACCACCACAGCTAGCCACGCCGGCCGGCCAATCCCCACTAAGTGGAGTAGTAACATCAAACCTTTTTGCTCAACTCTCCCTTATTCGAAGGCCGGCCCCTAGCAACTAGAGCTACTCAAAAGCATCTCAATCTACTTCAATGCAAATACATGTTGTGGACCTCTTAATTTCTACCCCAACTAGGGACATGACCACAACATATATATATATATATATGTACTCACAATGAATGGACCATTGCTAAAGCAACCCTCTTTACAGTGGTCCTCTTCTTCAATATATATATATATAGTTTTTTCGGTTCATTATGAACAAATTACAATTATTAATTTTCAATTTACAATAATAAATACGCAATAATAAATGTTATTAGATTTATTTTATATACTTATAAAAAAAACTACTAAAGAACACTAACGTGACACTCATTACAAGAAAAATAAATATTTTTAATTAATTATTTACGATGAAAATAATTATTTGTGATGAGAATAAATTTATTTTGATAAAAAAATAATTATTTTAACAAGAATTAACCTTATCCTTTATTCAATTTTACAAGTTGATACTGCATGAAAAAAATTCTCTAAAGAGCATAGAAAAGTGCATCAAAAAGCAATAATAAGTGTGAGAAAAATAGAGTTGGAGAGAAGAAGAAGGCGACGACTCAACAATTTTTCCCTTTTTTTATAATTTCTGTGAAAAGAAATGGCAGTAGAAATACAAAAGTACAAATATGGAAGATGAGTCACAGACTTTTGTACCGTCTGGAAACTCCTGATGTTGACACGTACAGTGTACTTTATCTTCCCCCAATATTACCGGTAATACCGGTAAAGTGAAACCTTTTTTTTCTTATTATTTTCCGATCCAGCGGTTGAAAATGGAGAAGTACAAGCCGCCCCCGCTACCGTGACATTGCCCGTCGCTTTCTTTTGCGTCTTTTCTTCGGTTTTAATCATGCGACACGTGTCTAATCATCCCCCAATAATTGTCCTTTTAGGAGCTCTCTCAGCCGTCCGTTTGGCTGTGCATCTAAACGCATCTTCTGCGCTGTATTTTGTTGAAGACGAATATTTTAATAATGAAGGAAAATGAAAGTTTTCACTTAGAAAAAAGAAATAAATAATAAATAAATAAAAGATGGGAATCTGGATTCGGATTTTTGTTGGCAGTTGGTGGCGGTGGCCTGTCCAGATGAAGGACAAGAGCATCAATTAATTTAATTAAAATTTAATGTCATAAATCATAATCAATCAAAAGTGCAATAAGAATTTTTATTGAAAGTGGCCAACTAAAAATTTCTTTTTCTTTTTTAGATAAATTTATATTATTATAAAATATATATTATAAATTTCAATAAGAATTATTATTATTATTATTATTGTTAACATATTTATCTATTTGGAAAATAATATATATTTTTCGATTTGGTCATGTAAATATTATTTTATTAAATATTGGCATGTCTAAAAACTCATTTTTGAGATAAATTTATATTATTATTGAATAAACATTTATAAATTCAATAGGAATTATTATCAACATCTTCATATTGCTGTTTATTATTTGGGATACCAAAAAAAGAAAATAAAAAATTCTATTTATAAGTCTGTAAAAAAAAAATTAATCCATATTGCTGAAACGACAAGATTTGATTTGTAATAAAAATTTATAAATCTAAATTTAACATATCAAATCAAATCATGCTATATCAGTGATGTGGATGATATGTTTTTACACCAACTTATAAATAAAATGATTCAAACAAAATATTGAGAAAATGTGTCATTCTAATTAGATTTAGACCTTTATATTTAATTATATGGAACAATGTTCAAGCAATCTTTTGTTGAGTACTAAAACAACTACATTTGTTTATTTTTAATAGGAGTTTTTCATAGGGAAGTACACATATATTAATTATTGAAAAGCAATACAAATTAATTAGAGTTATATATAAATCACAAGTTGCAAACATTCAAAATTAGAGTAATATTTTATATATGTGGCTCAATAATATAAATCAATATATTCTCATGAATTTCAAATGCTGTTTTCAATTATTATTTTTTTTAATCTCTTATGTGCACTTAAAATTCTATTTTTTTGTGTTGATTTACTGTTTGATTTCTTGAATATTATTCCTAATATTAGGTGGAATATTAGAAAGGAAATTCCTGGTCAGAGCTATTAATGAATGATTTGTTGAAACAAGACTCGGTCATTTTTTGGGTGGCAACTTGTCTATATTGATTGCCCTTTACCAATGCAAAAAGGTCTCCATGAAACCCCACATAAAAGTCATGTTGATTAGACTGTATATTATGTCAATATTAACCTAATCACCACTGACTTAATTCATCACTTTGATCTGTGTAACAGCTAGCTAGCAAGAAGATGCAGTATCCTCATAATTACTTGGTTAGTTAATTAAATATCTCAATATATATATATATGCCGATTAAGTTTGTCTCTTCATTTTAACTGTTCATATATTTTAATTTTTTTAATTAATAATTAAATAAATAAGTTTTAGTATATTGGTATTTTTTATTTTTTAAAAATATTTAAATATATTAAAAACTATGAAAAAAAAGGAAGAAAAAATAAAAAATTAAATATGTTCTAGGCAGCACGCCTAACGGTCATTGATGGGCAGTAGCGGCCTAACATCACTCATATATATAATATATATAATTTATAAATTGAAATGGAAAGTTTTTATTTTTATTTTTGTCTAAACAGTAGTGAAATGGAAGAAATTGATAGATAAATTTGATTCCCATGAAAGTGGAAATCCCATTAATAACAAATTTTCTATCTAAAAATTTTTTATTTTGATGAGGAGCATCAGACCCATTTTTTCAACTGAAAGAAAAGGAATAAATTGAAGTAGTACTACTGTATATAATGATGAAAAGTTGTACGCTAAATTGTTCACACATAAGTACCCATTACCAAGAGATCATCAAGGATGAGAACAAAACCAAAAGTATTGGCGAGGTTTGGTTATACTGTTACACAGTTCAAATTATCTCATCTCATTTCGTATAATTATTACAATTTTTTTAACTTTTTACACAAAATATAATAAACAATTCAATTTTTATATTAACAAATTATATTCTAATAATATTTTATTTAACTTTCAACTCGTATCTCATCTCATCTCATCTGTGTAATCAAATGAAAACAGAAAAATTTCAAATTTCCAAAGTGTTTTCTTCATGTTCATGTTTAACATCTACTTGCCTCTCCTTATCCTTACCCAAATACACAACTTTTTATTTATGTACTCATCAATCACTTTAGTGGGATCCTCAGCATTATTATTATCTCTGAGATATGCTCTATGTCATCCTATGGATTCTTGGGCAACTGTATTTTGTTCCTTCTCGTTTGGTCCACTTGCTCCACCATATGAACAATCTAGCCAGGCTAATACAAGATGCAAGATGGATGGGGTAATTGGGGTCCACCTTTGATGAAACTTGCCTAAGCCATGATGTCAATTGAATTCAGCATTCCTCAGCATATGATGATGTGTCTAATAATTAATGCAGAGATTATGCACATATATAGCAAACCCACCCATTATTAATTGATTTAATTGATCATCTATGCTTACACAAAAATTAAAGATTATTAATTGACTTGGGTTAGGTTACCCACATCACCAACTTGGGTGTCTCTAATGGTCATTTTACATCATGTGAACCACCAAAATTATGTGAACCCTAGCTAGGATAATAGAAGACCCACCTTTAAACAGAGAAAAAGAAAAATGTTTGCATAAAACATTGACACCCATGCTTGTTTCCAACTATAGTGACAAAGAATAAAACCTAATCCTCTCTAGAAAAATGAAATAAAGCAAAATCCGGGCCATGGGTTTTCTTTAATAATGTTTATTAATTAATATATATATACTACAAAAAAAGGGATATTTGTGACCAATATTTTACAACCAAAATGATTATTTTCGACCAAAATTAATACTTTTTTGTCAAAAATAATCATTTTGGTGCAAAATATTGGTCACAAAAATTTATTTTTTTTGTAGTATTTTTTAATGAAAACTCAAGCCTTCTGATCAATGGTCAGAATTGGTAGAAGTCTGATTTTTTTATTTTTTATGTAGGGCTCTTCAAGGATCAAGATTTGTGTATGGTGTAGATTGTAGAACAGAGACCAGTCTGGTGGCTGGCCTCATTGAATTGAAGTATGCTTGAATCACTTGACCGCTCTGACAATTATAATGTCCATAGTCATATAATGTTAATCATTCAATGAGAAGAAAATCAAAGTCTTCCCTTTACTTTTTTCTTTTTCTTCTTGATAATTAACTTCCTGCTTTAGAAGTTATCTTCTCCCTTAGAAGAAGAAAAATCTCTCAAACTAATAATAATAATAATATTTTTATTATTCAAAATCAGGACTATAAAATTATAAGTCAAGATCTACAAAGAATTAATAACCTTGTAATTTGGCTGGCCTGATATTGGTATTTCTTCTTCTTTTACGGAGAGTTTAGGTTTAATTAACCTGTTGTAGGTGTGCATTTTGTGAAAGATTTGATGAGAATAATGGAGTGAAGAGTACTGTAACTATAAATTGTAAATCTCAAAAAGAGAAATGATACTTGCAGTCGTAAGTATATAAATTTTATGCAATCATTTTGAAAAAAATGACTAAATACAGGACTCATAAGAAAAAAATAATAATTTTTTTAATAGTAGATCTTACTTTTTTCTAAAGCAACTACACGGTACTTGTGCACTCTACGACTGTATATAACATTACTCTTTTAAAAATAAAAAGGGGCCAAAATATACTGAAAATATTGTCGTCCTAGTAGTCTTTGGCAGGTAAAATAAAAGAGAAATACTTTTTGCAGTCGGCAGATGCAGTCGGCGTGCAGTCGGCTGTAAAAAAGTGAATTAATACGGGACCTACATGAAAAAAAAAATTATTTTTATAACTTTTTTTTATTCATGTAAGTCCCCCTGAATATAAAAAAAAATTTTATAATTTTTTTTATTCATTCCGTACAGCCGACTGCACGCCGACTGCATTTGCCGACTTTATGTAGCAAAGCCCTAAATAAAATGGGATAAGAAGCATGTGAATTCATTTCCATGATATATGGTTTTGGTAAAGTTTTTGGCTCTACCCAATGACGATGAAATTAGAATAAAATAGTTGTGGCTTTTGGTACTTTGAAAACACAGAAAAGAACCATGTCCTAACGCTAACATGCCTACACATAATTGAATAATTGATTGATACCAAACAAATTAAGCATATATAAACATTTGGTGACGGCTACATACATATATATATATATATATATATATATATATATATTTATTTATTTATTTATAAAAAATGGAATCACTATCTTACAGAATAAATTATTTTCCTCCCAACTACCATTTATTTGGGTCTTAATTATGTGTCTTGAGGTGTATTTTATTGGTGAACATTATAGAACTTGCTTTTACCAAAGAGTGGCTCTACAGCCACACATGAGGGATCCGCCAAGTGCAAAAAAGTTTTCTTTTTTGTTTGTTTTTATGTACTTTTTTAATACTTTTAAATATTTTTTAAAAATAAAAAAATCACTAAATTATTAAAAAAGTACTACCTTAATCACTGAAAAAAAAATGCAATTATCGGGATTCCTGTTTGTGGGACTAGTATTTCTCTTTACCAAATATTAGAGACTGCTTCCTTGAATTTTTAACTGAAATCTGGTCCTCCTTATGCACATATGCAAGGCCTCAAGCAATGAGAAATGAAAGTGATCACCATGAATATATTAGCCAGCTTGGGAACAGAAGGCAGGGCATATATATTGGCATTTTGAACTCCCTATGCAGATGAAGAACCTGTCCAAAATATCAAATAAACACCCAAAATCCAGGCTTAAGATTTTGAGTATTCAATCAAGCTATCTTATTTTGGTTTCTCCAAATTGGCTCAATTACGAAGGACCCAAACGAATCCTAAGTAGTTCCTTCTCCAGTGAGTCTCTGAGAGTGTATATCTAAATATTCAGAACACAATTTGCATTAGCGTGAATGGAAATAATACCAACTTTAAGGGAATATGTGCATGTTGTATATAACCTCCTATTCATTACAAATGAGGACCTTAATCCATTTGGGACCATCGAGGCAGGCAGGCAAATAGAGGTGGCATGCAACATCCCCAACTCTCAATTGCTTTTCCTTTTTCCCAGGCAAAATGGGTTTGCCTAACCTCTTCACCCATATTGAAGGAGAGAACATCTTTTCTTAACTGCTTGGTACTTGTGTTTAATGACATTTTATTTTAACTGCATACTTATTTCTCTCCATCATTCCAAAACTCGAGAAGTGGATTTGAGACTGAAACAAATTTACCAAACATATATATGAAATCTTGGCCTTCGTTTCTTGAGGAAAGTAACTACAGAGTACGATAAGATTTGAAAGCATAAACTGTCAGACTGGGAGACGCTCTAGGGTGAATAGCTGTGAGAGAGAGAGAGAGAGAGAGAGAGAGAGAGAGAGAGAGAGAGAGAGAACATTGTCTTCAAAATCAGCTAATAAATCTAGTCAGAGAAATTTTCTTCGCACCTAGAAGGACAATAGCAAAGTATTTTTCTTGGAAGACAAACAACCAATGCTGCTGCTGTCTGCAGAAGGTAGGAGGAGTGGCTGGTTCCAATTCCAACAATAAACGAATCCATTAGATGAACATACATGTGCATGTTCGGCCATAACACGACACGAGGGAGATATGTCCCTCATGCAACGGCTCTAGTTCTAATTACTCAAGCCGTGCCCATCAAAATATATCTTATCATCATGAAATAACCAATCAGAGCCAGAAGAAATGGAGAGTATTTGCTTTGAGCCATGGAGATAAGAGATACCCACATGCGAATTTTCAATTTTGAAACATTAAGACCCGAGTTTCATTAAATTACAATTTCAAGACCCCAACCTCAATTTCCATCAATATATGGACGAAAATAGCTTATGGCACCGAGTCGAGGTGTTAAATGGCCACATCAACAATTTCCATTCATAAATTTATGAAAATCGACTCTAGGGTCTTGAATTTCAAATTAAATGAAACTTGGGTTTCAATGTTCCAAGTTCATGTCAAAAACCATAGAAGAAGCAAAGCAGGGTGTTATCGATATTTCCCACGAAAAGATGCTTATTTGGGCATTCTGATACAATTGTGACCAAGTTTCATGACACTGCTGACCTACTCAAAAGCCTAAGCAATTTCATTGCCAAATTAGCCAATGTACAATCATAGAATGTACAGTTACAAAGATACGAACAAAGGAAACAATGTAGAGGGACCCAAGAGGAACTGACTAGAAGCTGGAAATATGATCCGAACTGACATCAGATCGAACAGTGGAGCTATCATAATGGAATGTGAATGATTCTGCTAAATCAACTGCATCTTGAACTCTAAGCCGGGTCCCCTGTTGCCCAACAACTGTAGCTGCAATCCTAGATGCCAATGTACCCATTCCTCTCAAATCTGACAACCCCCGTAAAATACCATACAAGATACCAGATGCATATGCATCCCCAGCACCACAAGTGTCCACTGGTACACATGGAGAAGGGGGAATATATACAGCTTCTCCTTTTACACCTATGTAGGAGCCTCTCGGCCCATCTGTGACTGAGACTAGGGGAACAAAATGGCTCAGATACCTTGTGGCTGAAATGGGACTTTCCTTTGAGGCAAAATGACATAAAGCTCTAGCTTCATCACTGTTTGCAAAAACAATGTCGGCAAGGTTCCCTAATATTTCCCTGACAGCAGAAACATAAACAAAAGTATAATAAAGCTGAATAAACAGTTTACAGCCCAAAATAAATATTGTCACAAACACAGAGTCTTTATTGAGGGGGTAAAAGATACAAAGTATGATGTAAATAAGATAATAGGATCTATAAAATTAAGGGGGTGTATACACAAATATTACAGCCCCAACTATACATCATCCTTCATGCATTTTCTTGTCACATCAATATGAATATATTGCAACCCATTGTGGACAACAAGTTTCATAATTCAAATATCCATATTGTACAACTCCTGTTATTTAAAAGGCAATATTTACAGAGCCCACTTGGAACATGAACAAAAATTGAACAGCCAGAAGTTTTTCTTGATTGGCACCGGGTGTCTAGAAATAGCATCCGAACTAATCCCACCGGTGCACAGCGGCAAGGAATTTCCCGCAAGTACACATCGAGTAATTCAAGAGAAAAATCCCTCAATACAATGGCACCTAGAGCTTGTTTGCACCCAATGGGATTCGAACCTCAGATCTTGGAAGGAGCATACTACCAAGACCAAAGCCTTTACTAGAAGTTTTATCATGTGTCCAACATTCATCTTTTTAGAAACTTCTCCCAATAAATCTAAAATAAGTATGCGACAGTCATGCACATTGAAGAGAAACGATTTGATCTCGGTTTCGTTGTATG